>NC_081408.1:164321502-164634359 GCF_030272615.1 Cryptomeria japonica | reverse complement strand
CCCATCTCTCTCTCTCTCTCTCTCTCTCTCTCTCTCTCTCTCTCTCTCTCTCTCTCTCTCTCTCTCTCTCTCTCTCTCTCTCTCTCTCCCTCCCCCCTCTCCTCTCCCTCCTTCCCTCTCCTCTCCCCTTTCCCTCTCTCTCCCTCTCCCTCCTTCTCCTCCCCCCTCTTCTCTCCCTCTCTCCATCCATCTACCTCTACCCCCTCTCCCTCTCTCTCTCCCTCCCTCCATACCCCTTCTTCTCTCCCTCTCTCCCTCCCTCTACCTCTCTCCCTCTCTCTAACTTCCCTCCCCCCTCTCTCTCTCCCTCTCTCTCTCTCCCCCTCCTTCCCTCCCCCCTCTTCTCTCTCCCTCTCTCCCTCCCTCTACCTCTCCCCCCTCTCCCCCCCCCTCTCTCTCTCCCTCTCTTCCTCCATACCCCTTCTTATCTCCACCCTCCCCCCTCTTCTCTCCCTCTCTCCCTCCCTCTACCTCTCTCCCTCTCTCTACCTTCCCTCCCCCCCTCTCTCTCTCTCTCCCTCTCTGTCCGTCCCTCTCCCTCCTTCCCTCTCTCTCTCCCTCTTCCCTCTCCCTCCTTCCATCCCCCCTCTTCTCTCCCTCTCTCCCTCCCTCTACCTCTCTCCCTCTCTCTACCTTCCCTCCCCCCCCCTCTCTCTCTCTCTCTCTCTCTCCCTCCTTCCCTCCCCCCTCTTCTCTCCCTCTCTCCCTCCCTCTACCTCTCCTCCCTCTCCCTCTCTCTCTCTCTCTCTCTCTCTCTCCTTCCCTCCCCCCTCTTCTCTCCCTCCCTCTACCTCTCTCCCTCTCTCTACCTTCTCCCTCTCTCTACCTTCTCTCTCTCTCTCTCTCTCTCTCTCTCTCTCTCTCTCTCTCTCCTTCCCTCTCTCTCTCCCTCTCCCTCTCCCTCTCCCTCTCTCTCCCTCCCTCTCTCTCTCCCCTCTCCTCCCCTCTCCCTCCCCCCCCTACTCTCCCTCTCCCTCTCCCTTCCTCCATACCTCTTCTTCTCTCCCACCCTCCCCCCTCTTCTCTCCTTCTCTCCCTCCCTCCTTCCCTTCCGCCCCCCTCCTCTCTCCCTCCACCCTACTCACTCACTCTCTCTCTCCCTCCACCCTACTCACTCTCTCTCTCTCTCTCTCTCTCTCTCTCTCTCTCTCTCTCTCTCTCTCTCTCTCTCTCTCTCTCTCTCTCTCTCTCTCTCCCTCCCTCCCTTTTCATTCACATCTTTTCTACTACCAATAGCGTGTATGGGGTACTGAAACTATTAGTTCACTACCCTGCCATAAATTTTTAAGGAAAAGGAGCATGTATGTGGTACTTATTACTTGAACTAAGCCCATTATTCATTACCATGTGATAACATATTTTAGGCGTAGGAGCGCGTGCACGCTACTTATTAGTCTAGAATGGGAAAAAATAATACCGTTGGGCTTGTCAACATTTTATGGAGTAACAGCGTGTACGTGGTTATTAATGTAGGGTGTACACGGTTTATAGACATAGTTTTAGTTGCCCAAGAGCCTCAATGGCCTCAAAAGAAGTTTTTGAGGTCGTTCAAGGCCCCACTGGAACTGTGTCTGTACTTCTATCACTGCTTTATACATAGAAGTAAGTGAATTTTTTGTTTTTGCATGATTTCAAATGATTGAATTGTTGTTCTTATTAAATTTTGTCAATAGTATTGTGATTGTTTAATAGTTTGATTCCAAAAAATAGTGATAAGATGCATATTTATGGTTATTTGTTTGTTTATGAACTTTTGTTTACATATATATGTAATATAATTCTATTTAGAATAACCGATATCAACCATGGGAAAGAACAAGCGAGGAACGATGGAACAACGAGAGGCTCAAAAGGAAAGACAAAGGAAACGTATGAAAAAATTGTGTGACATAAGAACAATGGGAGAATAAGGTATGTCATCCTCAACATCTCAATTCAATTTACCAGATGAATATAATGCACCTAATGCAATTGAAGAAGAGACATTTGATTTACCATTTGAACCTAATGCAATTGAAGAAGATAGCGCATTGAATAATCAATTAAATGATGAACATATTACACCTTCTCTACTTGATGAATTGAATGTACATAATGCACCGATGTTAACACCTCCTAGAATCATTCGTAGGAAACCAAAGTATCTAATTGACATTGATGAGAATATATTGAAGTCAATGCTCAATAAAATGAATGAATGAAGTTGTAGGAGAATGGTTAAAAGAATATGGAAAATTTATTTTAATAACTTAAATCAAACCGCAATATGTCAATTAATTGTTCAATTGATTAAAATTTTGAATTTTAGAGAGACAATGAAAATTCTAGGCCTAAGATCATTTGAAAGTAACAGCGAAAGAACTATTGTGAGAAATCTATTTGATGCATATCAAGCTATTGGTTCAAAATAATGTACTAAAGATTCTAATGCTACTCAACATGTCATTACATCAACCATAATGAGCAAGAAAATAAAAAAAGATCGTTTGATAAGCAAAACAAGTAAGTCATTAAACGTTAGTAGAACAACATTAAGTAAAGCATTAAAGAGGTGGGAAAAAATAGAGGAACCTAACAATAATTCTCTTTGGGCATTCTTGGGTAGACTACCATGCAAAGACAAGGTTGTTGTTGATGTACTAAAAACATTAATTGAAAAATTTTGGCATGACAACACAAGAGTTTCGTCCAACCAAAGAGATGTTGTTAGAAGGTGAATTGGGTCTACAAATCATGAGCCACATGCCTAACACTATTTGGATATGACTCAAACTAAATTTTATGAAAGATTCCTTCAAAAGTTTCCTCAAATAAGAATTTCTCAAAGATTTTTTGAAATGGCAAAACCTTTTTATATTAAGATTAATCATGTATGCACCACATGTTGTTGTAGGATGCATATTGAATTTTCCATGCATTATGATATTTTTCGTCATATTTGTTCTACTTTGCACACTAACGATGTTTTGTAGGAATGTTATATACAAGCACCTCCTAAGTCGGTAAGAGAATTTATTTCAAGTGTGCTATGTAATAGACATGATGGTTGCATTTATTATAAGATTCCTTGTTTGGAAGGTTCTTGTGCTATATGTGGTGGTTTGCAATGTTTACCAAGATGCGTATATTTGGAGAGCACACATGAAATTGGTACGAAACTAGTTTCTTTCAGAAAATACAAGACAATCACATATGGAAAAGATTTGAAGAGATATGAGCTAGTGAAAAATGATATATGTGTAGCTCAATTTATGAAATTGTTTCAAGAGAAACTAGTTTATTAGTACATAATGCATACACATAGAGCTCGATGGTTAGATGAGCAATTCAAGTTATGTAAGGACACATTTCCTCTTGGAACCATTGTCTCTATTGTTGATTTCACTGAAAATTATACACTACAACCTCAAAATGAAGTGCAATCCATGTATTATCACTCTACACAAGTTTCTATTTTTGTACACATAGCAATCATGCATGCAGATGATAGCATAGAGGAGGATAGAAAGGTTGTAAGAGAGTATCACTTCTACATAAGTGATGATCATACTCATTCATCAGAGTTTGTACAAGGATGCTTTAAAGTTTTTTATGATAGTTTAAGGGAAAGGAACATACGATACAACCGACATTTAATATGGTCAGATAATTGCACCACAAAATTCAAGAATGCAAGGATGTTTTATTGGTTGACAAGGATGCATATGACAAGTGGTGTACAACATTTTTGGAATTTCACTGAGGCTGGACATGGTAAGGGAGAGCACGATGGTGCAGGAGCATGTGTGAAAAGAGCCCTAGCTAGGGAAGAATTGAAGTATGAAGGTGGTGCTGAGTTGATAGATGTAGAAACAATTGTGCGATGGTGTAAGTCTATAATGGGTCCAGGTAATCTAGGTACATCAATGGTTCATAGATATTTTTGGTTGACCACTGAATCTAACATTGAAAACTATTTAGATTGTTGTACAGTTGCAAGATCGAGTGACATGCACTCATTTATGAGTTCAAATTCAAGTTCACTGGTAATTTATATGAGACAGATGGTATTTTTTTTCTCTTCATGCATGTATTGTTTGTGGGAAGAATGTGAATCACAAGAGTGGGTTGACAAATGGTCTTGTAGACTATTGGTTCCCATTGATTCATACCAAATCCCAAAGAACTACAATTGAGCCAGATGGAGACATTAGTGGATTTTGACCATGTATTTGACCTAGTGGATTTAGGTAATTTTTTGAAGTATTCTTTTTGGTTCATTTTGTTGTACACCATACTTTATTTTTGGTATTAATTAACGCTTTATAAAATGCAGGTCATGTGTATGTAGTTGTTGCAGAAGAGAACAATGAAGAAGGAACAAATTACTATTTGTGTCGTTGTGTTGAGCCTAAAAGAAAATTGACAACCACAATCATTGACGGAGAGGGTATTGAGTACCCAATAGGGTCTTTTGTCGTGACAGGAACATGGCTTTGGAGATACCCTATCAAGAATTCTTATGTTTGGTTGTTCGAGGACTTTGAAACACATAGACATATTCTTCATTTCTCTAAGCTTGTTGTTGCAACAAATATTCATTTGATGAAGTATTGTGGTAGACCTCATAACAAGATTTTATGGAAAGTTCATGAATCTGACCATGAGGCAATACTTGACACAATACGGGTTAGAGCCGATCCTGAAGGCTCACTTGATTGAGTCTACGGTTCAGAGTAGAATGATTTTGAGAATTTTGTATAAATCATCGATGAATTGTTCTATATTCATTTTTTGTATATATAAATGCCCATGAGCTGATTTTTACATGTTTAGGGGAATAATTTTTTATATTTAAATGGCAATGAGCTGATTTGTACATATGTACATGCCAAATTTTGTATATTAAAATGGCGATGAGCTGAATCACACATATTGTAATGCCAAATTTTGTATAAAAGCCCATGAGATGATTTGTATATTAAAATGGCGACGAGTTGAATCACACATATTGTAATGCCAAATTTTGTATAAAATCCCATGAGATGATTTGTAAGACATTTTTTTGTATAATCAAATAGCCAAGAGCTAATTTGACCATATTTAGAGGCAAATTTTTGAATAATATGTGACAATGTTTTGTGACTATTTTGTGTGTCAAAGTTTTGTGACTATGTTTTGAGTATATGTGATGCATCCCTGGTCAATCATGAGCATTCTTGATTCTTGTATAATCATGGATAATTATTTGAGTCATTATCAGGTCATAGATTGAGACTAGATACAATTTGAGCAAAAATTGTCATTGCTGTCAAAAAAATTGTCAAAAAAGTTGTCAAGCAACTTCTACATTGCATCGATAGGGTATGACACTCGATGTTCCAGTGCTTTGGGATGCATGAAAGGGGCATGCCTATTGTAAAACTACCCACTTGGATGTGCTCATGATGTTGGTTTGTGCACACGACGAACCAAATCAATTCTAGCCAATCCTGCAACTTTCCATTGCATGCAACTGATGACTTTTGCAGTAGGCGAAAAAATGACACCAACCAAAAATGGCTCCGAGTAATAAAAAACCAAGAGAGAAAATTGTAGAGGAGCCTTACGCGACCCCCCAGGTTCAAACGGATCGACCATATGTGTCCTTAATTGGAAGAAATAGTCCGTCAAAATTTGACAATTTTTTGGACTCATGACACTTGAGAGATTGCACCGGTACGTTATAACTCGACGTTTCGGTGCTTTGGGATGCATGATAGGGGCATTCCTAGTGTAAAAATACCCACTCAGATGCCCTCGTGATGTCAGTTTGTGTACACAATGAACCAAATCAATTCTAGCCAATCTGGCAACTTTGCATTGCATGCAACTGATGATTTTTGCAGCAGGCAAAAAAATACTACCAATCAAAAATGGTTCTGAGTAATCAAAAACTGAGAGAGGATATTGTAGAAGAGCCTCACATGACCCCACGGGTTCAAACAGATCAACCATATATGTCCTAGATTGGAAGAAACAGTCCATCAAATTTTGATAATTTTTTGGACTCATGACACTTGAGAGATCGCACCGGTACGGTATGACTCTCGACATTTTGGTGCTTTGGGATGCATGATAGGGGCATGCCTAGCATAAAATTTCCCATCCAGATGCACTCCCAATGTCGGTTTGTGCACACAACAAACCAAATCAATTCTAGCCAATCTGGCAACTTTGCATTGCATGCAACTGACGGTTTTTGCAGCAGGCGAAAAAATGCTACCAACCAAAACTGGCTCTGACTCGTCAAAAAATGAGATAGGCAATTATAGAGGAGCCTCACTCAATCCCATGGGTTCAAATGGATTGACCATATGTGTCCTAGATTTGAAGAAACAGTTCATCAAATTTTGACAATTTTTTAGACCCAAGGCACTAGAGAGATCACACCGGTAGCAGGCGAAAAAATGCTACCAACCAAAAATGGCTCTGACTTGTCAAAAAATGAGATAGGCCATTATAGAGGAGCCTCATGCAATCCCATGAGTTCAAATGGATCGACCATGTGTCCTAGATTTGAAGAATCAGTTCGTCAAATTTTGACAATTTTTTAGACCTAGGGCACTGGAGAGATCGGACCGGTACGGTATGACTCTCGACGTTTCGACACTTTGGGATGCATGATAGGGGCATGCCTAGTGTAAAACTACCCACCTGGATGCACTCGCGATGTCGGTTTGTGCACACAACGAACCAAATAAATTCTAGCCAATCTGGCAACTTTGCATTGCATGCAACTGACGGTTTTTGCAGTAGGCAAAAAAATGCTACCAATCGAAAATGGCTCTGACTCATCAAATACCAAGACAATCCATTGTAGAAGAGCCTCATGTGACCCCACAGGTTCAAACGGATCGACCATATGTGTCCTAGATTTGAAGAAACAATCCGTCAAAATTTGACAATTTTTTGGACTCAGGGCACTTGAGAGATCGCACCAGTACGGTATGACTCTTGACATTCAGACGCTTTGGGATGCATGATAGGGGCATGCCTAGTGTAAACCTACCCACTCGAACGCACTCGCGATGTCATTTTTTGCACACGATGAACCGAATCAATTCTAGCCAATCAGGCAACTTTGTATTGCATGTAACTGACAGTTTTTGCAACAGGCGAAAAAATGCTACCAATTAAAAATAGATCCGACTTGTCAAAAACCGAGACAGGCCATTGTAGAGGATCCTCATGTGACCCCATGAGTTCAAATGGATCGACCATATGTGTCCTGGATTTGAAGAAACAATCCATCAAATTTTGATAATTTTTTGGACTCAGGGCACTTGAGAGATCGCACCAGTATGGTATGACTCTTGATGTTCCGACGCTTTGGGATGCATGATAGGGGCATGCCTAGTGTAAAAATTCCCACCTGGATGCGCTCGTGATGTCGGTTTGTGCACACGACAAACAAAATTTGAACATTGCGAGAGTGAGGGTGCTCTCGCACCAATATTGTTGTTTATATTCATATTGTCGATTTTTGTTGTTTATATTCATATTGTTGATTACATATGCAAATATTCATTTAAATTTATAAAAGGTCAGCCACCAAATACAATGAATACACAATAATGAAATGAATACAAGGAGTTTTGTAGGGTTAATTCAACATTTTAGAAATTTTATCAAATCATATTCCACAATTGCAATGTTTTATATCATATATTTTTGTTGTTTATATTCATATTGTTGATTACATATGCAAATATTCATTTAAATTTATAAAAGGACAACCACAAAATACAACGAATACAAAATAATGAACTCAGTACACATTTATTGGATCGAATATCGATATATATATATATATATATATATATATATATATATATATATATATATATATATATATATATATATATATATATATATATATATATATATATAAAGGCATGTCTACCAAGTTAATACAAGTATTACAAAAATGTGGCATATGCCATTTCCAAATCGATATAAAATAAAATATAGAATATATCTACATGTATTGGTCATTCTATGACCAAAAATAACAATATATGATCCTAAACTTGTGGTGGATCATCAAAATCAAGCCTCTTCGAGGCAGTACGCAACTCTGTAGATGGCTGCAAAACCACAATTCAAAAGCCAAGTTAGAATTCTTTTGTAGAAAATAGTTCACAATTAACAACATAAATATGCATTAACTTTAATTTCTTTTCAATTGAAATGTAGATTACCTCATCGGCTGATCTAGGAGCTAATGTCTTCGCTCTCCTCTCCTTGTCACTCTTAGGAGTTTTCTTGAAGACATACTTAAATGGATCCACGTTATGGCCGTATCGCGAAGGGGTCTATTGTAGATTAAATGTACAATTAATACAATGTACTAACGTAAATATATCAAAAACACTTAAAAGCTATAATATAGAGAACAACGACATACCTGTGCCTGAGATGCTTCTCCAATGGATTGAGGATGGCTCACCATCGATGTAGAAATTATTGCTATTACCTATACAAAAAATGTTCAAAGATTAAATACAATTAATATAATGATAAGTATTGAAGGTTAAAAACAATTAATTTTACATATCAAACAAAACTGTACCAGATCCTGAGATGGTTCTCCAGTGCAAGGAGGAGGGTTCACCATTGATGAAATAGGTATGGATATTTCCTGTATGAAAAAAATATAAGATTATAATATATCACAAGTTCACATATACACGTGCACATAATCAAGAAAATAAAGTAGAGATACATACCTCCGCCCTCTCTTGATCCATGGGTGAATCAGGTGCATTCAACAAATCCACATAGCTCAATGGCCGCTGTACATGTAAAATAGACAAAAAACACTAATCAATCTACAAACCCCAACTAATACTTGATTTCAACATTTTCAAAAAATTGTACAACTAAAAATGTGTTCAATTACCTTCTTCCTACGTTTTGGCATCTTCAAGGAATCCTTTTTCTTAGGACGAGCCCTAGATGCAGAGGGGGTACCCTAAAAAAACAAAATTAACATGAGATATTAATACAGATAATAAATTAAACATAATTTTAAAAATCTAAAATGAAATGACTTGCATATTCCATCAAAACAATACATAAAAAGGGTTGTACAAAATATGATACCGTATAGCCTTGTAAGCCAAAATCGATCGCTGAGAGCATGATGTCATCAATCTGGGACATTTCATCCCCTGTCAACACCTACAAACCAGAAATTGGACCAAGCATTAAATATAGTTAGTATATATTGTATTTTTTTGAATTCAAAGTGTACTATTCTATTTTAACATGTTACAAAATTTATACCTCAAGCATCGAAGTTGCAACTATAGTAACTGGGGGAGGAGTATGGGATACCGTTGCTGCATCCTGAAATGCATATTATTTGTCTCAATTTATATCGATGTATAAATGAAAATTCATTTATGTAATTACAAATTTAAAGTGACTGATAAATAAAATGCTATGAATTCAAATCAACACACCTGTGTCTGTGGCTCATGGGCAAACACCATGCCCATCAACTCATCTGTCAGCATGAAGTCCTCAACCGTGCGGGCCTGACATCTACTCCCGCAAATCATGCACAGATGAGATGAGGATCCATTTGCACTGGCTGCATCATCTACCCCCGAGGACATCCCTGAGCAACTGACACACATATGCTGGATGGGCTCTTTGTCGCCACCTAATGGCTCATCATCCAATACAATAGGGTGTGCTAATGATGTCCCATGTTGGATGATGGCACCAGTCAATGCTGTGGCTGCCTGAAGAGTCTGTAGTTCCATCGACTCTTTCAGCTCTACTAGGACAGCCTGATGCACCTTGGGTTTGGGTGCTAGGGGGTGACAAATCTTCGCGGGTAATCACCTATAGGCTCTAGGTCTATCTTGGGCAAAGCCACCACCTCTACCATGGAACTCTCTCATGTCAAAATAGTTTGGGCGCACATTGAGCACAAACTCACAATATACTTTTCTCAAAAAATATAATGGCACCTCACAATTATTACAAAGTGGATCATCAAAGACCATCCACCACCTCTGCCAAAAAAGATTCTTCATCTGCACATTGGTACACCAATGTATGGGAAACCTCTTTGCATTAAGAGGTAATGACTGACCAGTTTTGGGATCAATGAAAATGGCACATATTTGTTATTTAGTAATATTTTTATTTTTTACTCCATCATATGATAGCCCATCGGCATAGAATTGATGACACCTATCCCTAAAGCTTCCCCATTTGGTAATTTGTGTGGAAACAACTATGGCACCACTAGCTAATGTTTCTAGGCTAGTGGCGAGGGATTGATGATGCTCATGTTCAGAATTTTTCAATTTAACAATCAGTCTATTGATTTTAGACGTATTTTGTCCTAACTAATTAATTAATTGCTCCTATGTTTCGGGTGTGTGGAAAAAAGGAGGAATTGAGGGTTGTTCTTGTGTGTTTTCAAGAGGTGCATTTGGTTGTTCTTGTTCTGGATTAGAAGAATCTGGTTTTTGAAACAAAAAATAAAAAAACCTAATCAAAATTAATGAAATTAAATTCAAAATGTAAAACAAATTGAACAAATAGGAAATAAAGATTAAAAAAAAAACTAACCTTGATCCATAGCTTGGAGGACAAATCTAGCACCCCATTCGCGGTTTAGGAGAAGAAATGGGTAAAAAATGAAGTAAAAAACGCGCCATTCACGGGTAAATGAGACCCAGTTTTTTTTAAAAAACTTTTTTTACCAGGCACTGCGTACGCGGTTATATTTGGATTATTAGCGCGTACACGCTCATTTTCCTATGAGCAATGTGTATGCGCTCATTTTCCTAGGCGTAGCGCATATGTGCTCATTTTTCTAAAAGCAGCGCGTACGCGCTATCTTCTCGGGGCTCGGGAAGAACAAACCAAAGCGCGTACGCGGGAATTTGAAATTTTAAAACCGCGTACGCGTTGCTTGTTTTTCCATTTTTTTTTGGGTGGTGTCCATTTTTCTGACCACCATCTTTGTGCACATACCCTTATATGAAAAAAAATTCAACATTTTTTATTTGTAATGTAAAATAACATATATATAACAAAAAATTAATTAATAATAAAATTTTAACTATTTTAAAAATATTATATCTATTAAAAAATGTTAAATCCAAATAAAAATTTAAAATTTAAATAAAATTAATTAAATTTTAAAATAAAAATATTAACTCTAATTAAAATTTTAAAATATTAAATTTAAATAAATTTTAACAATGAAATCTAATTAATGATTAAATTATTAAGATTTTATATTTAAATGAATTTTAGCTATTAAATCTAATTAATAATTAATGATATTTTGGTGTTGATAATAATGTGATGTACTATCAAATGCATCTTTATCTTAGCACCTAAGGCTCCATATGATATGTTTGACATCATATCATTTGATATTACAAGTCATCCTCCTTCATCGCGTTGATGAAATTTATTATTATATTTGTATGATTATCTCCTTGATATTCAATACTCCATAACATTTGACTATCAATACCTCTTCTACCCAACACATATGTTTCTATTACATCCACAATGTTCCCATGGTGTAGTCTTGAGATAATCTCCTACTCATGTTTAATTGTATTTTGATCATTAGGTAAAATGCCTTCATCTTTAGATTCATTATGATTTTTAGGTTTTTCTAAAATAATTATGCATGTCAAATGCCAAGGATTATAATTGAGTGACTCCCAATTCAATGTATTTGAAGTATCATTAAGTTCGACATCTCTTTTGTATATCACAAAATTGCTTGTATAACAATCCCAATTCAATTGTAATTGAAGTATCATTAAGTTCTATATCTCTTTGTATATCATAGAATGACTTGTACAATAATAACTCTGACCAACAAAAGCTAACTCATTTTTTTGATTGAGGTATAGGTATTGTAGACACCTAAAATTGTCTCATTGATCATGTACTAATTATTCCTCTAATTGATTAAATAATTCTTTAATTATTTAATTAAGTTAATTAATCTTATCTTTCTAATTTCATATTTCCTCATCATCTTACTAATTATTTCTATTCCCTATTCTTCCATCATTTAATCATTTTAACCATTTTCTAATGTTAATTAAATATTTATTATTTAATTAATTCTGATTAATTCCCCAATTTAAATAATCTTTATTATTTAAACAAATTCAATTTCAATTTCCATCTCTAATCAATTAATCATTCAACCCTTTTCTAAATGTTATTTAATTAATTGTGATTTAATTCCTTTAATTCAAATAATCTTTATTATTTAATTAAAGTCCATTTCTAAATAATTAAATAGTTTCTTTAAATCATTTAATTTCTTTAATTCTTCTAATTTCATTTAATTTCACATTTCTTTTAATTTCATTAATTCTTCTAATTTCATTTAATTTCATTAATTCTTCAAATTCAAATTCCAAATCCCCAAATTCTAATTTTGTTTAATTTCATCAATTCTTCTAATTCCAAATTCCAAATTCTAATTCTTCTAATTTCATCCAATTTCAAATACATGTGCATGATTTCAAAAATCAAATTGAAAATCAAAGTCAAGTTCTAAATACATTCAAATAACAAATTGAATTTAAAATAAATTCAATATTTGAATTAAAATCTCATGCAAAGATTAAATTGAAAATCAAAGTCAAAGTTCAAGCACATGCTAAATTAATTAATTAATCAATTAATTAATTCAATTATCTTTCCAATTCCTATTTCCATCTTTTAGTTAGCTTTTTTTAAATAAAGCTCTAAAAAATCATTCAATCAACCATCTCAATTAACTATTCCATCTATTTTAATTGATCTTTTCAATTAATTGATTAATTACATCATTTCTTTAATTCTCTCCAATCATTCTTTTTCTATCTTCTAGTTAGCTTTTTCTAAATAAAGCTTTCCTTATCATGAATCAATTATCCTCTAATCATTCTTTTTCATCTTTCAATCAACTTTTTTCTCAATCAGTTAACTCAATTAATCTATTCAATCTATTTTGTT
This sequence comes from Cryptomeria japonica, assembly GCF_030272615.1. Classification (NCBI taxonomy): domain Eukaryota; kingdom Viridiplantae; phylum Streptophyta; class Pinopsida; order Cupressales; family Cupressaceae; genus Cryptomeria; species Cryptomeria japonica. Next base: position 164,621,333 of record NC_081408.1, on the reverse strand, counting down.
TCACCTCCAAATCAATAGTTCAACTATCAATCAACATGTGAGCTCACCCGAGTTCTACCTCTTGATCAATATGTTCCACCTTTCAATCAATCATCTCCAATTATTTATAAATTGAGCATTCAATCTCCATTTTCAATAATCACGAACTTTAAATCTTTGTGTCACTTGCAGGTTGCTAGCGCAATATCTGAGAGCCACCATACCACAAAGAAGAGAAGAACAATGGAAGCTATATGTGATCATGGAATAGGGAGTTTTAATTGATAGATTTTACATTCCTATTGCTTGTTTGCATTATTTATTGGTTTGTTTAGAATTATTTGATTAGATAGGGATTCGTGATTTCCCTCTGTTTCTAATTGATTTTTGAAAGATGAATTTTACATACGACATTTTGGTGAACCCAACGTGAACAACAACTAATTAACCTTCTCTATTTTCTGTGTGATTTTTGCAGATCGTACTTTTTTTCCCATTTTTTGCAGGGTTTGTACGGATTCCAAAGTGGATTTCGTCGTCATGCAATTGCGCTTACATCTTCATGCAATCACATTGACAAGGTTGCACAATCGAGCAGACATGGTTACGCATTCGTGTGGAACCCATCACGCAAAAGCCCTTACAGTATCACACAATCGCTCTATTAGGATCACACATTCGTTAGAAAAATTGTTGTTCTGTTTATTTTGTGCTTTTGTATTTTCTTGTCTCTATTCTGTATAATTCTGCATGAAATTGGGTAAATCTGAATACAGTTTATTTTTATTGCATTCTTGATTATGAAGTTTTATAGCATGTAAGGTACAATTCAGAATTTTAGGTGTCAGGATAATGAAGGAGCAAAGAAGACAAGCTAGACACTATCAACAAATCCTCAAAGTAGAAAAGAAGATACAAGATCTAGAGGAACAACTAGCCATCGACAAATACAATATCCTAGTTCTCTCATATAGGGTGAAATATGATTTGAATAATATGAAATAGATGATGAGAGATCTTGCTAGAGCATCACAATCTATTTTGCAGGTTCCATATCAGAATTAACTTTTTTTTTTCTTTTTTGTTTGGTCTGTTTGTGGATCACGCAATCGCTCTGTTAGCATCAGTCAATCACTTTGTTAGGATCACACAATTGCTCTATCAAAATCACGCAATCACTCTGTCAGAATTACACAATCGCTCTGACAAAATTATGCAATCGCCCATACAGGATCACACAATCGCTCAGGTATCGTCACACATTCATTTTTGTTATAATTTATTTCTCTGTTTTATGTGGATTTTATTGGGTTACTAATTATTTGTCTGCAGCCTGTGGTGAATTTATAGGGAGGATCGGATTATTATTGAATCATAAACACTCATGCTCTCACACTTCATTTTTGGGCTTAAAATTAACAATTTAGTTTAAAATGGACATGCATGTATCACACTTCAGTTTTGGGCTTAAAATAAACAATGGTTAAAAAAGACATGCATGTTATAACACTTCAGTTTTGGGCTTAAAATAAACAATGGTTAAAATTGACATGCATGCATTCACATTTTAGTTTGGTGTTTAAAATTGACATGCACATGCGTATCTAACACCTAAATTTGGGCTTTTAAAACGAACGTGAATTAGGCTGTGCATAGATTAACTCATATTTCATTTCTTTAAGGGAAAGAATCTTTTATTGTGTTTGGGGTGGACCTACTATTGCATTAAATACCTTTCCACCCACCTTCGGGGTCTTGGGAGAAAGGGAGAAGATGACAATGACACCCAATTTTATTTTATTTCAAGTAGTGAGGGGTATCTTTGACTGGGGATTTCATCACCCCACAGAGGTACTTCTAATTGGGATGCGTTGGGGATATCATCTCTCCCAGTGTACTCTCGAGTAGGTTTTTCGAGCCACTATATAAATATACTGGTCAGGCGGCTAGAGTGTTGAGTGAATTTGACATATGTGGGGGCCTTCCCTGCACCGATAAGTTCAACTAAAGTCTTAAGTGGTTTGCTCTGAGAATCCATCGTTGGATCAGGACCCCTAAAAATTTTACAATAAGAACCAACTTAGTAGCCTAAAATCCTACATTCAGTGATTCTGGGAGTGTGGATCATACCCCATAGATACCCCTCACATACCTTGCATTGTGAGAAAAAAATCCCTTGGTGATAAGATCTTCGGATGTTCGAGGTAAGAGAGACTAGCATGCCCGAGAAGTGTGTGTCGTAGAGTGGAGCCAGTGCTGCTAGACTCTCTATCTATCTGTCTTGTTTCAGTATTTTGCTGGGGGGCCTCATTGAATGGTGTCCACTTTCTAGCCTAAGATTGTATTATGTGCTTTTTTATGCATCATTGTATCAGACCAATATTGAGTTAGTTATTTGGGCTATTTCAAGCCCTATCTTGCATATCTTTGAATTCTTAGAGTTTGTTTGAAAACAAGTTCAGTCAGCTATATCTACCTCCAAAAAATTATTCTTAGACTTGGGAAACAACATACATATGCTACACACAGAATTATTGAAAACAAAGTCCATTTTGAAACGTCAGACAGTCCTGCAAACTCAAGGTTTTACATACTTGTGACCATAGGTAGTCCTTGCATAGTCCTCATTTGCATCCTTAGTCCTTGCACAATCCTCATTTACGTCCTTATTATTATCTTTAGTCCTTGCATAGTCCTCATTTACATCTTTATTATCATCCTTAGTCCTTGCATAGTCCTCATTTACGTCCTTATTATCATCCTTAGAAGTTGCATAATCTCTATTTACGTCCTCATATACATCCTTATCTAGCCCTCATATACATCTATCTTAGTCCAATCATCATTTGCATAATCATCCTAGAAAGGCATAGCATGTGTCCTAATGAGTCTCCCAGGTGATGGTTTTCTGTAAGGAAGTTAAGTAGCGGAAACAACTTCCTACACTAACCTTGAGAGGAGGGTAATGCAAAACTTTTTTAGATCATTACAACAGTTACAGAAAATAGAAATAGATATAATAACATTCATACCACAACACAATGATTTACGTGGGGAAAACCCTTTCGGGAGAAAAACCCCACCCTCCAAAAGCAGCTCAATATATTATTCAGCAATAAAAAATAGATTACAACATACTTGCAGAGCAAGCTCTTTGCAGGAGTACCACTAATCAGAGATTCAGAGGCAACTCAATAGCCATAGGACTCTTACACACAACCTCTATCTCACACACCTCATAAATAGGAGATACAATATAAGAAACCGTCAAACGGTATTACAAAACCATGGGCTAAAACCACCCAATAAGGTGTAGCCGACCTTATCTCCCTTCTAGATGCCCTATGACATGTTAAAGCACACATCAACATGTGTCGCTCCCTTTTACCGCTCATTTATGTATCCGATACAAATTATATTTCCTATTTCAGGAGTACAAACTTCCAGAGGCCATAACTTGAGAACCGAGTGTCCGATTGATGAACCGTTTGAAGCGCCGAAAAGCTCACGAAGTGCTCTATCACCTCATAACCCATTTTGCCAGTTACAGCCACTTTTTAGGGCGTTTCAGAGCCTCTAAAGTCCCCAAAATTAAGTTTAAATATTTTATTGCACCCCTCCAAGACGAAAACTTTAATATCTTCAAAACTAGCTGTGACCTTGTGACGCAACTTTACCGGAATGCTTATCTAGCCAACCAGAAGCTTCAGGGAGAGTTTCGCACCATTTCGTGCTCAAATGAAAACTTACTATAAATAGTAACCTCACATAAATGCAAGGTTGAGACACCATTTTTCCCAACAACTCTCCCACTTGTCGAACACCTTGCAGGAGCGGAAGGGAATGTCAACACAATGAATCAATTGCTAGGGGCCATAAAGCCCATAGACTCTGAACACCATCTGAACTTCTCTGTGCTCACAGCCTTAGTTAAAGCATCTACAACATTCATCAAAGTTTCCACCTTAACCAGCTTCACCCTACCATCTTCGACCATATCTCTAACAAAATGATACTGAACATCAATATGTTTGGTCCGGGCATGAAATGTTGGGTTCTTAGCTAGGCTAATTGCACTTTGACTGTCACAGTAAACTGTCACTGTACCTTGTTTTATTCCAATATCCGAACATAGCCTCTTAAGCCAAATGGCCTCTTTACAAGCATGAGTAGCTGCCATATAGTCTGCTTCAGTAGTGGATAGAGCAACCACAGCCTGTCGCTTACTCATCCAACTAATTGCACCACCAAACAAAGTAAACACATAAGCACTGGTGGATCTTCTACTATCAATATCACCTGCCCAATCTGAATCCACATAACCATGGATATCAAGGGAAGTCATGTCTCCAACTGAATTACCATGATAACACAAATAATAATCTAAAGTACCCTTCAAATATCTGAAGACTCTTTTGACTGCATCTCAATGAACTCTACCAGGATTAGACATATATCTAGAAAGTACTCCCATTGCTTGGGAAATGTCTGGTCTAGTACAGACCATAGCATACATCAAGCTTCCAACCACACTCTGGTAAGGCACTCTGCTCATGTCTTCCATCTCCAATGGGGATGTAGGACAATCTGAAATAGATAGTTTCATTCCAACTGTAAAAGGAACACTCAATGGTCTACAATTCTGCATGTTGAACCTCTGTAACACTGAATTCACATACTTACTCTGGCCTAGCCATAGCTTTCTATTCACCCTATCTCTTCTAATTTCCATCCCAAGAATGTGCTTTGCTGCACCAAGATCTTTCATTTCAAATTTAGCAGCGAGCTGAGACTTCAATTCTGAAATCATACCTTTCCCTTTACCAATGAATAACATATCATCAACATACAATGCAATGAATAAGAAATGATCACCATAAGATTTATAATAAACACAGTGATCTGATTTAGAACGTTCAAATCCCAAACTCAACACATATGTATCAAATTTCTGGTACCACATCCTAGGACTTTGTTTGAGGCCATACAAAGATTTCTTCAATTTACAGACCAAATTACTTTTGCCTTTCACCACATAGTGCTCAGGCTATGTCATATAAATATCTTCCTCCAAATCACCATGAAGGAAAGCAGTTTTCACATCCATTTGCTCAACTTCTAAATCATAAGCAGTAGCAATAGAAAGCAAAAATCTAATGGACGTCATTTTTGCAACAGGAGAAAATATCTCACCGTAATCAACACCCTCAACCTGAGAGTAGCCTTTTGCAACTAACCTTGCTTTATACTTTTCAATGCTTCCATCTGAACCAATCTTTTTCTTGAATACCCATTTACAACCAACAGGTTTTCATCCTTCAGGCAATGGTACAAGATCCCATGTATCATTCTTTTTCAAAGCTGCCATTTCTTCCTCCATAGCAATCTTCCAGGATTCTGCATCATTCATACCTAATGCCTCTTCTACAGATTTCGGTTCATCCACACTAGTATTCAGAGAAAAAATACATCTCCAATCATCAGGTGAATACCTTTCAGGTGGTTGTCTATGTCTTGTAGACCTTCGAACAAGCTGAGTTTGAGGTTCTTCCTCCTCTTCTGAAGATTCAGAGCTAGACGAGCTCTCCTCAAATTCTTGCCTATCTAGGGGTCTCGATTCAACTCTTTCAGGTGTAGAAGGAAGTCGAATCACATCTTCTTTTTTAGTCTGTTCTAGCTGCAATGTAACAGAAGGAGACTTAATTTCTCTAAAAATAACACTTCTACTATGAATTACCTTTTGTGCAACAGGGTCCCAAAGCTTGTATCCTTTCACACCATAACTATACCCGATGAAGATACATTTCACAGCCTTGTTCTCCAACTTTGTTTCCTTCTCCTTTGGCACATGTGCATATGCCTCGCAACCAAAAACTCTAAGATGTCTCAATGAAGGCTTGTGACCTGACCATGCTTCCATAGGCGTTTTATCAACAAGAGCTGATGTAGGAGACCTGTTAATCAAGTAGCAAGCAGTGGCAACAGCTTCAGCCCAAAAATTTTGTTCGAGACCAGCACCACTCAACATACTCCTAGCCTTCTCCATCAGTGTCCTGTTCATTCTTTCTGCAACTCCATTCTGCTGTGGAGAATACGGAGTTGTCTTCTGCCTGTTAATTCCACAGTCTTTACATAATCTATCAAAATCATTAGAGCAAAACTCACCGCCATTATCAGTTCTCAAATATTTTATTTTCTTTCCAGTCTGCAACTCAACCATTGCTTTAAATTCTTTAAAACGACTAAAAACTTCAGATTTACTCTTTAGAAAATATACCCATGTCCTTCTACTAAAATCATCAATAAATGAAACATAATATGTGGATTTTTCGATCGAAGAGACATCTATTGGACCAAACACATCAGAATGGATAAGATCCAAAACACCACAAGTTTTATGAGAACTCGAGTAAAACTGAACGCGGTTTTGTTTTCCATAAATGCAATGCTCACAGAAATCAAAGTCAAGATTACAATCATTCAAACCTTCAACAAGATTTTTATTTTTCAAGGTCCTTAGACCCTTTTCTCCAATGTGGCCAAGTCTCTGGTGCCATAACATAGTCTTCTCTGTAGGTAACTTTGCTTCAGACGAAAGAGCACCCTTAGGTACCCAAAAACCATTTCCATCTGTTGAAGGTGAAACCTTCAAATCTTCCAATGAAATATCCGTAGATTTACTTTTTACAGAAGTGCTATTACACTCAACAGTGTATGCTTCAAGCTTATACAAAGTGCCAAACCTGACACCTCTAGCAACTACCATAGCACCCTTAATCATCTTACATCCTGTTTCAGAAAAGACTACCTGCACACCCGCATCTATCAGTTTGCTCACAGATAACAGGTTTCGTTTTAAACCAGGGATATGCAGCACACCATTAATCCTTTTTATTCTACCATCAGAAAACCTGATTCTAACTTTACCTTGACCAACAATGTCTAGAGGTGAATCATCACCGAAGTACACCTTACCTCCATTAAATTCTTCATATTCAGAAAACCAATCTCTATTGGAAGTCATATGAAAAGATGCACCCGAGTCAATTAGCCAGGCATCATTACCTATATGAGTCGCCAAAGCCGCAATAAATGCATCGCCATCTTCCTTGTCGGACTCAGAATCAGAATCGAACTTTTTCTTTTTCTTCTTCTTCTTTTCTTCTTTGCAGTCCTTACGGATGTGACCCAGTTTACCACAATTCCAGCAAATGACTTTGGACTTTCCAGGAGATTTCGATCTCCCTTTGGATTTGGACTTGTCGCGCTTCTCATTCTTCTTGCCTTTCTCCTTAGGTCTTCCATGAATGGTTAGGGCTTCCTTTGAACTGATGGATACCTTCCTTCGCATCTCTTCACCGAGTAGGGCACCCACCACGTCTTCAGATTTCAAAACAACTGAAGTACTATCGATAGCCATAACAAGAGAATCCCACGAATAAGGCAAAGAGCAAAGCAAGATCTGACATTTCTCCTCCTCGTCCATCTTAACACCTACGGATACTAATTGAGCCACCAACATATTGAATGCTTCCAGGTGGTCTGCAATTCGTCCACCCTCTTCCATCTTCAAGGAATACAATTTCTTTCTTAAGAAAATTTGATTTAATAAAGTAATTTCACTTGATACATCTCACCAAGCTTAGTCCATAGCTTCTTTGCAGAGTTTTCTTCATGGACATTGATTAGAACAGAGTCTGCCAGGCACAGTCTGATTAGACCCTTGGCTTTTCGGTCCATAACATCATACTGAGTTGCCGCAGTAGGATCTGAGGGCCTTTGGACATTCGCATCAACAACATCCCAAAGATCTCGATCTATTAGCAGATCTTCCATCTTCAGCTTCCACATCTCAAAATTACTTCCATTAAATTTCTCCACCTCTATTCTCCCTGACGAACTCGCCATCTGAATATTCCTGCAACAAGATCAAAAAGTGTCTTCTGCACAAGCTCCCACTCAAATCTGGATTAGTTCAAAAAAAAAAACCCAACTGCCCACAATTGAAACCAAAGGTGATCAGGCTCTGATACCACTTGTAAGGAAGTTAAGTAGCGGAAACAACTTCCTACACTAACCTTGAGAGGAGGGCAATGCAAAACTTTTTCAGATCATTACAACAATTACAGAAAATAGAAATAGATATAATAACATTCATACCACAACACAATGATTTACATGGGGAAAACCCTTTCGGGACAAAAACCCCACCCTCCAAAAGCAGCTCAATATATTATTCAGCAATCAAAAACAAATTACAACATACTTGCAGAGCAAGCTCTTCGCAGGAGTACCACTAATCAGAGATTCAGAGGCAACTCAATAGCCATAGGACTCTTACACACAACCTCTATCTCACACACTTCATAAATAGGAGATACAATACAAGAAACCGTCAAACGGTATTACAAAACCATGGGCTAAAACCACCCAATAAGGTGTAGCCGACCTTATCTCCCTTCTAGATGCCCTATGACATGTTAAAGCACACATCAACACGTGTCTCTCCCTTTTACCACTCATTTATGTATCCGATACAAATTATATTTCCTATTTCAGGAGTACAAACTTCCGGAGGCCATAACTTGAGAATCGGGTGTCCGATTGATGAACCGTTTGAAGCGCCGGAAAGCTCGCGAAGTGCTCTATCACCTCGTAACCCACTTCGCCAATTACAGCCACTTTTCAGGGCATTTTGGAGCCTCTAAAGTCCCCAAAATTAAGTTTAAATATTTTATTGCACCCCTCCAAGACGAAAACTTTAATATCTTCAAAACTAGCTGTGACCTTGCGACGCAACTTTACCGAAATGCTTATCTAGCCAACCAGAAGTTTCAGGGAGAGTTTCGCACCATTTCGTGCTCAAATGAAAACTTACTATAAATAGTAACCTCACATAAATGCAAGGTTGAGACACCATTTTTCCCAACATTTTCGCTCCTTTGAGCAACCTAATCTAGTGCCAAATGACGGTCAATGAGAAATTATTGACGGTCTAGGTAACTTGGCCCGGAGATTAAACAGAAACACACCTCAATATATAGGAGTAGAGTACGAGCTAAATATAGAGTATAAAATTGCTCGTAGAATTGATATAGAAATTGTTGCAGAACATCTAAGAGAAGAGCTTGAAAAACTTGCGTTGCAAAAATCTTGAAATACTCAACAAGTCTCACGTCAAAATCCTCAATAGAGAGTCTGGTCTAGTCTTGCATATTCCATATCTAGGTCTAGAGTCTTACATTAGTTGTTGTCTTGCTTAAGGTTCTAAAACCATCCTTATATCGAAGTCTTAAATGCCCATCACAAGGTCACAAAAAGAAAAAAGTAAGATGGACCCAAACAATGACTTATCAGTAAATCCAACTTGGAACATGGACATATCAACTAGTCAACAATCAAGTTCTCAGGCAATGCCTATAATACATGAACTGCAACAACATTTACAACACAAAGAGATTGAATCAGCTCAACAAGACCCACATGTCCTTATGATCTTAGATGCTCTTATACATAGTGGTAGGAACAAATATCTCTCGTTGTTATTGCAAAATGGGGCCAAATTACCTGAAGATTTTGATATCACAACAATCTTACCAGTAGGAAATACTCTAGGTCAAAATAGCAATCAAATACCACATATGACACAAATGCAAGCGACAACCTAAAGTTTTCCTCATAATGCACCAACATCATCTATACAAACAAATGTCAGTTCAAATGTGAATTCTCAATCAAGTGCATCATCTTCAACAATAAACGTTAGCGCGTGCCAACACAGGCCATACCGATAATGTCAAGTGTCTCAACACCTATTCAAACACAAGTTCCTTATACAACAAGTGAAACTCAACCTCCAGTTTCCTATTCCATTGGATCTACATACAGTCATCAGAATACAAACCTAGGTTTCGCTAATACAAGTACAACTCAACCAAACATGGGTTCACATATCACTTATTTTATAGTACCTAGTGGAACTTACAACACGCAGAATTATAATCATGGTACCTTTCAACAACCTCCTAGTTATACTACTACGAATCCTTTTGTGGGAAATATAAATGCACAAAGTGTACCTCTGACTCAAATGAATATTCTGTCACAACAAGTACAGAATCTGCAACAACAGATGACAACTATGCAAACTGGTAACGATAAAAAGAGCTACACAATGCAAGACTTACACCCTTATCCTTTTGACCATACATTATACATGCCACCTTTCCCACCACATTTTGAAAAACCAAAATTTGACAGATATCAAGGGAAAGGTGATCCTAGAGACCACATCAGAGAATTTCTTACGACATGTATAGAGGTTGCAACTGAAGACACTTATCTAATGAGACTGTTTCCTAAAAGTCTGGGAGGCTCAGCCTTGGAATGGTTTTCACATTTACCACCAACTATAACATCATGGGGAGAATTAGCTGAACGCTTCATTGCTAACTTTTTGCATAACATTGAAACCCCAGTCACCTTAATGGACTTATGTTCCGCAAAACAATATGAGAATGAAACATTCGCATCCTTCATACAATGATGGAGAGCTCTCTATAGGAGATGCAAGACTATTATTTCATAAACAAAGAAAGTGGACATGTTCATGGAAAACTTAATCCCTGAGATCAAGTACCCGATACAAATGCAATGTTTGACCACATTTAAGCAAATAACCAAAAAATCTCTAAAGTGTGAGAAAGGACTAGTATAACAAGGTCTTGTAAAATATGACAATAACAACAACAATGATAAATCTAAATTTTGGTCGAAAAACAAAAATGTGACCAACGACGGTGTTGTAGATGCCCGTACGGTGAATAAAACTCAACTGGTTTTGTCTTTACATTGTCCAAATCAATCATTTAGTCCACACACAGAGAATAACACTGTATCAACAAATGTAAACACTACGCAAACTATGAACACAAAATTTCCAAGGGTAAATACTCCAAACATGATCACTTTGCTAGAAATAAGAGTATATGAACCAGGTCCTTTCAAACCTACATGGTGGAATGATAGTGATTTCTATGATTATCATCGTACTAAAGGTCATAAAACTGCGAGTTGCTATAAATTGAAAAACTTGATCCAAGAAATGATCGATCAAGGTGACATCACAATTTATACCGACAAAACTTCAGCAAACACGAATCATACCATCTTTAAGGATCCATTTGTCAAACATGACAAAGGGAAGGCATCTACATCAAGAACACAAGATAATATAACTAACTACACAAAAGTCTCATACGACTACACTATTCATGCCATTAGCTCAGGAGATTTAGTAAAAGATGATTCACAAGAAGCACTCAATAATGATGAGCAATATCAAGAAACTTACAACGATGATAACCAAATTTGCATGTTGACAGAAGCACCAAAATATGATGAAGACAAGAATCTCTGTCTTATGGACTGGAGGCATGAAGAACCATTTCATTCGGGATGGTTTGAAGATGAACTTATAACACATATCATGGATGTCAAACTTACACATGAAGACTATAGGGAGGGATATGACATAAACCTTGATAACACAACACATGTTACAGACAATTCCTTCACAAGAGATGATACAGTGGCTACAATCATGATAATTCCTAGAGACAGAGATTATGCAGTAGTTACTCGTAGATCTAAAGTAACTTTACAAGGAGTACCACCAAACCTACCACCAACAATAGGGACCTATAATGTTTTTGAGAAACTCAAGAAAACCCCAGCACATATATCACTCTTTGAACTATTGCGTATATCACCAACTCATAAAGCTATTCTGGACAAAGCACTTCAAGATTCGGTAGTAGACATAAATATAGATGAAAATGCCTTCCAATCCATGGTGGGGAATTTGATATAGGGTACTTGCATTGCATTCACAGAACATGATATTCCTAGTGATAGACTTCTCTATAATGACTCGTAACATCTAGAAGCTTACATACAAAAGAGAAGAATCAAAAGAGTACTTATAGATGGAGGAGCGGGTCTCAATATTTGTACATTAAAACTGGTTAAAGCATTGGGATATTCTGAACTTCATATTGATCCTTCAAAGAGAATAAACATCAAAGCATATGATGATGAAGAGCATCCCTCAAAAGGTATAGTTACACTACTAGTGCAAGTAGGACCTATAACAATAGAGGTTGTTTTCCAAGTGTTGAACAAAGAACTAGGGTACAACATGTTATTGGGTTGCCCATGGATTCACACCATGCAAGTTGTACCATCAACATTTCATCAATATGTTAAATTCTTGTACAATGGCATTGAAATCACCATAAAGGGTGATCCAAATCCATTCCAACACTGTAATCACTTAAAGGCAAGTATAGATAACCAGGTACCAATTAATCAAGCAACACCTCTCACTACATAAATAGAGTCACTAACAATCACAAAAACACAGAAGAATGTTCCTACAACATCCTCTTTGCAGATAAAAGATATTGGTTGTGGAGAATACTCTATTTCGAGTACTTCAAATGGGAAATAGTTGTCTCTATCTCCTAGGTCTTTTAGGAAACCTCAAAATGAAGTGATGAAACAAGACAAAGGAAAAGAAATAGTCAGATACTTAGATTCATGCTCTTTCATTAGGTGGGGTGATTTACAAGAAGAATCTCTGAATGAAGATGTCAATCACTAGATATACAAAGAAGAAGATGAAATGACAATACCCAGATTACCTTTAGTTCAGTATGGCAATGGGTTCAAGATATTGCAAAAACATGGGTATGATGGTACCACATGCTTGGGATTACCAAAGCAAGGAAGATTAAAACCCGCTATACCAAATGACAATCCAGGGAATCAAGGGTTAGGATATAAACATGTACCATATATAACAGAAGCAAGACAACACACACTAGATATACCAAATAGACCAAGACTACCGTTAGAATACATATCTCAAAGGCAGATGTCAACACAAGTGTTTCCTTCTTCATCTCAAACAAGCAAGTACCAACATCGCCTAGGGTAGAATCAGATGGTGAAGATATGAGACAACTTCTAAAAGAACCTAGCACAAAATCACCCATCAATACAATATCTGAAATAACCACACAAGCAAATGTGGTAACAGACACAGGCTTAACACCAACAAATGAGCCTAATCCCTGGTTATTGTCAATAATTCTGCCAAGGGAAATAACTCAAGCTCCACCTAATGAATCAGATGAAGAGAGACTACAATGACTTATACCAGGTTTAAGAAGGGTAACCCCCATACAAAGGAGACCCGCCAATCTACAACAAAATCGGAGGCAAGAACAAGAGGAGATAAGTGACACAACCTCAGAAGATGAAACATACATAGAAAGTGAGACAGATTCTCATGACTATGAATTATTATCTGATCATGATTCCAACCCACAAACAATTGACATGATAAGGTATCACAGATCACCTATAGATGATGAAAATATACCAGGTCACTCAAATAATCAAGTATTCATGTTATCGGAATCTATTACAATAGAAGGGAGTAATGAATTACCCCTTGTACACTCACATTTGATTGATTGGGGATGAGAAGGAAAACCAACTCTAGATTGGTTTCAGAACGATGAAGCCATTGCAAAATTCCTTGGTGTCAGAGAAGGATTTCCACAAGGTAATCACAAGGCGGGATTTCCTATAGACCTGGATAGAACAACATACTTTGGAGAGGCAAGTGCCTTTGTATCAGAAGATATGGATCAAAATAATCACAATGGTAAGAGTGAGTTAGACAACCTCCCTATTGAAAAAGAGAATTCAATATTACTCATGGAAGAAACTGAAGAAGTAAATATAGCAGAAGGAGAAGTTATACATAATATCCACTAAGCAAAAACATTAAACCAGGAAGAAAATGACAAATTCATATAGTTTTTCAAACAACGTCCTATCAATTTTGCTTGGTCCTATGCCAATATGCCAGGCTTAGATCCATAATTGGTGTTACATCATTTACCTTTTCTACCATGAATTAAACCGTACAAACAAAAATTAAGAAAGATGCATCCACAGATTGCATTACTGGTCAAAATAGAACTATAAAAGCTGTTGGATGTGGGCTTCATTCGACCTATTGACTATGCAAAATGGATATCCAACTTGGTACTTGTGACTAAGCCCATAAAAGGCATGAGAATCTGTACTGACTTTCGAGATCTAAACGAAGCATGTCCTAAGGATGATTTCCCAGTACCCAACATAGATATGATAGTTGACTTAACTACTGTGAATGAAATGCTTTCATTAATGGATGGTTTCTCAGGATACAACTAGATCAGGATTGCAATGGAAGATCAACACAAGATGACATTTACCTGTCCATGGGGGACATTGTTGGCATTATGTGAACCGACATGAGGACATGATGACATTGTAAGTTGTCATTGATATCAATATGCTGAAGAGAGAACCGATATGATACCAAGAACCGATATATGTGAGAACCAGTATAACATTATGAACCAGTATATGTGCCAAAGTGAAGTGGTATGTTTGTTCAAGGTGAATCGGCATGTTGGTATGGGAACCGATACATGAAAGCTTTGTATGACTACTGGTTGGTAGTCTCAACTTCAGGGTTTCCGGTTGAAATGTTTCAAGCCCGTGTGACTCAACCGATGACTTTGTGTGATGAGTTAGCATTGTAATGAAGAATAGATCATTTTGCCACGTCAACTTTGTGCGCATGAAGGATCTTGCATGAAGGAGATTGCTCCTATCTACCTCAGGAATGTGTGAAGTCTGTAAATGATGAAAATGCGTGATGGGTTTATCAGCCGCTATGAAAGTGATGGACAACGAATGATGGAGAATGTCTTGAGATCGGTTCAAGACTGTTGCATTTAATGCAATGTGTTCAATGGTTAGGATTGAATCATTTGAATTGCTTAACCTAACAGGTTTAGGGTGTAGGGTTTATGCTACCAACCTTTCTATTTCCTATAAGGTCGATGTTGTGTTTCTTTCTGAGGTTGTTGGCAAAAGTTATGTGTGTGTATACAAGTGAAGTGATATATGATTCTTGCCAGACCAGAGGAGAGAAGTGATACCTGCAGAGTGTAAGTGCAGAAGGTGAAGAGGAGCTAAAGAGGATCTGCATTGGCATTGAGTGCTATTACCAGATCATTGTAATACCTGTTGATCTCTAACCACTTCAATAGTTGGAAATCCCTTAATAGGGTAGCTTTAATCAGCTTGTTGTAAATCCTTTAACAGGGTGACTCAAAACCATTGAGTTCTTGAAATCCTCTAACAAGGTAAACTTTAACAGGGTTTAACCCTTAACCGGGTATTCTAGCCATCCCTTAACCGGGTGATCCCTAACAGGATCAGTTCCTAATAGAACCTATCAGTCTCTAACCACACAAGGCTCCTAACAAAGCGGACTTCTAAAGAGTTCAAAAATAGCTTGTGGGTATTCATCCCCACCGTGGTTTTTCCTAGTTGGGTTTCCACATGAAAAATCTGTGTGTCATGTGTGGTGTTTTTCATGTTGATCTAGCTATTTATATATTTCTAATGATGGATTACCTGTTCATGTACTAGGGTGAAATGGAAATGAAGTATTAGATTGTATGAAAAGATAAGTGTCAACCAGTTTATGCTTGTCTTAGTTATTTTAGGTTTTGCCGGTTGTACTCTGTTTAAGACCGATGCTACTATTTGTTTTCCAAAGCGCAGTGTCTGCAGACAAACCGGTTTTAGGAAAGTGTTTTTGTCTATACTGATTCACCCCCCCTCTCAGTACCAGTTTGGTACTATCCGTTCATCATTGAGTTATTAATTGGTATCAGAGCATCCTCCAGGTCCTCTGTGTTGAAAGCTTAACCGCTTGGGGAAAAGATCCTTATCTAATGATGAAGAGGGAAGGTCCAAAGTTCAATAGAGATAACTTCAAAATATGGAAGGATAGAATGAAGATATACATCAAAAGCATGGGTGCTCAACACTGGAACTATGTTGAGAATGCTTATGTTATCCCTACCGATACTCTCACCGATGATCAGAAGAGAGAGATTCAGGAGAATGGGCAAGTCATGGAAACCCTAATCAGTAGTCTATCTGACATTGAGTTCATTGATGTCCAGGATAAAGACAATCCCAAAGAAGTATGGGAAGCTCTGGAGAATATCTATGGCAGTGATGAGCATGTAAAACAAGCTAAGGAAGAGAGCCTTAGGGGAAAGTTTGAAGACATGCAGATGGTTGAAGGAGAGACCATTCAACAATATGGAATAAGAATCAAAACCATTGTAGGAGACATCAAGAGTGCAGGAGGCAAAATAGAAGACTCCACTGTTGTAAGCAAAGTATTGAGATCCTTATTACTAGTCTATGCAATAAGGGTTGCTGCTATCCAGGAGTTGAGATCAATAGACAAGTCAAAGGTATCCCTCAACTCCATCATTGCTAAGTTAACTGCATATGAGCTGAATAATTATGATGGCAGTTTCAAAAGACTAAATCAACCTTTAGATCATTTGCTGCACCATCCAGAAAGGGAAAAGAAGCTAGTACCAGTTATGAACCAAGGCAAGGCAGAGAAATGGATGATGAGGAGAGCCTAATGGAGTTTGAAGCTCTTCTTGCTAAGAGACTTCCCAAGGGAACCGGTAAATACAAAGGTAAGCTCCCTTTGAAATGCTTTTCTTGTAACCGGATTGGACACATTGCTATAAACTTTCCTAATGGCGAAAATAAGGACAAACCGAAAAAGTTCAAGAAGTTCAAAGGAGGAAACCAAAGAAACTATTTTGTAGTAGTTGATGAAGGTGTCACTGATGATGAATCAGAAGATGAAGAGAGTGAAGACATTGTGTTTGTGGCAGTTGAAGAAGATGTATCAGTCAAGAAAGCTCTTGTCTCCCGCTTTGATAATTCCAATGATTGGATTATTGACAGTGGTTGCTCTCACCATATGACTGGTGACCGGAGTAAGTTTCTATCTCTGGAAGAGTATGATGGTGGTGTCGTCCATTTTGGAAATGATGCACCTTTCATGGTAAAAGGTAGAGGGTCTATCTCTCTGAATGGAAAGAGCAGTGCTGACAATGTGTATTGGGTGGAAGGTCTCAGACACAATCTATTGAGTGTTGCCCAGCTGAATGACAATGGACTCACTTTGGAATTCAAGAATGGAGTGTGCAGAATCAAAGGAAAGAATGGTGAATTGGTGGCAATCGGTATGCATACCAAAGGTAACCTATTTCAATTGAATGCTAATATCAATACATGTCTAATGGCCAAGTTTGATGATAGCTGGATATGGCATAGGAGACTCTGTCATGTGAATTTCGACAACATTGTCAAGGACAATAAGATCAAGGCAGTTAGGGGACTGTCGATGCTGAGCAAACCAGAGAACCCTTTGTGTAGAGAATGTCAACTAGGGAAAATGTCTTCCTCTACTTTCAAAGGTAAATATTTTACTACAGACAATCTACTTCATATTGTGCATACTGACTTGTGTGGTCCTATGAAAACTAGGAGCATGCAGGGAGATAGGTATTTTAGGATTTTGATTGATGATTGCTCAAGAATGATGTGGGTCACATTCTTGAAAGATAAGTCTGAAGCCTTTGGAAAGTTCAAAGCTTTCAGAGCATTAGTGGAGAAGGAAAGTGATAAAAGGATCAAGTGCCTTAGAATTGACCAAGGAGGGGAATTCACTTCCGGTGAATTCAACAAGTACTATGAAGAACATGGCATCAAGAGGTAACTATCTACCCCCTGGACTCCACAACATAATGGCCTCGCAGAAAGGAAAAATTAGACTGTGGTTGAAGCTGCCAGAACTATGTTGATCCAAGGGAAGGTTGCTCACACCTTTTGGAGAGAAGCGGTGAGCATTGTAGTCTACACAATGAACTAGGTACTCATCAAGAAAGGTAAGGATAAAAATCCTTATGAGTATTGAACCAGTAAGACACCTATTGTAAGCTACTTTAGAGTGTTTGGTAGCAAATGTTACATCAAGAGGAGTGAACACCAGAGCAAATTTGATGCGAAATGTGATGAGGGAATATTCCTAGGGTATTCCACTAAGAGCAAAGCTCTCAAGTGTTTCAACAATAGGACTCAAAGAATTGTGGAAAGCATCAATGTGAGAGTTGATGAAACCTCTAAGAAACCCGAGGAAACCGGAAGTGAGCAAGTGGTAAATGAACCGGTTGCAACCTTTTGGGAATCAGTTGCTAGTCAACTGAGTACTAGTAATAGTGTTCCTACACCAGTAGATGTAGATGCTGATACT
The DNA here is from genome assembly GCF_030272615.1 of Cryptomeria japonica. Taxonomy (NCBI): domain Eukaryota; kingdom Viridiplantae; phylum Streptophyta; class Pinopsida; order Cupressales; family Cupressaceae; genus Cryptomeria; species Cryptomeria japonica. Next base: position 164,603,083 of record NC_081408.1, on the reverse strand, counting down.
GATGGAGAAGAGGATGAAGAAGAAAAGCAAGAGGGATCTGTTAAGACCATTCCTCAGTATGTTAAGTTGAACCATGATCCTAAGTAGATCATAGGGGATAAGGATACAGGAATCCTTACAAGAAGAAAGGTCAGAGAAAACTCATGTATGATCTCTGAATTTGAGCCTAAATCATTCAAAGAGGCACATAAGGATGAAGATTGGATCAAGGCTATGGAAGAGGAACTTGACCAGATAGAAAAGAATGAGACATTGTCTTTGGTACCTAGACCGGAGCATAAAAATGTCATTGACACCAAATGGGTTTTCAGAAATAAGCTAAATGAGGATGGCGAAGTGGTTAGAAACAAAGCCAGACTGGTGTGTAAAGGATATGCCCAAGAAGAAGGATAAGACTATGGAGAAACCTTTGCTCCTATAGCCAGATTGGAAGGAGTTTGTATGCTTCTTGCATATGCAACTTTTAAAGGATTCAAAGCATACCAAATGGATGTAAAATCTGCATTCCTAAATGGTGTACTTGAAGAGGAGGTGTATATAGAGCAACCATATGGGTTTTCCCTATCTAAAGACAGTGACATGGTGTGTAGGCTACATAGAGCCTTGTATGGCCTAAAGCAGGCACCTAGAGCATGGTATGAAAGCTTGCATTCCCATCTTGTGAAGATTGGATTTGAGAGAACAAGTGAAGATATCAATATCTACTTGAAATCAGAAGGAGATTAGATTCTGATTTGTGAAGTATTTGTTGATGACATTATCTTTGGTGCAGATGACAAGATGAGTCATGAGTTTGCAGATGAGATGAAGAAAGAATTTGAGATGTCACTCATAGGGGAGATTAAGTTCTTCATTGGACTGCAGATTCAACAGATGAAAGATGGAATCTTTATCACTCAGTCCAAGTATGTCAAAGAGGTGTTGAAGACCTTTGGCATGGAAGATAGCAAACCGGTTGGGACACCGATGGTGACCGGTTGTAAACTATCCAAAGAGGATGACTCGACATTGGTTAATGAGAAGGAATACCGATCAATGATTGGTAAGTTGCATTATGTAGCGCATAACAGACCGGATATTGCACATGCAGTTGGTATTACTGTAAGGTTCCATAAAAGTCCAAGAGAATCCCACTTGATTGCAGTCAAGCGGATCCTTAGATATCTAAAGGGAACTGTTGACTATGGATTGTGGTATCCATATAGCAATGATTTCAACTTGAAAGTATTCACACATGCTGATTGGGCAGGTAATGTGGACGACCGAAAGAGCACAATTGGTGGTGCATTCTTTCTCGGTGGTAGACTAGTCTCATGGATGAGTAAGAAGTAGAGTTGTATATCTCAGTCTATAGCAGAAGCGAAGTATGTTGCAGCTTTCATGAACTGTACTCAGACAATCTGGATGAAGCATGTACTAAATGGCTTCAAAGTTCCTGTATCTGAATTGGTAAGCATATTTTGTGATAACACAAGTGCTATCAATATTTCAAAGAATCCGGTTTTACATTCTAGAACCAAGCATTTTGAGCTTAAGTATCATTTCTTAAGGGAAAAGGTTTAGAATAAAGAGATTGTATTGGAACATGTCTCCAGTAAGGAGCAGTTAGCAGACATATTCACCAAGTCTCTCCCAAAGGCTACATTTACCTACTTAAGAGGTGGATTAGGGGTGCTGCCCCTTTAGGAGGTGAACTAAAGGTATGTGTTCCACATCAGTCAGGTATTGCATTGTCAAATCTTTTCAGGATTGATGTGTTTAAGGATGCTACTCCTCAGGGGGAGCAGCATAATGGAACAGGGAAGCTTGTGCCTCCACTTTGGTATTGTTGTCAAAGGGGGAGAAGATGTGAAAGTGAAGAAGATATCTGCAGAAATTGGGGGAGAAGATGTGAAGCGGAGAGATATCTTTGTATATTGCCATCAATGCCAAAGGGGGAGATTGTTGGCATTATGTGAACCGGCATGAGGACATGATGACATTGTAAGTTGTCATTGATGTCAATATGCTGAAGAGAGAACCAGTATGATACCGAGAACCAGTATATGTGAGAACCGGTATAACATTATAAACCGGTATATGTGCCAAAGTGAAGCGGTATGTTAGTTCAAGGTGAACCGACATGTTGGTATGGGAACCGATACATGGAAGCTTTGTATGACTACCGGTTGGTAGTATCAACTTCAAAGTTTCCAGTTGAAGTGTTTCAAGCCTGTGTGACTCAACCGATGACTCTGTGTGATGAGTTAGCATTGTAACGAAGAAAAGATCATGTTGCCACGTCAGCTTTGTGCGTGTGAAGGATCTTGCATGAAGGAGATTGCTCCTATCTACCTCGAGAATGTGTGAAGTCTATAAATGGTGAAAACACATGATGGGTTATCAGCCGCCATGAAAGCAATGGAAAACAAACGATGGAGAACATCTTGAGATCGGTTCAAGACTGTTGCATTTAATGCAATGTGCTCAATGCTCAAGATTGAATCATTTGAATTGCTTAACCTAATAGGTTTAGGGTTTAGGGTTTATGCTACCGACCTATCTATTTCATATAAGGTCGATGTTGTGTTTCTTTCTGAGGTTGTTGGCAAAAGTTGTGTGTGTGTATCCAAGTGAAGTGATACATGATTCTTGCTAGACCAGAGGAGAGAAGTGATACTTGCAGAGTTTAAGTGCAGAAGGTGAAGAGGAGCTAAAGTGGATCTGGATTAGCATTGAGTGCTGTTACCAGATCATTGTAATACCTGTTGATCTCTAACCACTTCAATAGTTGGAAATCCCTTAACAGGGTAGCTTTAAGCGGCTTGTTGTAAATCCTTTAACAGGGTGACTCAAAACCATTGAGTTCTTGAAATTCTCTAACAAGGTAACCTTTAACAGGGTTTAACCCTTAACCGGGTGATCCCTAACAGGATCGGTTCCTAATAGAACCTATTGTATCACTCTCTAACTGGACAAGGCTCCTAACAGAGCGGACTTCTAAAGAGTTCAAAAACAACTTGTGGGTATTCATCTCCACCGTGGTTTTTCCCAGTTAGGTTTCCACGTGAAAAATCTATGTCATGTGTGGTGTTTTTCATGTGATGGTTTAAGTGATTTGTGTTTGAAGGTAAATCATGTTGATCTAGCTGTTTATATATTTCTGATGATGGATTACCTATTCATGTACTAGGGTGAAATGGAAATGAAGTATTAGATTGTATGAAAAGATAAGTGTCAACCAGTTTATGCTTGTCTCAGTTATTCTAGGTTTTGCCAGTTGTACTCTGTTTAAGACCGGTGTTACTATTTGTTTGCCAAAGCACAGTGTCTGCAGACAAACCGGTTTTAGGAAAGTGTTTTTGTCTGTATTGATTCACCCCCCCTCTCAATACTGGTTTGGTACTATCCGTTCATCATTGAGTTATCAAACATACTACTGGAATGTGATGCTGTTTGATCTTAAGAATGCAGGAGCAACATATCAAAGGGCTATGATGACACTATTTCATGACATGATCCCCAACATCATGGAAGACTATGTGGATGATCTACTGGGTAAATCATAGACAAGATAAGGTCTTATTGAAGTCCTTGCAAAGATATTTGATCGATTAGAGCAGTACAATGTCAAGCTAAACCCCAAAAAGTGTGTGTTTGGTGTAACAACAAGCAAGCTGTTAGGGTTTATTGTGTCTAATAGAGGAATTGAAGTAGACACTGCAAAGGTCAAAGCAATCATGGATATGCAACCTCCATCAACACTTAAGCAATTAAGAGGGTTACAAGGAAGACTACAGTTAATAAGGAGATTCATAGCACAACTAGCAGATAAATGTCATTCGTTCCAGTATTTACTCAGGAAGGGAGTTACTTTCAAATGGACAAAACAATGCCAAGAAGATTTCCAAGCTTTAAAAGATTATCTTCTAAATACTCCAATGTTAGTTCCACCTACTCCAAGAAAACCTTTATTACTATATAAATCAACAATAAAATCATCTTTAGGAGGTTTTTTGGCACATCATGATGATCAAGGAAAGGAAAGAGCAATCTACTATATAAGTATAACCTTAATTGGATATGAGCTTAATTACACTCCTATAGAATGAGCATGTCTAGCAGTGATTTTCGCATCTCAGAAACTTAGACATTACATGCTGAGTCACAAACTGCAACTCATAGCACACTTTGATCCACTCAAATATTTGTTAAGCAGAGCAACATTGACTGGAAAATTGGCTAAGTGGGTCATGATTTTAAGTGATTTTGATATAGAGTATGTGGACATAAAGGCAACCAAAGGGCATATTATAGCAGATCAGTTAGCAGAGGCTCCTTTACAAGATAGTCACCCATTACTAATAAAATTTTCAGACAAATCAGTATTTACATTGACAACATCTACCATGTGGAAATTATACTTTGATGGGTCATATACAAATCATGGAGTTGGAGCTGGGATTCTTTTCATCACCCCTCAAGGTGATTCTATCCCTAAGTCATTTAGAATAAATTTTCCCTTTACAAACAATATAGCTGAATATGAAGCTCTCATCATAGGACTTCGTACAGTTGTGCAGTGGAGAATAAAATAATTATTGGTCTACGGTGACTTGCAACTAATTGTAAATCAAGTCAATGATGACTAAAACACAAGAGATGATAGCTGCCTTATAAACAAATGGTAGAAGATTACAAAGAACATTTCAGTAATATCACTTTTGAACAAATTCCAAGGATACAAAACAAGGTAGCCGACGCTATGGCTACAATAGGGTCTCTACTAAATATGCCTAATAATGAAACTCAGTTTGAGTTTATTTTAGAACAATTGATGATACCGACATATGAGATTCCCTCAATAGAACATGTATGTGCAATTGTAGGTCCAAAATCCTCGTGGTACAATGAGATATATGCATACTTACATACTCAGTACATGTCTCTGGATTTGTCTAGAAATCAAAAGAAAACTCTTATTCGTCAGGCATCCAGACACACTATTATTGCTGATACATTGTATAGAAAGGGCTTTGATGGAACCCTTGTCCGATGTCTTGATGAAAATGAAGCACAAATTTCCCTAAAGGAAGTACACAATGAAATTTGTGGGGCGCATCAAAGTGGTTTGCCATTGTCAAAGAAATTGCTAAGAACTGGATATTATTGGCCAAGTATGGAAAATGATGCCAATAAATATGTACAAAAATGTAAACAATGTCAAATGCATGGAGACCTCATTCATGCACTGACACAAGATCTTCAACCTATTACATCACCATGGCCATTTTCATAATGGGGGTTAGATCTAGTTGGTAAAGTCAATCCTACTTCTTCCAATGGACACAAATTCATATTAACAGCTATTGAGTATTTTACTAAATGGGTCGAGGCCATTCCCCTTACATACACCACTAGAAAGCAAATAGAAAAATTCATGGTTAATTACATTATCTATTGATACAAGATTCCAATGTGCATAGTGACAGACAATGGATGTCCATTGAATTATGTGAAAAAATTCAAATACAATAGAGATTTGCAACACCATATTATCCGCAAAGAAATGGACAAGTAGAGGCAACAAACAAGACAATATTGAAGATCCTTAAGAAAGTTGTCAATGATGCAGGATGAGACTGGCATCTCCAATTAAATCCTGCTCTTTGGGCTTATAGAACAGGAGTACGCACCCCTACAGGAGCAACACCATATTCCTTGGTCTATGGTATAGAGGCGATACTACCTATTGAAACAGAATTACCGTCTTTAAGAGTCTCCTTTAAAAACATTATATCAGAGGAAGACTATCGGGTTGCAAGATTACAAGAGCTATAAACGCTCGATGAAACGAGACAAATTGCTTTTAATCATTTGCAAGGTTACCGGAATAGATTGAGAAGGAGTTATAATAAATGAGTATGCCCAAGGAATTTTGAAGTAGGAGATCTAGTTCTCAAAGAGAACTAGAGGAACCTAGCGGAATGAGAAAAGCCAGGGAAGTTTGAACCTAATTGGCTAAGTCCTTTTATCATAACAAGGGTTATAGGCAATGGAGCATACAATTTGGCTACCATGGAGGGAGATCCACTCTCTGACCCTATGAATAACATGAACCTTAAACGATATTATATCTAAGGGTTGGGTTAGTTTAGGTTTTACTTTCTGCATTGCATATCATTTTATTCAAAGCACTGCATCACATATAGTTTCTTTCCAAGCACATCATATTCACATATTTCATGGCATATAAAATTTCTACATTTACATATAGCAACACCAATAAAACAAGGCAACTGTCCAAGTTTATCATCTATTTGTATTTAAAATAAATAAAGGTAATCTCCTTTCTTAGATATTCGGACATGAAGTCTTTGAGATCCTAAGGTCATTCATTTTCAATATTACCCTATGATGACACTTTACTTATGGTTGGGTAGTGATTTCACTATTTTGAGACTTGTTAACCCAAAATCTATCAATTGCTATATCTCAAACATATTAAGAACATCTCTAATTCATTCTAGACACCTAGTTGATCATATGACTAGTGAAAAATCTAAAATTCTACTTCAGCGCTGCTGTAATTGTCACACCCAAGTAGGTTTCATTACTTACAAGTCAAGGCAAGAAAATAAAAAGAAAAAGAGCTATGGCAAATATTCATCTCAAGGAAAAAGAGAAATGATATATAACTGAAATATCACGCATACAAAGTGTGACAAAAAGCTTGACTATGGGAACATGCAAGTAACTCCATCAGGGCTATGAACGCTTGCTAGCAATGGAGCAATATTTGAGAAATTACAGTCTATAACCTCGTCAGAGCTCTAAAAGATTGCTAGACACGAGGCTCTATTCAGGATTCTTTTGAAGTTAGGTTAATCCACGTAGCTAGTCATATAGGATGTTAAGGATCTTTAGTGAACACAAGAGTGAGAATTAACTCATTTGCACACACATGGGCAAAATAAGATCAAAGTTTAAAGAACCAATGGGGAAGTTTTAAGCATCTCCATTTGGAAATCCTAGTCACTAAGTGTGTTAATTTGGATGTTCCAAGGGACCTTAAGGATTGATTGACTGCTTATCTACTAAATGTTTTGTACCTCTAGTTCAATTGGTGTATCACAAAATGTTAAATAAACACAATCATCATTGTTCGAATAGGAAATGCACCTGCATCATACATATTGCATTAACATAGGTCATACCAAAAACTCATTGTCTCCACATGCATTATGCAGATCATCACGTCATATAGGTCTGCACATTGGGGGCATAACTAAAAAAATACCAAAAAGTCATATAAAGTCCCGAAAAAATCAATACCAAAATCATATAAAGTCCTTCAAAAATCCAAAAACATTGAAAAACATAAAAATCCAAAAACATTGGAAAATCCTTCAAAAATCCAAAAACATTTAGAAAGAGTCATAAAAAAATCCAAAAACTTTCAGAAAAAGTCCTAACAAAATCAACCAAAAATATTCAAATATCTATCCACAAAATCAACCCAAAAACAATTAATCAATCAATTAAAAAACTTGCAATAAAATGTCTCGCAAGAAACAAACACCCTAGCAGATATCCAGCAAATGCTTCGCATGAAGTTAACAAAGGATACAACTATCCAGTCAAACATCTATAATCAACTGATCAAACTGTCTTATCAATCGCATCATATCCATATCAAGTGATCATTATCTTGTCTTAAACAGAAGAGGATACACTCAAAATCAGACAAGTCAGTCTTAAACGAGTTCCCCAACTTTATGAGATTAGACATTATCAACCATCACATCAAGCAACTGAGAACGAAGGCACAAGGTCAGTATAGTTGCTGAATTTTGTCCGGGTCAGTCTTTATCTTTTATCATTTGGCGACAGATTATGTTCCTATGCTACTATGCTACTCAAGGATGTCCACAAGTGACTAGAGGAGCCATGATGGATATTTTTTTTTTTCTTTGTTTGTTGTTTGTGGTGTTAATGGATGAAGTTCTAGGGAAATTTCTCTAGTGGGTGTCTGTGATAGGAGCATTAAGCTTGTGAATGCCACACATACCTCGACCCCTAGTGTATTTCCCAGAATGGAGGGGTTCACTCCTTATTTGCTACGTGTTTGTTTCTTCAATGAGATATCTTTACATCTTGGTTCCTTATACCCTGATGTGCTAAGCTCCATTGTTCAATAATAAGGCTTAGTGATTAACATATATTGCATAATAAATAAATGACACAGGTTCGTGATTCAATTATTCTCATTCTTATCTCATCTGTTTATTGATAGTTTGTTGATTTCCCATCTTCTTTCTAAATCATATTCTTTTCTAAAATTATTCTTTCATCTTACTAACATTTCTTCAAGGTACATCTGAGTTAAAAAATTATTTTGGCATTATCATACAAAAAACAAAAGTGCATCCATATAATTCAAAATGCATCCATATAATTCAAATTGTATCCATATAGTTTTAAATTGCATTTAATAAAATCATCGCATTCATAACATCATTCATAAATCATATAGACATACATCGTATAACTCATAGCATCAGGCAACATACATGGAAAACAAAGCATAATAAATCACCGCCAAAAAACTGCATATCATATATACATAACTCAAAAATGATAATGTGTCTGAATACAATAATCATAAACAATCCCGAAGGCTTAGATAACATGATCTATATGTCTCAACCAACACTACCTCTGTCAGCAGGTGGATCCCGCCCACTAGATTTTGCCCCAGGATGTCGAGGTGGACCCATAACACCACCACTGTTGGTCCTCCATGTAGAAGTCCTACTGGAACCAGAATGACCTCTAACTGCACTAAAGCTAGGAACTCTTTGTCCTTCAGGTACAGTGTCATAGTAGAGCTGTCGATAATAAAAATCCTCCTGTGCAGCGTAATAAAGTCTGTCAGAATATCTACGTGCATCAGTACCTGGAGCAAAATACTGATCATAGGCAACCTGAATCATCTACGACTGTCTCACAACCTCATCTCTCTCCCTCTAGAGATGATCCCTCTCAGTCTCTAGTGCACCATAGTCTCTGCAGTATGCCTCTTGCTCAACATCTCATCTAGTGATCTCGTCCTCTATACTCTAGATCTATGCTCTAAGAATCTATAGATCATCATCATCCTTGTCACCAACATGTCCTCCTCCTCCCCCCTCTGTAGCAAACATGACCTCTAGCTCTGGCATATCATCATCATCCCCGTTCTCACTGCTCGATGACTCTGAAGAATCATCATCGTCTCCGCTGCTCATAGACTCAGTGTCAATGTCTATGTCCTGATCTCCTCCCTCATCTCCTCCACCCTCCTCTCCTCCTCCTCCTCCCTCATCACCCTCTTCTCCTCCTCCTCCCTCCTCTCCTCCTCCATCATCTCCCTCATCTCCTCAACCCTCCTCTCCTCCTCCTCCCTCCTCTCCCCTGTCACCTTCCCCCTTCTCCCCCATATCAGTCCTCAGTCGCTATCTAGGATGTCATATTTGCTATGCTATGATCGGAATGGTCGGATCAATCAGTGGAATAGGCCTATGTTTGGCCCACCATGCATCATACTCTAGAGTAGTCCTTGGATCTACTACACCTACACTCCAACCCCAAGGTAATGCCTGAAGAGCATCAAAATCGACACCAACAACATGTAGTTGTATGCATACACCCCAATCAGAAACCTCACGAGAAACACGAGCAAAGTAAATTGTAACAATAGGTGTCACCTATACCTCCCCAAACTGTCTGAGTACCTGTCCTAGAAGAGACATCTCTATGATCCTCTGAGTCTCAACTATCCTCCCAATAAGATATCTCTACTGTCTGTAGAAAGGCAAGTGTTGTGCATCATCTGCCCAACCGGGGCAATCTAAATATGGTCTCCAAATGAAATGCTGTAAGATATCAAGCTAATGTCACCAATACAAGGTGTTACCCGAACCCGTGTGTCTAATACCAGCTGTGTATCTATACGCATAAGGCTCACTAGGCTACAAGTCAACATGAATAAAAGGTCTAGAGATAGAAATGTGCTCCCACGCCCAAGTTTGGAGCAATGTCACACCACAACTGATAGATCGGTATCCCAGGTATACAATTCCGTGCATCTGATAATAAACCATGGCCAACAGACATGGACCCCAAGCATATACTCACCGATGAACAATCATATCATGGATCACTCTACCCCATCCAAATAGAAATCCATGACCTTGTCTATCAGGAATCAACAAACCACCTATGATACCACATAATACGATAGTCAGATCATCATAGTCCAATCAAGCCCAAGGGATATCATAATGACCACTGATTTGTAAGTCCTGCTTCTCACACTCAAAAAGGGCACATAGTCCAGCAATGCCATCGTCATGATCATAGACAACTCTCTCACCATGAATAGGAATGTGCAGTATACACCATACATCCTCTAAGGTAATGAATGCCTCACCAGTAGGAAGATGGAAGGAACACGTCTTGGAATGCCATCTCTCTACCAACGCTATAATCAAGGCCCTGTTGGCTGTAACCTCTGGCAGATGTAAAACATAATATAGTCCAAGATGTCAAATATGTACAATCTCCTCCTTAAGTAAATCAACACAAAGATCAAGTCCGCTGGGTCTACTCTGTCGGCAGTATAACACTCCAATATTCTCCTACACAGAGAAAATGTCAGATATCGGATAACGAGATTACAAGAAATTATCAAACGCATGACAAGAAACTTCAATTTACAATGAATGTATAATGTTTTACACTTATGCGTTACAGTTAATGCTTATGCGTGACATTTAACATGGATGCGTGAACATATGAGCTAATGCGTAAACAAATTAGTGTATGCGTAACAAATACAACCTATGCGGTACACTTAAGCTCTTGCGATACATTTAAGGCGAATGTGTAACACTTAATGCTAATGCGTGAAAACCGACATGCGAATGCGTGATGATTGAAAATTAGGTCTTTGAATTTTTTTTGAAAAAATAGCAAAAACATGCAAAAAATCAGGCAAAAATTTAGAAAAATACCATGCCGCTAGTCCTCGGAGGTCTCTGATAAGAACGTACTTGGTCAGACAAGTGCATTCGAGCCCTATAGCCAACCATGATGATCAAATACTCGTAGGAAAGCACAAAACTCGTAAGGATTTCCAAGAACTCACCACAATGCAAATGAGCAAATGAAAAGATAAAATCTCTATTTATAGCTCAAATTAGGGTTTTTTACCACCTCGACGCTCGTGGTCCCTGTCAACTTCAAACAACTTGTAGGCTACTCAAATGATCTCGAAATTACACAAAACTTCACACGATTTCTCATTATAATGATATCGAAAATATGGTCTCAATTTCTGAATTTTTCGACCACGTTTTTCGAGGGGGCATATTTACACTATACAATGGTACCAAGGCATACTGGGGCAAAATTTTTCATTGTCTTTGAAACAATGTCGTTCTGACTGTCTCAAAGAGGGGCAAGTGTAGACATCTAAAAATGTCTCATTGATCATGCACTAATTATTCCTCTAATTGATTAAATAATTCTTTACTTCTTTAATTAAGTTAATTAATCTTATTCTTCTAATTTTATATTTCCTCATCATCTTACTAATTATTTCTATTCCCTATTCGTCCATCATTTAATCATTTAAACCATTTTCCAATGTTAATTAAATATTTATTATTTAATTAATTCTGATTAATTCCCCAATTTAAATAATCTTTATTATTTAAATAAATTCAATTTCAATTTCCATCTCTAATCAATTAATCATTCAACCCTTTTCTAAATATTATTTAATTAATTATAATTTAATTCCTTTAATTCAAATAATCTTTATTATTTAATTAAAATCCATCTCTAAATAATTAAATAGTTTCTTTAAATTATTTAATTAACTAATTAATTCTTCCAATTTCATTTATTTTCATATTTCCTTTAATTTCATTAATTCTTCTAATTTCATTTAATTTCATTAATTCATCTAATTTCAATTAATTTTATATTTCTTCTAATTCGGATTCTTCTAATTTCATCTAATTTCAAATACATGTGCATGATTTCAAAAATCAAATTGAAAATCAAAGTCAAGTTCTAAATATATTCAAATAACAAATTGAATTTAAAATAAATTCAATATTTGAATTAAAATCTCATGCAAAGATTAAATTGAAAATCAAAGTCAAAGTTCAAGCAAATGCTAAATTAATTAATTCAATCAATCAATTAATCAGTTAATTAATTTATCTCTCCAATTCCTATTTCCATCTTTTAGTTAGCTTTTTTTAAATAAAGCTCTCAAAAATCTTTCAATGAGTTAACTATTTCATTCTCTTTATTTCCTCCAATCATTCTTTTTCATCTTTCAGTCGATTTTTTCTCAATCAGTTAACTGAATTAATCTATTCAATCTATTCCCTTTCACCTCCAAATCAACAGTTCAACTATCAATCAACATGTGAGCTCACCCGAGTTCTACCTCTTGATCAATCTGTTCCACCTTTCAATCAATCTTCTCCAATTATCTATAAATTGAGCATTCAATCTCCATTTTCAACAATCACGAACTTCGAATCTTTGTGTCACTTGTAGGTTGCCAGTGCAATATCTGAGAGCCACCATACCACAAAGAAGAGAAAAACAATGGAAGCTACATGCGATCATGAAATAGGGAGTTTTAATTGATAGATTTTACATTCCCATTGCTTGTTTGCATTATTTCATTGGTTTGTTTAGAATTCTTTGATTAGATAGGGATTCGTGATTTCCCTCTGTTTCTAATTGATTTTTGAAAGATAAATTTTACATACGACAGGTATGGTGTTAAATCTTGGAAACACTCTCACAATAGCTACCATAGTCATTATCTCCCATTTGTTATCTCTTCTCCTTTTTGGATTATATATCTAAGATCTAGTTGCATATGTAAATGAAACACTTTCCATTGCATATTGTAAATTGTTAAGCACATAGATATATTGAGAGGGGGGAAGGGTGAATTAATATATGCCAAATCCAAATTAATTCAACATCAATTATCATAAACAAATTCTCCAAACATCACAATTAGCCTCAAACCCAAATCATCATTAATAACATTTACTAATATTTCCTTAACTATGAAGCAACTTATCAAATAATGAATATAAACACATCCACACAAATGAACACCAGATTTATGTGGAAATTTGGGAGGGAAAATCCACAATGAGAATAGTTACTTGGATTTGCTGCCCAAATCCAACCTCAAAAAGATGTAATAAAGATCTCACTACATGAGGTAGGCACCAATCTACTAGAGACACCAATTCTCAATTACATTTGCAAGCACTAACCTACAAGAGACACCAATCCCCTAATCCAATATCTAAGCACCAACTCAGCAAGCGAAAAATCAATCTCAAACATAATACAAGAGATACATAATATAGACCTTCCAGATTGAATGTACTTACCTTTTCCCCGATCTAATCAACTTAAGAACATTCCCACACAGTGCATAAGATCTTCAAATGAAACCATACACAATGATTGAGTAGACAAAATTTACAAACTTTTTTTCCATTGTTATCATGTACTCATTCAACAACATCACCCACATACTCACACATCAACTACACTATTTTCCCTGCATCACTTGAAATGAATATGATCAACAATATATATGCATTCAAGTCGTGATTACCATTCTAACATATTTAAAGACTTTTCATGTTGTAAGTTGGACACATACAAAACTATCAATCAAACGTGTAGTTGGCTAGGTCCTAAAGTCCACATATTGTACTCCAGGAGTAAGGACATGCTATGTGATATCCAACACATACTAGAATAGCCCTAGTGAACATCCACACACTTCATACAGATAGCACATAACGCAATACTCTGATGTATACATTGTTACTTAAAGTGAAATGTCACAGTAATCATTTTGTTACTACTATCTTCTCATAGATTGAATCTTAGCTTGCATAACTTTGGAATTTAACATAATATACATAGCTCAAAAACATTACTAAGGTGTAATGTGGTACAAAATAAGTTGCCAGTGTGTACACAATGTTTAAATTACAGATCTCAGAACATACCAAAAACACTTTCAGATCACTTTAAACAACTAGAATAGACGTATGATGATATTATTAACATTCTACAAGAGAGCTATCCACATGGATGGCTAGTGACCTTTTGCTACACAAATACTCAGTCATGTCACATAAGAAGTAACTTAAATTGTTGTAGCTTCTGGACACTTGAAATCAAGTACAATTGCATTTAATTCTTATTGACTCCTTTGACATCAATGACATATATTTTTTTCAACAATTCTACCATCTTCTTGTAGACTAAAGCTTAGCTTGTACAAGTCTAGAATCTGACACATTATACATAGCCCAACTTTACTTTGAAACTGCAAGCCAAAAAAACATTACTGTAGTGAAATGCAATACAAAATAAGTTGCTCTGGTGTGTATATAGTGTTTGAGTTATAAACCTTCAAAACATACCTTTACATTGCATATGGTCTATTTAATATCCTTGAATGAAATCTTTTAAATGATTTTCATCATCATTTCCTTCAATTTTTTTACCAACTTGAACAACTCTCTCTTCAAACATTTAATGTGACAAACACTATACTACTTTCTACCTATAGTAACTCCAATAATATATGACATGTTTCTTGTCCTCTAGAGTCTCTTTCAATTAGAATTTCTATTAAAAGTTCCTATATTCTCTTGATGCTGCTTCATCTAAGTTTTCAAAGCTTACAAGTCATATTAACATTTGATGATATATTTTTGAACTCTTTTAAGCTTTTGTTGCATACTTGGCAATGCAATTCATTATAGCATCTTAAAAGAACTAATTGCCAATCTACATTTTCTCTCCATAATTGAATTATGTTATGATAATGTGTATTTAGTTAGTCATCCTTTCTTGAAAATTCATACATTTTATCTTTTGAGATTGAGTCTTCAAATAATTTCAATTCATTTAGATGCAATGGTCATGGTGCATTGTAGCTACAAACAAAATATAGTTGCTAGTTTATATATAATCATCTTAATTATTTATTGTTATAGCACATTACCTACAAACCATCCTTCCTCTTTTTTTATGTAGGCAAGCACCCTCTTTACACATCATATGACGTTCAACACAACTGAGTAACTCCTCATAGTCACACTCCAAGTCTATTTGACTTAGTTGTTAAGCATTTCAAAGGCACTTGGATGTTGTGTAAAATTTTGTAGGACCTATCATTCACCCTATAACATACTTTATCAATTATACATTTTTTTAAGTAAATGTAATTATTCAAAATACTACATTGTACATCAACCTATTCCTTTGAACGCCATCAACATAAGAGTTCTTCAATGACCTATTAAATAACATGATCCTACTACCGATTCAAGGCACCAATATATAGGAGAGATGAATGCAAGTACTATGAATAGTATTCCAAAACAAGTGGGCAACACTAGGCACCCGAAACTAGGCATCTGGAAATTCACATAGGATGTCTCACATCTCACCAAAATGATCAACACACCTTGAATAGTAACTCCTCTTATGCACTTTACATCTACTACATGCATTTAAACATAATAGGTTTTATCATAATAGTCAAATTGACCAATATCCCCATCCTAGGCACTTTGTCAAAAGATTGTCCAAATTATAAGATCCAATAATAGAAGATGCTCTTATGCCTTCTTACGTATACCAATTTATTTATTTGATTTTTAATATCTCCCCAAAAGTAAGTCCCAAATAAAATTCCCCTACAATTATACATGAGGTCTAATAAATGTTTTTCCTACTACATAGAGGGCATCCAAGTCTACCCTCTCCATGTTTATGGGATATATACCAATTATTTATTAACAACGTTAAATAAAATTGTTATAATTTGTCTAAGATTTGCAAAGTGAATGATGTCAAATCCCATCATTCTCAATTGTGAGAAAATTAAAATTTGAAAAAAATAGACTAGATTGTATTATTTGATCTAGTTATGTAACATACAACATAATCCTATTGGAAAACAACTACAAATGGTATCTAGTCTAGACAAAGGAAAACTATAATGATAGTTGGCTAATGATTCTATGAATAAATGTTGGTCAGAGTGCCCAATAAGATAAATTAAGAACATTTACAGCATTTAATCCTTACACAATTAATTTTACTAAGATAAATTAAGAACATTTACAAAATTTAATCCTTACACAATTAATTTTACCTTTAACTTTTATCATTTGGTATACTAGTGTATATATCTACATTTTTATATTACTTTTTTCAAAATACAGAGTATAATTCTTTATACCTTTGTAAAAATGTCTGATTAACTATGTATCAAGGGGTTGTCGACTGGCTCCATATTTGGGCCCTGGCCACTAAGTTATATATTTACCCTATAATGCTTAGAGGAAGTTCATTGTCAACGTACCCAAAGAATTCTTCATCATTGTCAAAGATTCCAAACAATTTCTTCATGAACTAACTGACATTCAACCTGTGAAATCACACTTAAGGGACCTGGTTTGAATTTATTCATTTACAGTAGGGAATATTGTACAGTACATGCATTTTGGATTGTTTTCCACTTTCTCTGCCCACATTCATTAGGAATCCCCATTAGTCAGAAGCAAAATAAATTTCATGGGATCTCTTTAAAATACCATTCTGAATGTTTGAGTCAAAACAAACTATTGAAGACAAAGTAGATTTGAACCACTGAAAATTTAAGAAGGTTTTACAGTCTTGGTTCTTGAGCATCCTCATGGCTAAATCATTACTGTTTTTAGGATTTGTGATGGCATTAATGGTGGGTTTTGCAGTTTCAGACATTGCAAGTGACCAGAGAGAGTGTTTTTCTAAGCTTTATCAGTTAATTCCATGTATTTCTTATGTGCAAGGCTTTGACAAGAGCCCCACAGAAGCCTGTTGTAATAACCTTGTTCAGCTCTACTCTGCTTCTCCCAAGTGCCTGTGCCTCCTCATGATAAATGAGTCCAATGCAGTTGGAAATGGGATAAATATCAACCACACTCTGGCTTTGCATATGCCTGAGGCTTGTCAAATGGAAGCCAATATCTCTACATGCCCAGGTCTCTGATATACTCCATACAATAACTTTATTTACAAATTTTGCATTTTTTAACTTCCTGCCAAAGTACCTTGTAGAAGCTATAAAATTACTGTCTACTTATTATAATAACAATTTTTTTGCAGTTTTTTAAGGTAAAACAGCATATATATGAATTACAGAAAGACCCTAGGATGGTCAAGTTTAAGTTTTACAATCAGTGTATTAGGCCCTGAAATAAGTTGTGCTGTGTTTTTTTTTTAATTTAGATTTGTATCTGCAAATATATTTGTAGTTGTATATTATTGAGCAGGTAATTTAAAATGAATTATGTTTGTCTGTCATTTGGCAGGTCTTCTTCATATTTCTCCATATTCTCCAGAGGTCAAGGGATTCAAGCTGAACACCACCTCAGCTTCTGCTCCTCAAGTTGCTGGTAAGTCTGTGCTTTGTTTTGAATTGTTTCCTAAGTTTCAATGAAATGGGTCTTTAATTTTGTATGGGTTTGTGAGATGAGATGGATTTATACACAGGTTTGAAATGATTCATCATATCTTTTTCATTATCATATATAACAAGTTGCGAGTTTGATATCAATTTTTAACAATTTATAGTATCTTTTTGTCCTGTTTTTGAATTCGATTGTGTATATTTATCTGAATCAATATTTTAGATCACGTCAACAGATGTAATCTGTAACATTGATGCAAACAAAAGTACACAATCCAATTTAGAAACACGTAAAGAAAAATTAGAAAAAATATGTTCTAATTGTGTCTGCCAGTGACAATTTGTGTAATTGATGCAGTTGGGTTCTCTTCTTCTCCAACTGATAGCCCTCCAATTACTTCCAGTTCAGGTTTTCAAGTGAAGACAGAAGAGACATTGGCTATTTTCATCATGGCTTTCCTGTTGAACAATTTTATTAATGCCATCATTGAGTTTCCTTCTGTGTTGTAGATTGGTTGGGTATACTCTGTAATATGAACTAGTCATGCAGGTAACTTGGAGTTAGGGTTTGTTTAATAGGATCTATGGTTATACCATATAGATTGGTGAACAGAGTTTGATTACTGCATATTACTGTTCTTAACTATTTTTAGGTATTATGGGCTACTGAATATTTGAGAAATAGTATCCTTCACTATATGATCTAAACTAAATACTTTACATATATATGATTTGGCCTCTACAACTTAATAGGTCAAAATTGTTTATGTTATGTTTTATTAAAAAAAAAATGTTTTAGAGTTGTTAGGTCTAGTTTAAAATTACTGTGCATAAACATTTGTAGATTCATAAAAATAGATTGTTAGATTATAAAAGATCTTTTCCTTTCTTTTTACTATCATTTAAAAAAATCTTAAAAGAAAAACATATAATACTATAGTTCTATATTTTCATATAGATAAATTTTTATTTATCTGTAGATAGGTGAATGAATGCTGGGTATTTGCATCCTTCCGATTCTATGGTGATCTCTTCTTCATTTTCAAATATTTTATATGTTATTTTTAAAAATTATGATTTCATATTTATTTTTTAAAAATTGTACTTAAAATTAAAGTTGTTGTGTATGCTTTTATGATCTAATTTATAATTTTAAATTAAATTTTAATATTATATAATAGAGTTGTTTGAGATTTTTTATAATATAAATATTATAAAATCAATTAAAATTATTTAATAATATTGTTTTATATTAACACATATATTATGTTATAATTATTTTGTCATAATTTAATCTAATTTTATATGTAATATATAACATTTTAATTTATAAGTAAATATGTATTTAATTTTATGAAAAAATATTTACACTTTAAAATAAATATTCATTTTTAAATTGCATCTATAACAATGTAAAATTGTACATTTAAATTTTTTTTATTAGTACTTGCCGTTAAGGCAACACTATTGTAATGAGTTTTTTGTTTTTCCAATTAACTAGTTATTAAAAAAATCAATTTGAACCAATCACAAACAAATTTTAACTTTTAATTTTTTCAATCTTTTTATTTACCAAAGTCTAATTGTACAATTTTTAACATTATAAATTACTAAAATTATTTTTTTTACACTTATTGGCTAAATACAATTTAACTGTGATGCATTTTATATAGATATGAGGAAAATAAATATAGAATTTTATAATGTTATATTATTTTAATAATATATTATTATAACATAAATAAATTGATTTGTTATTTTTAGTTACAGTTTTCTTTTATTGAATTAATACGTTTAAAATTAATTATACTTTTATACATATTTTATTATATTTAAATTACAATGAATTTAAAAAATTATTACTATTTTTATTTAGTTAATTTGACTTAATAAAATTATTATCTATGAAGACTATTGTTATTTATTATTAATTTTAATTTTTCTTAATATTTCATTTTTTATATAGTTTTGTTTACACATTTTTGTTTATTATATTTTAGTTTTTAAAGTAGATTTAAATCTAAAACTATTTCAATTATTTAACTTTATTTTGTGAAATTAAAAATTTATTAAGATTTCTTTAATTTATATTATTTTTTCTACTAAAATTTTAATTATTATGAAATAATTATGTTTAATTTTTTTTTTTATCTTAATTATTATAATTTTTAAAATATAATCATTATTAAAATTAAATCATAATTATTATTAAAACTATACTAAAAACAAGAGTACTAGCCACTATGTGACACTTTCATTATTATAAAAGTATTTTTTTCATTTTTATATAATTTTTTATAATTGTAATGGTAAATTGCATACCTATGCCCTTTACTCTTGTGTTTTGAGCCTTTTTGATTAGAATGTTGCACAATGACTACCTTACAAGTGGCATATTCTTAGTTTGTGACACGATCATATGTGAACTCATATGTCACTCATCCCCAAAGATTTGATTCCAATATCTAGATCCCCATTGATAACTAAGCCATCTTCCTAATTGCAAATATGAACCTTAAACTTTTAAAATTCAAAATTCAAATTTAGACATCACCAACCTTTTCACCAGGAGTAAGCCTACCTAGTACATATTGATGTTGATTTATGTATTTTTGTATTTTAAGATATTCTCTAATTTAATTTGAAAGTATTGAATAATATTTACTATAAAAAGAATTTTGTTAATTTAATATCATAAGGATGTTTATTTTTGAAAACAGTTATTTTTCATATAAAACAGTATCTAATCAAAAATACAAATTTGCATAATACAATTATTTTTCAATAATTTTTTTGTTTTTTTTGCAAGATTGAAAAAGATCAAACTAATAAAAATTGTTTAAAAATATATCCAAAATCTTCTAGAAAAAAACACCAAAAGTGTTGTTGATGACATGTGGGCAACCATTTTTCACGATCTTCTGAATCTAGGGTCAGCAGATTTGATTGATTGGTTTGTTTATAGGGCAAAACTATCTAACTTGTTTGGTCAAGATCAATGTGTGAGGACCTTTCAAAGTAGAGGAGTTTAAAATAAAAAGTTTGTTGACTGTGTTTTAGATTAAATACTAGAGAAAAGTAAAGGAAAGGTTGTGCTGAGTGAAACAACACCACTTCAACAGTAACCACACTAAAATTACATTCAAAATTGCTCATATGAAAAGCGGTTATTAATCATTACCTATTACAGAGAGCAGGAAAATTGGCGGAAACACAAATAGTGTTTATGACACGTGGTCAGAAGATTTGAATGTTTGGATTATATGGCAAAAAAACTATTTGACTTGTATGGTCAAAATCAATCTCTAAGAACTTTTCAGAGGCATTCTAGAAATATGCTTAAAATAAACTCGAATTAAAAATAGAAAAAGGAAAAGTTGTGCCCCATTAGTAAAGGAGAAGATTTAGTCAACGTAATTTTCAAAGGTAGGCGCCAAGACTGTTTTTTTTTTCTTTTGTCTAGTGAAATAAAATTATTTGTAATAAAACATTATTTTCAAAGATGAGGTGGCAGCACGTATCTCAAATGTTTTATTTGAACAAGAGACATGACACAATGTGTCATGTTTCTTGGATAATTTAGATTTTTTCTTAGTATTGTTTTATGCAAATATCTATATGATCTATTATAAAGATTACTCTCTTTCTATTATGGAAAATAGTTTTGAACTACAAAACGTCTTTCACTCTATAAGTATGTGTGAGGTAGATAAGAATCCCCACAAGTTATAAATGTAAGGTAGAATTAACAAGAGGAGTCAAACAATGAGCCTTTCCTTTGACACTCGATGAGAAGAGCATTTATATGGGCTTGCAAGCAAACCATTTGTAACAATGCTAATAGATAAAAAAATGTATTTTGGTTGAGAAACAATTATACAAAATTATTTTAAATGATCTCAATTGCAAGGAAGTAATGTAACAATCCCAATTCTATTATAGAAGTAATTGCAAGGAAGTAATGGATCCAATATTCATGCATCAAGAACAATTGGTAATGATCAAGCCATTGAAATACAATACCAATATAATAAGTTATTCATACTACTATAGAATGTATATGGTAGGGTCAAACTGACATTGGGTAAAATGAAGAGAAAGAAGAAAGAAATCCATCTTGGCATACCAAAAGAATCATGCTTGATTTCTATTGAATTTGTCTAGTTGCTTCCAATTTTTTACGATTGTCTTAAAATCTAATTGATAGTGTATCTAGGTAATTTGAGTGTGTAGGAAAAAGAATTATGCCAACAATACTTACTCCCTTTTTTATAGAGGATGAAATAAATATGCTTAATTAGTGGGAAAAAGAAGCGTATATTGATGGCTTAAGTAAATGCAATAAGGAAGAGAGAAATACCAATCTTCACAAAAAAATATAATTGCACTTTAGAGTGCAATAAGTACATCAAATAGGTCTTAAAGGTGAATTATTGGGTCCTTAAGCAAACAATGTGCTGCCCAAATTTCTCCTCTCTCTCTCCTCTCTCTCTCTCTCTCTCTCTCTCTCTCTCTCTCTCTCTCTCTCTCTCTCTCTCTCTCTCTCTCTTAAATCAAAGAATGATCCACTCTATATCTATCTATAAGAAAGAGGGAATGTAAAACAAAATAACAATAAATATAGCTTTAATGACCCTAACATAACTAAATAAACCAAACTAAATGTGCATAAAAATCAATAATATCCAACTAAGTAAAATTGGTTGTTCAACAATTGCGGTGGAATATTGTTCATACTCTTTAGGAGTCTGTCTCTGCAAAGTGTGACCTCTTTGCTATAGTGGATCCCAATGATGTTGATATTCTTAGAAGGTTCAACTTTTCTATTCAAGGGGATGGTACTTCTCCTGGTGTAGGTTGCAAGAAAATTAAGGGAAACAAATGTAGACACTCTATGAGGAAGATTGATCAGGTACGCCAATGGCTTCCTCCACCTTAAGGTGTTTTGAAGATAAATACTAATGTTTCTTCTAGGAGAAACCTTGATCACGTGGGTATTGGTGGTATAGGCGCTTGAACTTGTCCTAACTAATTAAATGAATTTCATATTTGTTTAATTATTAATTGTTCAACTATTAATTAAATTCACCTTTAATTAATTCATTCAAATAATTATCTTATATAGTTTTAAATCCCCTCACTCATTTGCATTTTCTAGAAAATGCAACTTGCACACTAACCCTCTCCTTAATCATTTGTAAACCCCCTTATATTAGCCTAATCACCACCCTAATTGTTTGCACATTCCTAAACCATGGGATTGGGGAAGGGTCACTTCTCAATCATTAAGGCTCTTACAAAGCCTTCAAAGCCTTCTCCCTTTTACAAGCAAACTCACGTGGGTTTTGACTATTCTAACCCCCATTTAACTCTTGCACATTCCTCCAACCTTGGGTTAAGCCCAAACTCATCAACTTAGCTATTAATGGCTTCCTTCATGTCTTCTCAAGCCTTTAAGGCTCTGTCCATTTCCTTTTTAGGTCTTCCCTTGTTGACACTTGTCAACATTTGATTGCTTGAGGAAGAGCACATGGATTGAGGATCATGGAGTCCTCAAGCAATCCTAGCCCTTCTTAAGACATTCAATCTTAACCATCCATTAGCCCATTCTTCCTATAAAAAGGAGCTCCCATTTCCATTGTAAGAGAAGGTGGGCTAGCAAGTATATAGAGGTTGGCTTTGCATATCTCAAGGGATTTTGCATTCCATTGCCATAGTAGTACCACTATCTTTGGTGTTACTAGATGGACATTCAACAAGCCCTTGCATACTCAGCCACAAATTTCACATAATCAACCATCTCCCAATCTTCATTTTCCATCCTTGTGTTGGTACTCAAACTAAGCACAACATTCATAGCAACAAGATCTTGGAGAGGACTAGGCCAAGGAAGAGTTGCATGTTCAATCATACGAGAAGCATCATTATGTTTTTATGTTTAGTTAATTTAATTCTCTAAGTTTGATGTTAATCTTTTTTGATATGTTATTGAAATGCTCCAAATTCACATTGCTTATGGTTGGGCTAGTTATTTGAATGAACTCATGTTGACTACTAACCTGTCCATTTTTGGTAGCATTAGGTGGCATTGGTTATGATAGTTCTGGGGTTGTTCAATTTTGTTTTCCCATTTATAAAGGTTTCATACAAATAACTATAAGGAAGCTCTTGCCATTTTGTATGCTATGGAGAGAGGTTGTGTTCTTGGTTGGAAAATGATTATTTGTGAATTTGATTCACAAGTCCAGTGATGAATTTGTTGAATAAGAAACAATTGGATGCTGTTAATTGGCATAAATAGCTATGGTTATTCGACATATTCTAAGATTAAGTAGGTCTTTAGAATATGTTACATTTTCTCATATTTGTAGGGAGTGGAATAGAATTGTGGACTGTTTGGCCAAATAAGCTTTTGATTGAATGCAAGGCTTGAATATTGTGCATAAGTGACATTTGCCTATGGATTTATCTCACATGTTGGAGCAGTTAGTTGTGGAAGATAGAAATTTATAATTGTTTGTTCTTTGTTGAGTTGTTGGCCCTTCTTGCTTTATAATTCTCTATGTTTAATAAATTTTTACTTCTTGCGTGTTAAAAAAACAATTAGAAACTTAGACTACCACTATAACCATTCCAATGTTTTAACCACATTTAAGTTTAATAATAAACTATTACAAAAAATATAAAAATTCTTGTATTTTCTATCTCACGAAAATACTTTAAACTTAATATAGCAATGTTTTATGTGATATGTATAGGATATTATTATTATTTTAGAGATACTTTTGAATCAATTTTCACAAAATTGCCTTAAAAAATCAATTCAACCTCAATCTGAGCAAACAAAAATGGATTATAATGGGCTATTTGTGATCCCAGCTTTAATATTCATTATTCACTTTCCTATGCATGCGTTTTTGTGAAAATTTGGGAGGATAAGAATCCAAGCCGACCCTGTCAGAAAGCCATTTTGCTAGAGATTGAAGATGAGAAAAAGAGCCATCTTGAACAAACCCATTATGGGAGTAGTGAAGATTTATCATCACTTGCCATCCCTTTTGAGTAGGATGGTACCAATCAAAAAAGAAAAATTCCTCTTGAGACTTGCACAGATGAAAAAGAGCTCTTCCTTGTTCATCATAATCAGCACACCCAATAACTGAGCTACTCATGTTTCCATCTCTAGAACAGCACGATCTACTCATCTCATGGATTCCTACTCAACACAACACAAAAATAAGTCAATCAGTACACTCATGTTTGGTCTCTATGTTTATGTAATCCAAGAAGTTTGACTCTTAAACATCAGTAATAAGAGGTCTATAAGCTGTACTGAAAACATCTACAAAATAAAGAGGATTCAGAAGACTTTGATATTTAGATATACTCTTCAAAAGGAAAATCTGAAACAGATAATCTTAAAATCCTAAGCTACAGTATATTCAGTGTATTTACCATATGCAAATGGGTTCAAGATGATATGAGAGAAGGCTGCAAAGAAATCAAGGATGAGGAAGTTGGCATCTTCAAGTTCACTCAGCTCTGAAATGGCTTGTGATAGATAATTGTTGTGGGTAGACACTAACTCCATTGTTGTGTTGAAGCATACCGCTCCAGACTGTAGATAACCAGGTTGACAGTCAAAGGGCATATTATTTGATACCAGAAAATTCCTTAGCCCAAGACTATATAGCTCTGTGAGCTGCAGTTTCATCTCTGTTATAACACTCTTGACAAACTTCTCTGTTCCCTGTACACATCCACAGCTCATAAACCTCAGTTACATATTTGAAAAAATCACATTTGAATTTGAATCATACTTGTAAAACATGCCAAGTTTGGTGATGTTTATTCTTACCACTGCGCTAACATTTGTAGCAGCATAATCATTTCCATTCAGAGTGAGAAGAACTACTGAGTGCTTTAGATGATGAGAATCATATTTCTGAGATATAATGGTATCCTTGAAATTTCCAACTTGGACGCTCAGCTTTGGAACTCCGAGTGAGTCAAATACCCCACTGTATGATATTGCAAAGTTTATGCCTTGCAATGCTACTATGTGATGGGTTGAACTGTTCAGGACCCTGTAAGTTATTGGAGATGGAAGACCTAAGATTTGGGCTGCATAAATTTGAGAAAAACACAGAATTTGGTCAATACATTCACTGTTCATTATACCCATTGCAGTATAAGTAATCACAAAGAAAAAGAAGTATTTTAATGTTAGTAGAAGAGGGAAACTGGACTGTAGGCGTCCATATAGCTTAGAGGACACAAGAGAAGCACTAATGGAGAGAACTTTGCCATAATCCTGAATCAGACTTTTAATTTGAAATTTGTTCTTAGGCATGCTATATATGTCATCTGGAAGGTGATCTGAATTATGACAAATCGTAATGCTTTTGATTACATAATTACAGACATGACCCTTAATCATTATAAATCAGAGGTCAATACCATGACCCATAATCATTATATTATTACATAATCAGACAGCAGAAGCAAACACATACCTATATTAGCTGATGCTGTAAAGCACTTGGAAACCCCAGTATATAGCAATGGAAAAGTTTCAGATTAATTGAGTTTTAGTTATGTTGCCTCACAATCGCAATACATATCATTTAAATTTAATTAAACATAGAATGGATGAGCCTATCCAAATATTTTGGGCTACAGTTATGCCACAACAGTTCAGTTCCTGATTATGGACATTTGGGATCCTTAGATATTGGATTTCAGAATGCTTACCTAAATAATCTGTAAGAATTCTGCCAGATGATACCCTGCCAGATGGGTGCCCAGGCCAAGTGATACCATATGGATACTTCCATGCTGAAACTATGCTATTATTCACAGGAGGATGGTAATTTCCAGTGTCTGCATATGAATCTCCAAAAACAAAAAATGCTGTTGTTTGATCTCCACTACATGTACCTGCAATATCAACACTTTTTCAATCAATAACCACACTAAAATTACATCCAAAATTCTCAATAAGAAAAGCAATCATTGACCATTACCAATTACAGAGAGCAGGAAAACTGGCATAAACATCAACAGAGCTGATGGCATCTTGGCAACCATTTTTTATGACCTTGTAGATCTATGGCCAGTAGATCTGGTTTATATGGCAAAACTATTTGACTTGTATGATCAAGATCAATAACTTTTGAAAGACCTTCTGGAGGAGTTTGAATCAAAAAGTTTGGAGACTGAGTTTAGATTAAATAGTACAGAAAAGCAAAGAAATGTTGTTCTAATTGAAACAGCACTTCTTCAATCAGGAACCACACTAAAATTACCTCCAAAATTGTCAATAAGAAAAGCGGTTATTAATGATTATCAATTACAGAGAGCAGGAAAAATGGCAGAAACGCAAACAGTGTTGATGGCATGTGGGCAACCACATTTTATGACCTTCTAGATCTATGGTCAGCAAATTTGGTTGTCTGGTTTATATGACAAACTATTTGACATGTGATGTCAAAATTAATCTCCAAGAACTTTTCAAAGAGATTCTAGAAAAAGACAAATTTAAGGGTTGGAGATTGAGTTGCAATCAACTACAACAACTACAAGTGGAAAAGGATCTAAAGAAGAAAAGCTACATTCTAGATCATGTACACAGTCAGAGCCCAGAGAGAAAGATGAATTTCAATAAAAAATAGAAAAAGGAACATTCTCAATGTCAATCCCTGTCATTTTTAGGTTGTGCAGCTAAATATTCAAAGATAGGTTGCCATACATTGAATAAACATTGTTTTGCACTCAAGTAGACTTGATCCTTGATCCTTATGGGCTCCTTAAGAACCATTCAACTTCATGAAAAGACCAATGACCCACTGATCATATTTTATTATTATAAGATACTTTTAAAACAAAATATTTATTAAAAAAAACAAAGTTGTCATTCACAGTTTATGGACAATTTAAGCAACTAGTTGGTGGAAAGTACTTTGAAATTAAGTGTTTGTATTTTTTTTTCTTTTGTACGACAAGAATATATCCAATTAACTTCAAAAAATTTGACTAGTACAGTTATTAGTTGATGATTGGTTGTAAGTTTTTATTGGTTACAAATTTACAAAACAAACAAAATGTTATTATTGAGCACTTATTGGTAAAATTGAAAAACAATGTTACTTTTCATTTAGTTTACATTATGATGTAACTTTGCATTGACAAGTATTACTCTTGAGTTAGGTTTGATTCATGTTTGATTTCAATCTATTTTGTTCTCTTATTCATATTTATATCTATGCATTTTTAATTTAATTTCTAATTTAGTATTTATGTACAAACATATTTCTATACATATGCTTTTTGCTTTAACACTAGCAATTGTATCTGGTGTATGATGGGAACAATGAAGAATTGTGGAGGTTCCATTAATATTTTTATTTTCTTTTTTTTTGCATGTAGTCCTACAATACATGAGATCAATTGAAAAGTTGTTAAGCAAATGGCATTGTCTATGAAACCAAGGTCTCAATGGATAGGTAGTAGTTTTAAAATGATTATTCATCCACCCACATTAATTATATATTATTTAATATTTAAAATCAAGTTCCTTAAGTTGTGAGATCCTTGGAATGAACAAAAAGCTAGATATTTAAAGATAATACAAAAACTACGCTCTATGTATACACACACATAAATCTTTATCTTTGTCTCCCTATGACTAATATTAGCCTTGGATTGCTAGTTCAAACAACTAAGTCAAAGCCAATTGCTCTAAGTTTACACAACAAGTGCCACTTGTTAGATGTACATTCACAATATGTAGACCAAATTTCTTATACGCGGCTGGTAAGTCCTTTCTCTATACCCTCAATATATGATTGCATCAAATTAAGCTCTAGCTAAAGGAAAATGCAAAACTAAATAAACAATAACCTTCATAGTTTAATTCTAATTTGAAAGTTAAGATACAAACTAAGATGAATAAAATGTCAATTCATGGTATAACTAAGACAATAAAAAATTGATTGGATAAGCCTCTGATGAGGAGGCAACAGACAGGAAGGAGGTTAACCTTGGACCAGCCAACCTCTAAGGCTCATAGACTCAACCGGCAATCCATGTTTCCAAAGATCCTTACACAACACCAAGTCAAGCAATGGTTCAATGACACCAAACAACACCTTTGAAAACCCCAAGGCTCCATTGTGTCCACTTACAAACAACTAACACTTCTCAAGTTCTTGTGTGACTACACAGACCCTTGCATACAATGAGTGGGCTACTACTAGGCTTAAGGGTTTGAAAGGCCCACTTGACCAATTCAATACAACAATCCTTGGAGGGGTGTTATCACAACACCTGAATACAAATGAAACAATATTACATTGTTTAGGTCCATCGGAACATCAGTCTTGACTCATTCGCCCACAAACCTGAACCAGTTGCTATTAGGCCTCTTTTTGAGGGAATCATGTGATAACTTTTGACACCCTGAGGATCTAGACAAACAAATTATGTTTTTGGATACCCTTTTGGGAGGTATAAACAATATCTCATTTTTTGGTACCAGATTAACTTGCATATATTCCAACCGGTGCTGCACTAACATACCTAATAGGGCTTTTAGACCTATTTGACTGAATGCCTTTCACAAACTGGTTTGGTTCTCCTAATGGGTGACCATCACTGACCATGAAATGTCATGTAAACCTCCAAAATACTCTTCTACCACATTCAAACCCTTTTTTCAGTGCTCTACCACTCAATTCTCACGCACTGCACTCATCAAACCATTCTGTCACATAAAGATGCCCGACTTGGGGTTAGTTCTCCATCCTCTTCACCTTGTTGTATCCTCTTAATGGCTTCTAGTACTGACATATGATATAGTGGCCTATCATCTCTTGTAACGTCAGAGTGTTTAGTTAAGGATTAATAGGCCAAAACCCATTATTGCAGTCAAACCCAAGGGGTTTAAGGGTTTAGGCTACCTGATAGAGATTTGCTTGTAGAATGGGGCAACAATCACTTCAAAACTTCACACTAAAAGAAAAAAAAAGGTAAAACAATCTAGTTACATGATCTATGCCATGAACATTCTTACCAATCCACCTTCAGTATGCAATCAACATAAATTAGACGGGTTTTCCGAGTTTCAGTATGCATTGTCTATGAAACCAAGGTCTCAATGGATAGGTAGTAGTTTTAAAATGATTGTTCATCTACCCACATTAATTATATATTATTTAATATTTAAAATCAAGTCCCTTAAGTTGTGACATCCTTGGAATGAACAAAAAGATAGATATTTAAAGATAATACAAAAACTACGGTCTATGTATACAACCACATAAATCTTTATCTTTGTCTCCCTATGGCTAATATCAGCCTTGGACTACTAGTTCAAACAACTAAGTCAAATCCAATTTCTCTAAGTTTACACAAGTGCCACTTGTTAGATGTACATTCACAATATGTAGACCAAATTTCTAATACTCAGTTGGTAAGTCCTTTCTCTATACCCTCTATCTATGATTGCATCAAATTAAGCCCTAGCTAAAGGAAAATGCAAAACTAAATAAACAATAACCCTCATAGTTTAATCCTACTTTGAAAGTTAAGATACAAACTAAGATGAATAAAATTTCAATTCATGGTATAACTAAGATAATTAAAAATTGATTGGATAAGCCTCTTTGTAGTTTAGAACAAAGGTTAAAATCATAACTCTTTTATTAGACATGAATTTCTAGTATAAGAGCACAATATATCCGTCAAGAGTTAAGCGAAGAGAACAAATAATAGGAAATTATCAAGATGTATTTATGCCAAAATTTCAAGTTTTGGGACCCAAATCCTTAAGTGTATAATTTTCTTCAATATATAAAAGAAGCGATAATCTGCTATCAAAAGAGGTCAAGTAAAATTTTGGAAAAGAAAAGCACTTGCACGAATGATAAAATTTGGCTGCCCTTTAAATATGACTAATGACTAAGAGAAGAATTTTATGAATCAAAACATTTAGGAACTCTTGGATATATTTATGCTAAGCCACAACTAAAGCATACCATACTACCCATAAACTAATAAAGCAATCAAATCACTCAACAATATTTTATGTACACCACTATAAAAGTCTACAATGAAGACATCTTAGACTAGGAAGAGGTAAAAATAGAATAAAATCTCACAAGTTGAGGAGATGCTAATAGCTAGGGTGGCCCCGGTCTTGCAAGTTACATGCGCAAAAGGAGGTTAATACAAATATAGTAGGCACACTATCAACTTCGCTCAAGAAATCTCAAGCATTGCTCAGTTTTTGCCGCAAAGGCTACATGATCTTGAGGTTGTTATTTGTCACATCCCCAAATTTTACATAGTATTTCATTCTAATTTTGGAAAATTTTACTTTTGACTATCATGGTAAGGTTAGCGATTGCTATGATTATGAACGAATGTTTGTTAATGACAAGATGAGATGCTGATTTAATTCAAAAATGTTCTTGAAGTTGCCATTATAGTTTAGAAATGTTTATTTGGATGTATATTTGATTATACAAGATGAATTTTACTTATCTAACCCTAAATATGGATATGGTCTAATCATGTGTTGAATTGACCAAGTGCCAACCAAGAGAAGAGGTTGTTAAGCTAGTTTTACCGAAAGAACAAGGAGCGTATAATCTGGGAGAGGAATATAGACAATTGGAAATTGTGTCGATGCCATCTCGAGTCCATTTTGTATTGAATTGCTAATGAGCTCGAGTAAATACTTTGGTCTTTAGCTTTAGGTCTTATCTTTGTTTTGGTCAAAGTCGTCATAAACTCTAATGTTGGTCTTGTGTGAAGTTAGAGTGCGTAGGACTTGAGATCGTCATTGTAAGTTTGATTATTTTGTTATTTGAATGTTTCTATAATAAGAACAATCTGTATGTGTTAGAGGAGAAAATACGTTTATACATATATGTTTATGAAAAAGGAATACATACATATGAAGAATATGTAAATGTATGCACATATGTTTATATATGTTTATGTATTTATGAATAAAAATTTAATAACATAAATTATATCCAAAAACTAAACGATTATGACTCCACTACAGGAGTCCATTTATTTTCTTGATTTTTGATGCACTCCATCCACATAAAAGGATGTTGTTGTCTTTGCATGCTCCCTAAGAGAAGAGCCATCCTATCCCAAAGCACTAGAAGCCACCAGAGTGGAAGAAGGTCATTGCCCTAAGGACAACTAGTGCTCTCAAAACATTACACACAGAGCCTCAAAAAACTCTGTTTGGAAAATTCTGCTCTCCAAACCCAATGCCCAGAGTCGGGTTGGACAGTCGCTGCTCAAAGAGAATCTGCTTGCAGAGACCTAAAATGACGATGAAAAAGGCCTTCCTTTCGCCAAAACCTGCAAACTACCCCCCAAACCCCCCCTAATTCAGCTAAAGAAACACTCTAGCTCATGAACCTAGAAAAACCTTTCCTCACGCACATAGTCGCTATTTGTACGCACATCCCATGGCTGCCAAACTTGCCATAGTGTTAAAATATTGGAGTGGTCATAGTGTTAGTCTAATTTTCTAATTTTACTTATATGGATATTATTTATTTTTCTTTATATTTAGTTTAGTTTATTTAGTTATGTTGAGATAGTTGGAGTTATGTTTCTTGTTAGTTCGTTTTGTATTCCATCCTTCTTATAGATAGATATATAGTGGGTCATTCTTGGATTTAAAGAGAGAAGAGAGATTGAATTCTGATTAATTGTTTTGTGTCAACAATCAAAAGATGACACATGTCCTTGGAGATCTTTACTTGGGCAACCTGTCATTTGCTTAAGGACCCAATAATTCACCTTGGAGACCTTTTTGACATATTTTTTGGATAAAGTGCAATTATATTTTTTCGTGAAGATTTGTATTTTTCTCTTCCTTATTGCATTTACTTAAGCCATGAATATACACTTCATTTTCACACTAAAAAAAGAGTAAGTATTGTTGGCATAAATATTTTTCCTACACATTCAAATTACTTATACACTATCAATTACATTTTATGACAATCTTAAAATATTGGAAGCAACTAGACAAATCTAGTAGAAATCAAGCATGATTTCTTTGGTATGCAAAGATGGATTCCTTTCTTCTTTCTCTTCATTTTACCCAATGTCACTTTGAGCCTACCATATACATTATATAGTAAGATGCACAATGTATCCTATTGGTATTTTATCTTAAAGGCTTGATCGTCACCAAAAGTTCTTGTTCCATAATTGGATCCATACAATCTACTCTACACAATAGAATTTCTCTTATAAAATTGGGATGGATACATTACTTCCTTTGGATTAATAAAATAATTTTAGATAACTATTTCTCAACCAAAATATATTGGTGATCAACTAGCATTGTTACAAATGGTTGCTTGCAAGCCCATACACATGTCCTTTTTATCAAGTGCCAAAGGAAAGACTCATTGTTTGACTCCCCTCGTTGATGCTACCTTGTATTAATAAGTTGTAGGGAGTCTCATATACCTCACACATACTTGTCTTGATATTTTTTTAATCTTGTTATGGTTTATCGCTTCATGCAAGAACCTTGCAAGCTTCACTAGAAACCTACCAAATATATACTATACTACGTAGCTCAGGAACATACTTTATATGTTCCTATAATCAAAATCCAATTTATAATATTCTCACACAACAAAAAATAAAAAATAAAATTAAATAATTATTTATTTTTGGACCTTTGGGTTGGGAAAAGATGTTATCACAAGAGATGCAATTTCATTGAAAAATACCAACACCCAATTGCACTATTTGTTATCCTACAAATGAAACACTTCAATTATGATTTTTTTTTGTTGTTGTCAATGCATAAAATGGGCTTCTACAACAATATTTTACAACAACAACAACAAAAAAAAACTACAAATTCGAGAATTTACTTACACCAACACACCAAAAAGTGAAGCAGATCTTCACTATAGATAACCTGATCTACAAACTATTGAAACCCACACTAGGAAACACCAAATTGGAATTGCAAATACATTGAGAAAGATCCTAAAAATAAATTACATAGAAAAATGGCTATCCTACAATAGCAAATCAAAGTCCAAACTCTGAACTCCAAATCCTCTCTACAGCTGTTTCATCCAAGACCAAATGAATTTTTCCATCTAATCGAAACAATCATTGGGTTTTCGTCCATTAATTGCAATCTCTAGTAGGTTTTCATCCACCAAAGAAATGAACAACATGCTCTTCAGATAAAGTTTGCACAAGCTAGGATGATACATAAAGTTAAATTTCCTGATTTTATAGTATTCATGCCTAATTGGACATCCAAAATACTCACACCATGTTTTGGGAGGGAAAATTAATTAAAAATTAAAGCGAAATCCACTTTATAATCAAACTCTAAAGTTGGGAAATAAACTGCTTTGGAGAATACCAAAAATTAAGCCAATAGATTCCAATGTCTCATTCAACTTGAAAAAATAAATTTAATATTTAATTATCCCCAAAAAAGGAGATATAAGGACACTAAGAAATATTAAATTAGTATTCCTTCACTTGAAATTCTAATTAACCCATGAGAAAAGAAAATGGGTTAATTAGCCAATCCAATTTGCTAGTTTTAGAAAGGGGACATGACATACTTATTTGAGATACACTATTAGATTGTATGTGATTATCTAAAATGACTTGTCTTGCGAGGATTTGTTTTCTAAATTACACTTAAGGTACACACTTGGTGTAATTATTTATATATTGCACCTTATATTAAATTAGACAATTAATATTTATTACTTTTAAATTAGGAATAGTTGAGCACATGTGTCATCTCCTTGATTGATGAGAGTACATGCCACTTATTCTTCATTCAACTCCTTGACTAAAGGTAGTTAGGTGCCACGTCTCCCTCATCAAGTTGAGTTCACTTGAAACCATTGCTCCTATACTTACATCAATCCTTTAGATCACTAAAGCTTTCTACTTAGACAACCATCATATTGGTTCATACATCGTAAATCCTACATATATAGTCATTTCCTTCATTTTTATCATCTAGAGGAATACTCATATTAGATTTCTTTTTTCTTTTTTCTTTTGAATATCAACATGAATTTATGTTATTATAATTCCATTTGATGAAGTATTTAATTACATGATATTACGATCTTAGGGAGATTTAATGTTTTTAATCAAGTGATCTTCATTATTAAATCAAATAATAGTGTTGCCCATCTTTTCAAATGGTTATGAAAACTTTGTTTTAACAAACGCAAAAGTGTATCTCCACATTAAGTATCCCTTTATTTTATGTTTTGATCTCTTAAATATTTTTTATTATTAGAAACATAAGGTTACTCAAGGATAGCGTATATGTGTACCTCTAAAAAATCAAGAAGAGGATATGCGTGCCGATTACAAATAACTCAATATTCCATTAAAATTATCACCATTGGTCAAGGATTTATGAAATCTATAACTAGGATGCTTAGATTTCAACCTATGCACACACCCTTGTTGATGCATCATCTACTAATTGGTCCATGTATCTCCAAATGGATAGACTCATATTCTTACAAGCCTCAAACATCACATGTTAATGACTTTGCTCATCATTTTTTTATGTATGAAGACACGAAGCTTTCTAATGTAAAGTTGATACTGTAGACACCTAAAAGTTGCACAACAAATTAAGTGAATTTTATTCAGTTAATTATCCCGATTTCTTCCAATTAATTAAATTAAGATTTAATTAATATCCATATTTCTCTGAATTAGCCTATTAATAAAATTAAAGATTTGATTAATATTTCCCTTCTTCTATCCTAGCCATTTAATTAAATTTACATTTAATTGAAATCTCCCTCATAGCCATTTAATTAAAATTACATTAAATTAAAATCCCCCCTCTAGCCATTTTAATTAAATCTACATTTAATTAAAACCCTTTTTACATTTAAATAAATCTAAATTTATTTAAAAATCCCCACACTTGCAAAATCCTACAACTTCAAGTTGCAACCAAAATTAAAATAAATTAATTTTATTTTAATTAAATTCTTTTTTCCCTCACCCACTTGCAAAATCCTACATCTCCCACGTGCCTCCTAAACCTCTTCTAGAGCCTTCTAGATTCTTCTAAACTCTTTTAATTAGCCTAATCAACTCCTAATCATGTCCTTTCCCTAAATTTGAGGAGGTCACTTCTCAAATTTGGAAGAAAGTCTTCTAAATGCATTTAAGGCTTTATTTCCTTCAACAAGCTAACTTTTTGAGTTCCCCAAATTTGGAAGGACTCTTACAAATTTGTCCCCAAAGTCTCCAGGTAACCATTAATGGTTAACTCAACCTTCCCACATGGTTAGAGACTTTCTCTCTAATTTAACCCTCAGCTAACCCAAGGGTCTCATCAAGCACTCATGGCTTTGACCCTAGTTATCCTATTAACCCTTGCACAAGAGTTTAACCCTTGGGTAAAGGATTTATCCATTGGTTATCCACTAACCTAACCATAACCTTACCTCCTAAGGTAACCTTCATGTCTCCTCAGGCATTTAATGCCTCTTACATCTCCTCTCAAGCCCTCTTAAGGTGACATTTGCCAACTTGAGATTGGACTGAATCCCTCACATGGATTGATAACTTTCCATCCTAGCCCTTGTTGAGATTATTCAATCTCAACCCTCCATTGCCCTATTTTCCCTATAAATAGAGCCCATTCATTCTTCAAAATAATCAAGTCTTTTGTGCATCAAACTTATAGTCATTTTGTAGGTTAAGGAGCTCTCTTTGTTATCTTCAAGCATCAAGCATTCATCTCATAACATTTTAGTTTCATTTAGCTTAAATGCATATCCTTTTCTAGCTTAATTAAGTCATCTAGTAGCATTTAATCTTCAATTTGGAATTAACCTAGTTTTGTATCTTCATCAACTTGAGCATTTAGTCTTGCATCTTGCATTTCATCTTAATCCACCACTTAGCTTTCACTAGGATCTTAGTTGCATCCATTTGATCCTAGAATCATTTAAATCTCGTTCTCTAGGTTGTCATCTTGAGGATCAAGTGCTCTTCCAAGTGAGGGTCACCTTGAATCTTAGAGATCTTTAGAGATAGAGGAGCATGAAATGATTTCAAAGAGTTTTGATTCATTAACTTGCTTTGTTTTGTTTCGATTTCTAGCTCTAATGCAATGTTTCATGTGTATGTTTGAGATGTTTTCCCATATTGCAAGTTGATACCACATTCCAGGCATGCATTAATTGGCACCCACCGTGGGGCTCAAACCCCGTGTTTCAACATTTAATTTTTTTTTTTTCCGTAGGATTCATGCCTACAGTTTTTAAATACAGAATCACGCATATGACAGATATTCCAGTGCATACGATAGATATTCCATCGCATACCACATATATTCTCGCGCATACTACATATCTTCTGGCGTATTGAACATCTCTTTTTGCACATATAACTATTTTTCTTGCACATGTAATTGTTATTTTTGCTCATATAACTATTTTTCTAGCGCATATGATTGTTTTTATTGCGCATGACTATTTGTCTTACACGTATGATTGTTTATGTGGCGCATTCGACTGACTCTGTTGCGCATATGATCTTTATTTTTGTGCATATAAAACAGAGACACAAATTTGTAATCCAGTGTTGAAAATTAGGGTTGTAGATGCTCACCTTAGGTTTTTTTTTTTTTTTTGCTAACTTCTTTCTTTGTAGATTGCTAACAGTTTTCTTGCAGACTTAAAGGAGTTAGGATAGGATTTAGTAGCTTCTTTTCTAACTTTTCTTTTTAGGTTGGTTAAAAAGAACTCATCTTCCTATTGGTATAAAAAGAACTTCACACCTCAATTTTGGGCTTAAAATGAACTAAAATTTCCTTTGGGTTTAAAAAGAACCTCATTGCAAGGTAAAAAGAACAACAAAATCACACTTTTGCTTTCTTGCAAGTTAGGGCAAACACTTCAGATTTGGGCTTAAAAAGAACAACAAATCTCAATTTCTTGCAAAGGATTAAAAAGAACAATCAACTTTATTATTGTAAGTTAAAAAAGAACAAGTCACAAATTTTCAGATTGCCAAAGCAATTTCCATTTCAAGTAAACTTGCTTTACTTTATGTTGACCAAGATTTTAATTTCCTAGTTAGACAACAAATTGCTTTGTGGGATAAAAAGAACACCATGCTTGTTGGAGCAACATCTCCAAATAAGACTTAGCCAACAATTGCTTTGAAAAGATTAAAAAGAACTTTGATTGCTTTGTCTTAAGTGGTAGGTATATGCTCTCCCCTTAATTGGGTGATCAAAAAGCCAAACCCACTTTTTCATTGCTTTATTTACTTTCAAGCATTAAATCCTTTAGAGGGCCTGCCTTCCCAAAGCCTCGAAAGGGCTAGGGTGAAGGGTACGATCCAAGTGGGAAACAACTTTATCACCAAGTATTCCAACCCACTATAATCAAATGTGGAGGCTAATGAAAATCCCCTCCAACGGTTTTACTTAACAATTAGCCTTCCCCCAGTATCTTTAAGATATGTAAAGCCTTTGTTCTAAAGGTTGGGAAGCCTCCTAAAGGAGTTTATCACTGAAGATCAATCGAAAGCGTGATTACGAAGCTTAGCATTAGAAACTTTGAGCCAAGTCAATTGCCAAACATTGGCAATATCATAGTGCAAGGGTGGGGAAGAATCCGCCCCAAGATAACTACCCAACTGTGAAGCAATTCACTTTGGGTTAATTTCTGGCAAAAGGCAAAAAAACTGGCATCCTCTAGGGGGTGACAAGGCTGTTTGAGCTAATAGAGTATTGAGACTAGTGGGCTATGATATTGTTAATAACCTTTGAATAAAGAGTCTATTTGATGTGTCTTTTGTTGTAAATCAAACTGGTGATAACATCGAGGATTTGTAAACATCCTCAAAAAAAGATACACTCAATGTTTAGCATAGGGATGGCCATTGTTTTCATGTGTGCTATGTCTTCTTGCCATGAACATTGAAACATATTGCAAGTTGCAAATCAACTAATACAACAATCAGCTCAAAACAAAGAGCAAAGAGCAACCTTAGTGAGAATAGAATTTCCAAATCCAACTAAGCACCTTTAGAAAAAGGTATCCAATCTTCAACTATCTTAGGATAATATTTCATCCAACGAAATTAAGGAGTATCCATTTGAGTGATCAAAGGTTCCATCATCCAACAAGTCTTATCAAAACAATACCTAGTTAGGTTCTCAAGTTGTCAAATTAAGTTTCTACATCTTAAAACTTGACTCATATCATTTGACACACTTTGTCGTAGAAGCGAATCAAACTAAAATTCTACTTGACAAGTAAGCTTGAGTATCCAAAACAAAGTATCCATATCCAACATCAACATCAACATTGATCCTTTTGTATGACCACTTCCCACATTTTGAGAAGAAGTTTTCATCAAAAGAGTAAGTTGAAGAAGAGACAACCTAGTTTTAAGGCACTTATCAAGAGGAGTAAATTTCTCTATATCAACCGTTAACTCTTTAAATCACATCGTGTTTTCTTATGTCATATGCAGTTATATATCCAAGGAAAAACCAACGAATTTGACAAAGAGCCTTTGAGAAGTAGGGCTTATGTTTAGAAAGAAGCATTCAACCAATACCTTAATAGTGGAGGAAGGATTAATCCCGCATTGTTTCTAAAGTTTCTTATCACTTACAATGAAGCTCGACCTAAGCCACCAAATCCACCAATAACCCCAATAGAAGAAGGGAAATTCACTACTATAGAGATATATTAATGCCCACTGTCACTCGATCTCAGAAAAAACAAAGAGAAAGAATCACAACCAGAATCAAGCATAAGTCGTAAAGAGTCCAATCCTTTTGAAGAATATACAAATATGGGAGAAACAAAGATTACCAAAGAGCTTCTCCAAGAATGTCAAGAGAATGTTGATTTCCAAAAACTCGTAGAAAGGCTTATAGAATCAGATAAGCAAAAATATCTCCTGATGCTAACTAGTAAAGGAGTCAATATTCCTGTAGATTTTGACATAGAAAATTTAAGGAATACTGCTGAGAGAATCTCACTAATAAGAGAAAGGACTTATACTTACAAAAATCAAGGAGAGGAAATGCATGATCAAGATAACACACACAACCAAGATCACACCCATAAACAAGATAACACTCATGAACAAGACATTACCCGTAATCGTGACAATCTTAATAAATGAGGGGAAGCTCACCATCGAAGGACCAATGCGCCCCTACCTATTATTGCACAACTCCAAGCACTCCAACGACAAATGCAGGACATGCAACAAGGGTCCACAATAAGATACTCATTGAAGGACATTTGTCCTTATCCTTTTGATAGGAGATTAAACATGGTACCTTTTCCCCCAAATTCAGATATACCAAAGTATGAAAAATATGATGGTAAGAGTGATCCCTGTGATCACATCGGGGATTTTTGTACTATGAGCTTGGAGTTTGCTCACAACGACACATACCTAATGAGACTATTCCCAAGGATTTTGGGAGGGAAAACCATGGAGTGGTTTTCAAAACTCACACGTCCCATCAGATTATTTGATGAGTTGGTGAATAAATTCATAACACAATACGCCTACAATATTCAACATGAGGTCACCATGCTTTACGTATGCAATACAAAGAAAAAGAACAATGAAACATTCATGGTGTGTCTAAAACAATGGAGGCACATGGTCTCAAGGTACCCACAATATGTACCTAAAAAAGAAAAGATGGAAATCTTTATAGACAACTTAAATAGTGAAATGAGTTATCACCTCAAACTACAATGTATATCATCTTTTGTAAAATTAATAGAGAATGATATCCAAGTAGAGAAGGCTTCCATAAACAAAGGGACCTTGAAGTTCTTCAAGGAAGGTGTTAGTTTGTCAAACAATAACACCTTTAACAATCAAAACCGTATACACCTAAAAATGGTCCGAAGATAATTAATTGAATAAGAAATTATTTAATTAATCCTCCTTCCCAATTTAATTAATTCATTAACAATTTGATTAAATTCTCCCACTCATCTACTTATTAATAAATCTAAGGATTTATTTAATAGGTTCATTTCAATAGTCTCCTTTGATTAATTAATTCAAATTAATTAATTCCTCCCCATCAAATTCATTTCTTCTAAATCCTCTAATTAATTAAAACAAATCAATTTATGAGTTGTTGAAAATTAATTAGCCTTTTCCTATTATTTGAATTTTTAAATTCAAATTCTCCACATGCCTCCTAACTTCTAACCACCTAGCCTAACCACTCCTAAACCTAACCCATTCCATCTAACCCCAGATTTAATTAACCCCATCTTAGCTTGCACATCCTAATCTCCTTATCCTAACCTCCTTTGGTGTGGATACTCTTCCCTTGAGACACATGACATTCTTGGGACACATGTCTACCCTCTTGGACACTTGCCCTCTCATGAGCAAGGCTCCTTGACACTTGTCACTACAATGTCCCCTTTCCTCCAATCTCTTCTCCAACCACCTCCAATTGTTCCCTTTCATCCAACGTCTTCTCCAACCACCTCCAAATTCACCCTTGATATCTTCAGATTCAATCTTGACCGTTGATTCCTGCCACCTCACCCCTGGCCTTGGATATCCTATAAATATCCCCCATGTTGGAGCACAAATCATCCCATCTCATTTGCATCGTAGGCATTGTTACTATAGGCATACTGATCTTAGCATATTATTTGAGCATTGTTATTATAGGCAATTGCATCTTAGATCTAGCTTAATTCGCTTATTTTCTAGCATAATTGTTGAATCATGTAGCTTAATCATTATCATTTCTAGCTTAAATGCATCATTATCATTTCAAATCCTCCATATAGGTGTAGTCAAGTCACTGGAATTTTCTTATCCACATCTGAGAGTAAATCCACACTCGCATCTCTTAGGAGGTGATAGATCGATTTGTCATGGTTTTATATTCCTTCGTTTTAAATTTTCTAACCATGCTTGTAATGATCTATTGAGTGTTTGTGTTGTAGCTGCAGGTATCACACTTCACAGGCACGACATTTTGGCGCCCACTGTGGGGCCGAAATTATCATTTTTGGCCTCTCAAGCTTCATCAAACCTTCATCTCTGGCCGGGTCAAAATCAGAATCTCGTATGAGCTCCTTTATAGCATCGTACGAACTATTTTGTGAGTCGGGATGATAGTTCATTCTGACTCGTATGAGCTTCTAAATTGTCGTACGAGCCTGTTTCTGCACTCATACGATCTTAGAAGGATTGTCATACGAGGTGGTAAATCATGTTGTATGACTTTCTGCTTTTATGTTTTTAAAATAAACTGCATTTTAGGGTTTTCATGCTTAAATTCGATTACTACTAATGTGAACCCCGGTCTATTTGTGAGCTTTTTGGAAGCCTAACTATTTTTTGCAGGATTTTGTCAAAGATTTCGCTTGTCAAAGACTCATTGCATAAAAACACATCATGACTACTAATGAATCTATTTTGCAGGTTGCCTAGGAAGCCTCAACTAAACTTTTTTGTCTTCTTTAAACTTTCTAGGCACACTTGTTTTTGATAAGGAAATGAACAATCATGTATTTTGTGTTTTGATGATAGGCGAGTATGCTCTCACCTTTCTTAGGTGATCATAAAGATAGACTCATCCTTTGCTTTCATTAGTGCATATCTTTAGCGGGCCTGCCCTCCTGAGGAGATAATAACTCTTAGCCATTAAGGCCGGTGAGAGGGGAACAACCTAAGCAAGAACGGCTAACGCCAAGTAATCTAACCCACTATAAAATAAACATGATTTGATGAAAATCAAGTCAATGATAGTTCTCGGGAATAGCTCTCCTCCGTACCTTCGGGTATAACAAAACCTTGGTTTTCAAGGTTGGGAGACCTCTTAATTAAGTGTATACCTCGACGCACCGAACAAATCCCTTATTAGTTTCAAATTAAAATTAGAAGATACCCGATGCACCTCTGAAAGGGAGATAATATTTGTGCAAGAGAGATAGTAACTCTCCCAAGACACTTTCCATATCGTGCCCCCATTAGCGTTTGGAGTCGGATAATACGACGTTGAGAATCCATTGTGTGAGACTTAGCGGCTATATTCTGATTAGCTATTGGGTTTGTACCTAAGTTTGCAAGCAAATGTTTTCTCTCTTAGCCAACTTCCTTAGGGTTTAGCAAGCTTGCGGTCACTTATCATATCGCGTGTTTGCTATGTATTCATCCCTAAATCAAAAAATCAGACATCTAAAATTGGAAAACATAAGCAAAACATCAAACTTCATTGATCAAAATTCAACCAAACAAACATATTTGTCTCTATCATGTTCTTAGTCATACGAGGAATTTATCTTGTCGTATGGCTCAGTAAAGTTTGTCGTACGATTGGGTTATTTGTCGTATGAGATTCATCTTTTGTTGTATGACTTAGCAGGTTTTGTTGTATGAGCTTGTGCTTTTTCATATGAAATTCCT
The DNA here is from genome assembly GCF_030272615.1 of Cryptomeria japonica. Lineage (NCBI taxonomy): Eukaryota > Viridiplantae > Streptophyta > Pinopsida > Cupressales > Cupressaceae > Cryptomeria > Cryptomeria japonica. Next base: position 164,560,008 of record NC_081408.1, on the reverse strand, counting down.
AGTTTGTCATATGGTCTTTTATGTATTGTCATTTGGGGTTGTATAGTCTGTCGTACAAATCTCTGTATTTGTCAGTCCAGAACTGTCTTCTTGCATACCTTTTTCAGATCTGCCATTCTTGCTTGGTCAATTTATAGTAATCCTAAACACTTGTTATCTTTCACTTGTGCTTAGATTGTCTTCTTGGTTCACTTGATCAAGTTATCATTTGTCAAATTGGATTCTAGAAATAGACACCTCAAGATTTTCAAGTAGTCACCCTCAACAAGTTCAAGATTTAAACATCTCAAAGTGCATTATCACCTTCTTTGGTAAACTGATCACTCAAACATAGTTTCTCATCATGATCTAACATCCTCTATCACAAAAATACAATGTTTGGTCAAGATAATCTTGTCCCACATCGTAAGATATATCGTTCCTATTGGACTTGGTTTTTACCAAAATCATCATTGCACTCCAAAACCGAAGATCGAAAAACTTGCAAACTTTTAAACACTTGAATCCTGTTTTCATGTCATATCTATCTTGACAATTGTTCACTTATCAAAACAACCTTTAGACAATCGAATCCTAGCACAATATCAAACAAACGTGTATGCCCATTTTAACTAGGGCTCAAAGATGAAAGATTGCAGAAACAAAAATAGAAACGTTTGAAATAACTGAAGATTATAGAAACATGGAACACGAAGATGAAATACAAGTTGAAGATTAAATAATAGAACAACATATCCGAGACATCAAAAAAGATCCTCAATTCAATAAATTTATGAAGAAAATATTGGAGGAAGAAAAAGAAAGATATTTCGTAATGTTAGCAAAATTTGGGGCTACACTCCCCCAAGATTTTGATGTGAACAAATTGACACAAAAAAAAGTGACCCCCCCTTAATAACGAATAATATGAGGATATTTTTGGTCTAAAAAATAATGACACGTCAATTCCTAATGACACCAGAACCAATGAAGAAATTTACATTCCCAAAAGGGATGGCGTAGAAACTCTAAATAACATTCCATCCAATGAGGACACAAGAAGGGGTAGAGATGATACAAGAAGAGATCAAGACCCTCCTAGAAGGCAAAATCATGGTTATACAAGAACAAATCATGGTGACAATCCTATCACAACTCTCACACAACAAATAAAAACACTACAAACACAAATTCAAGATATGCAACGAGGAAATGTTAGAAGATACTCACTTCAAGAAATCTGTCCTTATCCATTCGACAAGAATCTAAACATGATACCATTTCCTATAGGTTTTGAAACTCCTAGATATGAAAAATATGATAGAAGCACTGATCCCCAAGATCATATACGATAATTTTGCACAATGAGTATGGAGTTTACACATGAGGATACCTACTTGATGAGATTATTTCCAAAAAGCTTAACTGGACTAGCTATGGAATGGTTCTACAAACTTCCCTGCGGAATCAGATCATTCTCCGAATTGGTGGATAAGTTTGTTTCACAGTACTCTTACAACATACAACATGAAATAACAATGCTAGACCTATTTAACGCCAAACAAAAGAGTGGAGAACCATTCATGACATTTTACAAAGATGGAGACGGTTAGCTTCACGGTATCCTTGTACAATGCCAGAGTATGAAAAAATGGATATATTCATCGACAACTTAAATGATCAAATGAGTTACCATCTGAAAATATACAAGGAAACCAAATTTTTGGAAAGATGATTGATAATAGAATCAGAATGGAGAAAGCCATGATAAAGAAGGATGAGTTAAAAATATTCAAAGAAGGAGTTCATCCTCCTAACAATACTAACAACAATAACAATGATAAGCCAAAGTTTTGGAATAGAAATCGAAATATCGTTAACGATGGGATAGTAGATAACCACAATGCAAAACCAAAACAACCAGTTTTCAATTTATCCACTCACTCAACAACGGCTCAACAAAATAATAATCACCAAAAAGCAACTATCAAAAATTTCTTTTGAAGACAGTTTACCAGCATTGGTGAACCCCTTGGATCCATATTAAAAATGCTTCTCGCAAACAAATTGACTACGTTTCCAGAAGTAAGGAACTACGAACCTCAAGTGAAACCCGCTTGGTGGAAATTATTGCAATTTCTATCAAAACAAAGGACATCACACATATAATTGTCAACGGTTGAAAGATCTCATCCAAGATTTGATTGATAATGGAATAATATCTGTAGATGGACATACGAAAAATGAATCTCAAACAACTTTTAAAACTCCACTTCCAAACTATGAGAAGGGAGAATCATCAACAACGCATAATGGTAAGGGTAAAGCAAAGGTAAACTACACTCATACATAAGATAATGTGGTAAATGTGATTGTAATTAAAGAAAAGAAACATCAAGAACCGGCTCATGCTATCACAAGAAGCAAAGATAAAGTTGTTTTTCTGGGTCTTACCCCTAACATTTCATCCACTACAAAACAATATAGTCTAGTGGATCAATTACAGAAAATGCCCGCACAAATATCTATATTAGAACTTTTAAATTTTTCACTTGCACACAAATAAATACTTGAATGAGCATTAGTCGATACAACAGTGTCTAAAGACCTTAATATAGATCAATTCCAAACCATGGTGGGACACCTCACAACCCCTCACTGCTTATCTTTCACTGAAGATGATGACTTGTCCTTGCAACATCCCCATAATGCTCCCTTGCATATCAAAGTCCTCATTCATAAGACGTGAGTTAAATGTGTCCTAATAGATGAAGGAGTTGGCTTAAACATTTGCTCATTGAGTCTTGTTTGTGCTCTAAGTTATTCAAAAAATGCAGTTGATCCTCGGAAAAAGATTACCATCAAAGCATATGATGAAGAAGAGCGTTCCTCTAAAGGAGTGGTGATATTACCCATCAGAGTGGGACCTTTGCAGAAAGACACGGCCTGCCAAGTTCTAGACTTGGAATTATCATTTCCATATAATGGGCAGGAAATCATGTTCTCAGCAGATTCAAATCCATGTAAGTACTGTAGTAATCTCAAACTAGATCAAGAGGTCATTGTTCCTCATAATAGGGGGGCATCATCTTCAAACACATAATCCAAAGAAAAATCATTTGCCTCAATTTTGTCAAGTATGGGAAAACAAATGCAACTAAGAGATCGAGGGAACATAGAATATTCAATATCCCAATTACCACTATCTCCTAAATCCTATGGAAAACAATCAAAATCTAAACAACAACCAATTGTGAGACATCTTCCAATATTTGATGGAGCATTTGTTAGTGATGGGACCTTGTCAGAGGAAACAAAAGACAAAGATGTGCTACAATGGCTATACAAAGATGAAGAGGTCCAACAAAAGATCAACAATGTCAGAATACCTACAAAATAGTATGGAAAAGGATTTAACATTCTTCAAAAAATGGGATACACTAGAACAAGTCCTATAGGAAAACAAAAAGAAGGTATCTCAGAACCTATCCAACTTCACACTCAACAAGCTACAGATAAAGAAGGCTTAGGGTATGGACAAGTTACTCTACCAGAGGACACATCTTCTAGCCAACAAAAAGAGGAATATGAAAATAGACAAGAACAACTTGCAATTGAAAGGGAGCAACAAGCACAAACAATGAAATGACAAAAGAAACAAGCTTCAAATCAACAAGAGAAACAAACCAAGGATATCTCACAAGTAGCATTAACTCTTAATCAAAACAAGAAAGAAGCTAATACAAGTCAAGTAGAGCTCATAGCAAGGTTGAAATAACTCAATCTCAGTCCAGAAGAAGTTGAATATGAAAGAAGAAAAGATATAGCAAGAAAAACAGAAGAAACAAATCACATATTGTATGAACAAATCTGTAGATTACAAGCTGCAAGTGAGATTGACTCTAATGAATGGGAATGGGATTCCTATCACTCTGAAGAATCAACTGAAGAAAATTTCTTTGAAGAAGATATAGGAGTCGATGTAGTTCACACATATGCAGGACAAATGTCAGGAACTAGCCCACTTGAATTAGAATCATATTCGGCTAACTTGGACTTAATCGAGGATGATCAGGAGCTCCTTACACGAGGTCATTCTGATGAGAGTATCGTTCTAGACATTAACATACATATCAAAAACTTTGACACATCTATCATGACCCTTGATACCCTCGAACCATCTCAACCTGATGACCCCTTACCTCTACTCCACCTTGAACTTATTGATTGGGAAAAGGAAAAACATACTGCCATTGATACCTTTCCTAATGACCATGCCATATCTGTATATCTTAATGCTATCGAACCAACAACAAATTTCACCAGGAATTTCAACAACGCATCTTCCGGTCAGGTGGGTGCCAAATCTCCTAGTCGCAAAAGTGAAAATAAAGAAAAGAATATTGGGTCTAATGCTGAAGACCATTTCTTGGCAAAATTAGATCAGGAAAAGTAAAAAGAAAGGACACATATAACGATGAAAACCTCCTCAAGGTGCTGGAAGATGGGAGATTTGACACTTTACCTACACACTATCAAGAAAGGTCATCTGTTTTGATCGAACCAACAGAGGTAGTTAACATTGGGACAACATAACAACCAAAGATTCTTCATCCAACGACTTCTCTGTCTAAGCAAGAAATGCAACAATATATGGAATTCTTCAAACAAAGGCAAATCAATTTCACCTGGTTCTATGAAGACATGCCAGGGTCGTATCCAACACTTATTATGCATCACCTAAATGTCAATCTAGGAGCAAACCAGTTAAACAAAAGTTGAGGAAGATGCATCCACGTATTTATCTTCTGGTCAAAGCAGAACTAAAGAAATTACTGGATGCCGGATTCATCAAACCTGTTGCCTATCCTTAATGGGTATCAAACATTGTTCCTCTGTCCAAACCAGACAAAAGTATCAGAGTATACATAGACTTCAGAGATCTTAATAATGCTTGTCCAAAGGATGATTTTCCTTTGCCTAACATTGACATCATTGTAGATTTAACTGCTGGACACTCCATTTTTTCTCTAATGCATGGTTTCTCTGGATACAATCAGATTAAAATAGCACCCGAAGACCAAGAAAATACATCTTTCACATGTCCATGGGGTACTTTCTGCTGGAATGCCATCCCTTTTGGATTAAAGAACGCAGGTGCTACATATCAAAGAGCTATGACAACTATATTTCATTACATGATGCATACATTCATGGAAGACTATGTGGATGACATATTGGCCAAATCCTACAACAAAGAAGAGCATATAGGGATACTGGAAAATATCTTTGACCGGTTAGAATAATACAAGCTATGGCTAAACCCTAAGAAATGTGCCTTTGGTGTCATTTCCGGTAAGCTATTGGGATACATCGTTTCAACTAGAGGTATTGAAGTGGATCCAGCTAAGCTCAAAGAAATTATGGAAATGGCATCTCTCGGAATATCAGTCAACTTAGATCACTCCAGGGAAGGCTACAGTCAATCAAAATATTTGTTGCACAACTAGCCGATAAATGCCAAGCATTTACTCATCTCTTGCATAAAAAAGGTTAAATTTAGATGGGACCATCAATGTGAGGATGCATTCAATAAGATCAAGGCCTATCTCATGCAGCCACCCATCCTAATGTCACTAATTCCAGGAAAGCCATTGTTACTTTATGTATCAACCACTGAAACATCATTAGGAGTTCTGCTTGCACAACAGGACAATGAAGGAAAAGAATGAGCCATCTAATACATCAATAGAACATTAGTAGGATACGAGATCAACTATTCACCAATAGAAAAAGCATGCTTGGCATTAGTTTTTGCTTCTCAAAAATTACGACACTATCTCCTATCTCACTCCATCAAATTGATTGCTAAAATCAATCCACTGAAGTATTTGCTCAGCAAGGCAACATTAATAGGATGACTAGCAAAATGGATCATGATTCTGAGTGAGTTTGATATTGAGTATGTTGATAGAAAATATATAAAAGGGCAAGTCATTGCAGATCAACTAACAGAGGCACCACTTCAAGATGATCATCCTTTACTCATTGAATTTCCCGATGTTGATATCCTAACGGTCACTACAAAAACATGGCAATTATACTTTGATGGTTCATATACACAACATGGACCAGGAGAAGGCATTTTATTCATCACACCACAAGGTCATACAATTCCAAAAGCATACAAATTAAGCTTTCCATGCACCGAGAATACAACAGAATATAAAGCTTCATTAATAATTTGATTAAATTCTCCCACTCATCTAGTTATTAATAAATCTAAGGATTTATTTAATAGGTTCATTTCAATAGTCTCCTTTGACTAATTAATTCAAATTAATTAATTCCTCCACATCAAATTCATTTCTTCTAAATCCTCTAATTAATTAAAACAAATCAATTTATGAGCTGTTGAAAATTAATTAGCCTTTTCCTATTATTTAAATTTTTAAATTCAAATTCCCCGCATGCCTCCTAACTTCTAACCACCTAACCTAACCACTCCTAAACCTAACCCATTCCATCTAACCTCAGGTTTAATTAACCCCATCTTAGCTTGCACATCCTAATCTCCTTATCCTGACCTCCTATGGTGTGGATATTCTCCCCTTGAGACACATGGCATTCTTGGGCCACATGTCTCCCCTCTTGGACACTTGCCCTCTCATGAGCAAGGCTCCTTGACACTTGTCACTACAGTGCTCCCTTTCCTCCAGCCTCTTCTCCAACCACCTCCAATTGTCCCCTTTCATCCAACCTCTTCTCCAATCACCTTCAATTTCACCCTTGATATCTTCAGATTCAATCTTGACTATTGATTCCCGCCACTTCACCCCTGGCCCTAGAAATCCTATAAATATCCCCCATATTGGAGCATAAATCATCCATCTCATTTACATCTTAGGCATTGTTACTATAGGCATATTGATCTTAGCATATCATTTGAGCATTGTTACTATAGGCATATTGATCTTAGCATATCATTTGAGCATTGTTATTATAGGCAATTGCATCTTAGATCTAGCTTAATTTGCTTATTTTCTAGCATAATTGTTGAATCATGTAGCTTAATCATTATCATTTCAAATCCTCCATCTAGGTGTAGTCAAGTCATTGGAATTTGGTTATCCAGATCTAAGAGAAAATCCACACTCGCATCTCTTAGGAGGCGATAGATCGATTTGTCATGGTTTTATATTCCTTTATTTTAAATTTGCTAACCATGCTTGTAATGATCTATTGAGTGTTTGTGTTGCAGCTACAGGTATCACACTTCACAGGCATGACAAAAACAATAACAACAACTCAGACAAGTACAAATTTTGGACAAGAAACAAAAGCATTGTTAATGATGGGGTAGTTGATTCCAACAATGTAAAGTCTAAACAACCAATGTTGACTTTATCATGCAACCCAACATCCAATAATGATTAAAGAAGTGCCAATGAAGGCACTAACAATTACCAACGTACTACCAACCAAGGAGCATCAACATCAAACAACAACAATCACCAAGGCAACAACAAAAACAACCCGGGGAACAACAAAAATCAAAGAGGCAACACTAACACTTCCCTGTATTGACAAATATACACCCCATTGGAACAAACCTTGGAATCACCATTTCAAGAACTATTGGAAAATAAGATCATCACATTGCCAGTCACAAGCAACTTTGAACCCCAAGTCAAACCACCATGGTGGAATGACTCACATTATAGTGATTATCATCGAAACAAGGGGCATAGAACAAATGATTGCATGAGGTTGAAGAACCTAGTTCAAGATATGATAGACAAGGGAGACTTAACAATCGATGGTCATAAAACCAATGGTGACCATGAAGCTTTCAAAATTCCTCTTCCTAATTATGACAAGGGAGGAGCATCAACATCAAACAACAATAAAGGAGCTCGTATCAATCACATATATACGAAAACACCATCAATCACATATCAGCATATGACAATCAAGTGAATGTCATAAAAAATCAAAGACAAACAAGAACATGCATTGATAAATGTGACAACAAGGGCTCATATATATGTATTGAAGGGGAACACATCAACAACAACAAATCTCCCCAAGACTCAATATAACTTGGTCGACCAACTACAGAGAACACCCGCTCAAATATCAATACTTGATTATCTCAAGCTCTCACCAAAACACAAAGATATTTTGGAGCAAGCTCTTGTCGAAACAATCATTCCAAATGATCTGGATGTCAATCTATTCCAAGCCATGGTGGCTGATATGACGGTGCCACATAACATATCTTTTTTTGAACAAGATGACATCTCTTTGAGTCATCCTCATAACAAATCGCTCTATATCGAAGTCCTAGTCTACAAACATCGGGTAAAAAGAGTACCCATAGATGGAGGAGCTGGTCTCAATATATGTACCCTAAAGCTTATCCGTGCATTGGGCTTCTTCGTGAAAGATATTGATCCAAAAAGGAAGATCACCATCAAAGCTTATGATGATGAAGAAAGGTCATCTGAAGGAAAATTGGTACTACCCATTCAGGTAGGGCACGTGCAAAGAGACACATTATGCCAAGTCTTGGACATAGACTTGACATACGATATACTATTAGGTCGTCCTTGGATCCATGAAATGCAAGCGGTACCTTTTACGTACCATCACTGTCTCAAGTTCCCCTACAATGGACAAGAAATTTCAATATCAAAAGATACTAACCCTTTTCAGTACTGCAATGCTATAGGGGTGGCTCAAGATAGCCTGGTTCCACATAACAGGGAGGCCCAAGCTTCCTCATCATCCAACCATCAAGAAGAACTGAAGTCCCAATCCATGAACTTCAAGCAAAAGATGAAAATAAAGGACCAAGGCATGGGGGAATACTCTTTTGAACCCTTGTGTCTATCTAAGTTACCAACTTCACCAAGGTCTCATGGACAATCTTCCACATCAAGACATCAGGCAGCACAACCCATCACAAATTTTGATGGTAAATTTATCCAAATGGGTACACTGGCTAAAGAATCAGAAGATAAAGACATCCTTAGCTGGCTACATAAGGATGAGGAAGGAATCAGAGCTGCTACCCTAGAAGTAGCCGTACCAACAAAATAGTATGAAAATGGGTTTCGAATCATGCAACGAATAGGATACAAAGGAAAAGGACCTATTGGCCAGCGTCAAGAAGGTATCATAGAGCCCATACAACCCCATTCCTAATTAGTAAGAGATAAAACAAGACTTGGGTATGGCCAACATGTTCCGCCTGTGCAAAAGAGAGATCACCATAAAAAACCTCAATGGAAAGAAAAGAAAAAACATAATGACGGCTCATGGCAAGAAGCACTACACCAAGCAGTAGAAAAGATAAGGAAGGAGCAAAAAAATGAAGAAAACAAGAGGCGACAAGAACAACTTGCTATCCAAAGGGAGGAAGCGTCTTATAAGAAAGTACATCATGTACAAGAACCTGATCAAGCTGAGTTCGAGTCGCAAACTGAGAAGATTCCTACTCAAATAAGGGAAACTGTGTATGAACAAATTCAAAGAATAAAAACAAGCACCGATCCTAAATCAGAACTAGCTAACCAACTAGTATCAATTATCAGTGATCTTTTCTCACCATATGACATCCCTGTTAGATTCAATGAGGTAACCTGGGACAAGATTCTGAAACTGATTCCAATGAGTATGAGTGGGATACTTGTTCTAATGTTATAGAGGATATTGGAGTGGATACAATCCATGCATACACACCCATTTCTCATGAGGGACAAGGCTCAAGATCTCAATCGTATGAATTCAGACCACAACATATCTATGAGGCTAGTTCAAATGAGCAGCGACAATACAAACAAGGCAATGTCGATGAGTACCATCGAAGACCTTGATAATATCATAGACCTCATCGATGTCCCAAACAACTATGCCATTTTCTCCATCATTACACTTACAACAATTGATCTTGACTCGCCAAATGACTCCCTACCGCTCATATATCCTGACCTCATAGACTAGGAAGAACTCGAACATCATGATATACCAATATTCCCAAACAATGAGGCCATTGTCCAATACCTATGCTCAGTCAACCCAGAAACATGCTCCATTAGTGAACCACATAATGATATGTTCAATCAGGGGAGTGCCAAGTCTCTCAGTCATAAAAGCAAAATAAAAAATGGATCTAATGGTGAAAACCATTTAATGGTAGTGTTAGATAGAAAAAAAAAAAAAGTAAAAATAAAGGACGTATCTGAAGGTGAAAACCTTTTTGAGGCACTTGAAGATGGGAGACTTGACACTCTTCCTGAACATTACTAGGAGAGGTCACCAATCTTTATTGAGCCAACTCAATCAATAAATATCACCACTGAAGTGGCAGCCAGAACCATACATCTAGCATAATCACTCACAGAAAAAGAAAAACCAGATTTTTTCAAATTCTTCAAGAAGAAGCAAATCAATTTTGCTTGGTCTTATGCTGACATGCCAGGGGTAGATCCGAATCAAATCATGCATCACTTTTCTATCGCTCCTAGAGCTATACTTGTCAAATAGAAATTAAGGAAGATGAATCCACATGTGGCATTATTAGTCAAAGCAGAACTAAAGAAGTTATTAGATGTCAGATTCATTCGACCTATAGACTATGCCAAATAGATCTCAAACATTATATCGGTTTCTAAACCAGATAAAAGCATAAGGATTTGTACAGACTTCAGAGATCTCAACAAGGCATGCCAAGCATCGACTCCATTGTTGATCTAAGAGTAGGGAACACAATGCTATCACCCATGGATGGTTTTTTGGGCTACAACCAAATTAAGATTGCTCCAGAGGATCAAGATAAAATTGCATTCACATGTCCACGGGGAACATATTGCTGGAATGTCATACCTTTTGGCTTGAAAAATGCTGGTGCAACTTATTAGAGAGCCATGACAACAATCTTCCACAACATGATGCATACTTTCATGGAGGATCATGTAGATGATTTTCTAGCTAAATCATTCACGAGAGCAGAACACCTGGGCATCCTAGATAAAATCTTTCAACAATTAGAGCAATTCAATGTCAGATTAAACCCTATGAAGTGTGTCTTCGAGGCCACATCTGATAAAATTTTGGGCTACATTGTATCAGAAAAAGGCATTGAGGTGGATCCAACAAAGGTTCAGGCTATCATGGAGATGCCACCTCCAAAGAACATTAGTCAGCTATGATCTCTTCAAGGCAGGATACAATCTATCAGACAATTCATTGCTCAATTAGCCGACAAATGTCTCCCATTCAATCATCTGCTTCATAAGAATATACCTTTCATATGGGAAGACAAATGTGCAGAATTATTCCACCAGCTCAAACAATATCTGATGAATCCACCAGTTTAGGTACCACCAATAGTAGGCGAGCTACGCATCCTCTATATATCAGCAACATAAGTATCATTGGGGGTACTCCTAGAAAAAGAAGATCCAACAGACAAAGAAAGGGCTATCTATTACATCAACATGACTTTGAACGGATATGAACTCAATTATACATTCATCAAAAAGGCTTGCTTAGCAGTGGTGTTTGCCTCTCAAAAGTTCTGCCACTATATGTTAGCCTATACAATCAAGTTAGTAGCAAAGATCGATCCTCTCAAGTATCTACTTAGCAAGATTTCTCTCATAGGAAGATTAGCTAAATGGGTCATAATCCTAAATGAGTTCAACATTCAATACATAGAATGACGGGCTATCAAAGGACAAGCAATTGCAGATCAATTGACAGACGCACCACTACCAGACCAACACCCACTATAGGTGGAATTTCCAGATATGGATGTACTCACTATCACACCCCAAGCAATGGACCCTATACTTTGATGGATCCTATACACAACATGGATCGAGTGTCGACATCCTGTTCATCACTCCAGAAGGGCACACAATTCTGAGATCTTACAGACTAATGTTTCCATGCACCAACAACATTGTTGAATATGAAGCCCTGGTAATAGGAATCAAAGTACATGTAGTATGGAGAATCACAAAATTAAAAGTCTATGGGGATTCTCAATTAGTTATCAATCAGATGAATGATGACTATCAGACGAAAGATGATAAACTAATGCCTTACAAAAGAATGGTGGATGATTTCAAAAAGTACTTTGGGCACATCACCTTTGAGCAGATTCCAAGATTGGAAAACAGAGCTGCCGATGTAATGGCCACTATCACCTCGCTTCTACAAATTCCAGATAAACATAATCGTTATGAATTCCTGGTGGAGTAATTGTTTTCCCCAACCTATGACAATTCAACATCCCAAGTCATCTGTGCCCTGACTGGTTCTGATTCTCCTCTATATGGGAAGATCTATGACCATCTCAAAAACAATGCCCTCCCACCCGACCTATCTCGCAACCAAAAATGAAGCTTCATTCGACAAGCTGCCCGCTATATCTTAACTGCTGACACACTTTACCGCTGAGGTCTAGATGGTACTCTTCTTTGATGCCTCAATCGTAACAAATGTGACTCTGCCTTACATGAGCTTCATAAAGGTATTTGTGGTACACATTCAAGTGGTCCTACTCCCGCTAAGAAACTTCTGAGAATGGGATATTATTGGTCGACAATGGAAAGAAAGTCTTATCAATTTGCTAGGAAATGTCCTAAGTGCCAAATTCATGGTAATCTCATACATGCACCAGCATAGGAGTTGGAACCATTCACCACATCTTGGCCTTTCTGTCAATGGGTACTTGATCTAGTAGAAAAGATTCATCCTTCCTCTTCAAATGGGCATAAGTTCATTATCATCGCCATAGAGTACTTCACCAAGTGGATCGAAGCAATCCCAATGACCATCATAAATGGAAAGTAGATCTCATCATTCATCCTCAACTATCTCATTTGCAAATATGACATCCCTAGTTCCATCATCATAGATAATGGATGTCCTTTCAAGAATCAAGATGTGCAAGAGCTATGCAAACGATTCAATATCCAACATCACTTTTCCACACCATACTACCCACAAGGGAATGACCAAGCAGAAGCATCAAACAAAACAATCTTGAAAATCCACAAGAAAACAATGAATGATGTTGTCAAGGATTGGCATGTACAACTCAATCCGACACTTCAAATGAGGAATATCGAGTGAACAGGTTGCAGGAACTAGGACTTCTTGATGAAAAATGACAATGTGTCTATGATCATCTCAAGGAATATCAACAACGAATGTACAAAATATATAATCACAAAGTCATCCCAAGGGCTTTTAAAATTGGTGATCTAGTCCTAAAAGAAAATCCCAGAAATCAGCAAGACTGATAGAAGAAGGGGAAGTTTGAGCCCAACTGGTTGGGACCATTTGTCTTCATATCAGCCTATGGATCAAGAGCATATCAGTTGTCAACTTCAAAAGGGGGCATGCTCGATGAACCAACCAACAACATCCATCTGAAGAAGTTCTACACTTGAGTCATCCAATGCACAGATCAAACAAAAAAAAATTAAAAATAAAAAAGTATCAAAAATCATCACTAAGGTGAAAACCTGGCAAATAGGCACCTTGTGACACAAAAAATAAATAAAAAATCAGAAAAATACAAATAAATGAAAAACAAATCAAAAAGTGCAATAAAAACAATTGGTGAAAACTTTGTAACAAGCACCACTTGTGAGAGAATGACTCCTCCATCTATTAGTACTTGTATCATATCTTTGATCCATCTGGTCTAAGCCCATAGTCACCTCCAAACACTTATACATGCCACATCATCCTGGACATACTTAGTGTAGTCACTGTCCCTGATAATCTAAATCATATCCCACCATGGCTTGGTGATCAGTGTAGATATCCATATCGAGTAATATCTAGAGTGGGGGAAAGTTTGTGACCTCGATGGGGGCATCTCGCCTTTAGGTTTTAACAACAGGTCAAACACACATCAAGAGAAAACAAGGATCATAACAAAAAATTAAGCACATATCCATGTATGAGCGCAAACACAAAAGTGAACACATCTAGGCTCTTTGAACTAATCATACTTGCAAGATGTTTTATGTGACAGGGATACATCCCAAATAGCATGTATGTTTACTTGTGGATTTTATCTTTTGCTTATTAATCTTCTAAGAAACTCAGGGATGCCTCACGATTAGAGAAGCAAGGAAGGAATGCGATGTTTTCTTTGTCTGTTGTTTGGGAGTGAAGCCTTCTGCTAGGCAAATTTGTCTTACGACATGATCATGTAACATATCACTCAATACATTTCAGATTTGTGCTTGTATCAACTTTCAACAAATCAAGGCCTGATGATGAAAACAAAGGAATCATTGACACTTTGATCAAAATAGATGACAACATTGAGAACGAGAATGCATATTAAGCTTTGCATTAGCTGCACATCATTATCATCTTAATCTTGCATTAGGTTGCATATCATTTTAATCTTGCATTAGTATCATTTCATTATCATTATCATTGTCATGTCATTCTTACATCTCATATCATACATCTCATTTTCAAGATACAACTCATATCACTATCATTACATTTCATACATCTCAATTTCAAGATACATCTCATCATCATCATCATCATCTAGTCACATTCATCATTGCATCCCTCGCATGCATATCTATCGCATCAACGGGGAATGTTTCTTCACTTTCATATCTTCATCATTCATCCAACTCTCATCTATCGTGTCTTATACATGATGTATCTTTCTTGAAACCAGACATTTTGATTAGGTGTTATACATGATATATCATTCCTAAAACCAGACGTTTTGATCATCTTTGTCTTATACAGGAGGTGTCATTCCTGAAACTAGACTTGATCCCAATCTTATCAATTCTATCAATCCAATGCATTTGATCCATTCTATCATGTCTTATACAGGATGTATCTTTATTGAAACTAGATGTTTTGATCATGTCTTATACAGGATATATCATTCCCGAAACCAGACGCTTTGATCATCTTTGTCTTATACAAGAGGTGTCATTCCTGAAACCAGATGCTTTGATCATCTTTGTCTTATACAGGAGGTGTCATTCCTGAAACTAGACTTAATCTCAATCTAATCAATCTGATCAATCTTATCAAACCCATGCATGCATCAACTATCCACTCTTTTATCTTTCAAATAACATTCATCTTCTTTCGAGAGATCATTCATGCCTTTAGTGCACGATCGATCCCCTAAGGGGGCATCATCATATCGAATCTCGACATCAATTTCATATCAGTCTCATATTGACACCGGCTTCATATTGACTTTTCATATCAAATCAATTCTTCATATTTGAGGCATCATATCGAATCTCAACATCAATTTCATATCAGTCTCATATTGACACCAACTTCATATCGACTTTTCATATCAAATCAATTCTTCATATCTGGGGCATCATATCAAATCTCGACATTAATTTCATATCAGTCTCACATCAACATCAATCTCATATCAACTTTTCATATCAAATCAATTCTTCATATCTAGGGCATCATATCGAATCTCGACATCAATTTCATATCAGTCTCATATCGACATCAGTCTCATATCAACTTTTCATATCAAATCAATTTTTCATATCCAGGGAATCATATCGAAAACTTTGGCACAACATCATATTGAAAAAATTTGACGACAAATTGAGCGTTTTTCTTTGAATCAACATGTGGTCACACGTTAACTCAAAGAGGGGCAAAATGTAGACACCTAAAAGTTGCACAACAAATTAAGTGAATTTTATTCATTTAATTATCTCGATTTCTTCCGATTAATTAAATTAAGATTTAATTAATATCCCTATTTCTCTAAATTAGCCTATTAATCAAATTAAAGATTTGATTAATATTTCCCTTCTTCTATCCTAGCCATTTAACTAAATTTACATGTAATTAAAATCTCCCTCATAGCCATTTAATTAAATTTATATTTAATTAAAATCCCCCCTCTAGCCATTTTAATTAAATCTACATTTAATTAAATCCCCTTTTACATTTAAATAAATCTAAATTTATTTAAAAATCCCCACTTGCAAAATCCTACAAATGCATGTTGCAACCAAAATTAAAATAAATTAATTTTATTTTAATTAAATTCTTTTTTCCCTCACCCACTTGCAAAATCCTACATCTCCCACTTGCCTCCTAAACCTCTTCTAGAGCCTTCTAGATTCTTCTAAACCCTTTTAATTAGCCTAATCAACTCCTAATCATGTCCTTTCCCTAAATTTGAGGAGGTCACTTCTCAAATTTGGAAGAAAGTCTTCTAAATGCATTTAAGACTTTATTTCCTTCAACAAGCTAACTTTTTGAGTTCCCCAAATTTGGAAGGACTCTTACAAATTTGTCCCCAAAGTCTCTAGGTAACCATTAATGGTTAACTCAACCTTACCACATGGTTAGAGACTTTCTCTCTAATTTAACCCTTAGCTAACCCAAGGGTCTCATCAAGCACTCATGGCTTTGACCCTAGTTATCATATTAACCCTTGCACACGAGTTTACCCCTTGGGTAAATGCTTTATCCATTGGTTATCCACTAACCTAACCATAACCTTACCTCCTAAGGTAACCTTCATGTCTCCTCAAGCATTTAATGCCTCTTACATCTCCTCTCAAGATTTGTCAACTTGAGATTGGACTGAATCCCTCACATGGATTGATAACTTTCAATCCTAGCCCTTGTTGAGATTATTCAATCTCAACACTCCATTGCCCTATTTTCCCTATAAACAGCCCATTCCTTCTTAAAAATAATCAAGCCTTTTGTGCATCAAACTTAGTCATTTTGCAGTTTAAGGAGCTCTTTTTGTTATCTTCAAGCATCAAGCATTCATCTCATAGCATTTTAGTTTCAATTAGCTTAAATGTATATCCTTTTCTAGCTTAATTAACTCATCTAGTAGCATTTAATCTTCAATTTGGAATTAACCCAGTTTCGTATATTCATCATCTTGAGTATTTAGTCTTGCATCTTGCATTTCGTCTTAATCCATCATCTTAGCTTTCACTAGGATCTTAGTTGCATCCATTTTGATCCTAGAATCATTTAAATCTCGTTCTCTAGGTTGTCATCTTGAGGATCAAGTGCTCTTCCAAGTGAGGGCCACCTTGAATCTTAGAGATCTTTAGAGATAGAGGAGCATGTACCGATTTTAAAGAGTTTTGATTCATTAACTTGCTTTGTTTTGTTTTGATTTCTAGCTCTAATGCAATGTTTCATGTGTATGTTTGAGATGTTTTCCCCTATTGCATGCTGATACCACATTCCAGGCATATAGATACTACTTATAGTTATTCTGCATATTGTAAATGTACATCTAACAAGATAATTGACCTTCCACAAGTTTTCATTGTACCCATGGTACACAAGATGCAATTGCTAGTGTTAAAGCAAAGAACATGTGTATAAAAATATGTGTGGACATAAATACTACAATAAAAATTAAATAAAAAAACAAGGTATTGAAATAAATATAAGAGAAACAAAATAGATAGAAATCAAATGTGAATCAAGCCTAACTCAAAAGTATTACTTTTTTTTTTTGATCGGTAACAGGTATTACAATTTCAGCTGCTCTACAACATGCCACTAACTTAAGACAATATGGGGTCTCGCCCCTACAATATAGTCGCTTTTGATTGGAGCTTTGAACCAGTGGGGTCACATATAGCATATCGATCTTTTCATATCCATAATACTCCTTATATCCCCCTTCTCCTTATCTCTCCATAATACTCCTTATATCTCCTTTCTCCTTATCTCTTCATACACCTTATATCTCTCGCTCCTTATCTCTCCATACACCTTATATCTCCCGCTCCTTATCTCTCCACACTCCACCTTATCACTCCATCTCAACTACTTATCCCTCCACTTGGCCACCTTTATCACTCCAGCTAGTAGTGGAATCGCACAGGTCCTGGAAGGGGCATCCACGCAACTACATCGAGGAAGTAGCGCAAGGGACGACCGCCATCCAATAGTCACGGGTGAGAAGCACCAATCACAGGGGAGGAGGTACTGCGGTCCAAGCACACACCATGGCACGAACAGGGAGACACCAACGCGGGGAACATCACTCGGGCAGGGATTTGAACCAACGACCCACTATCAACAGTGAGATGCAACTTGCCATTGCACTGCGGGGTTAACCCCAACTCAAAAGTATTACTTATTAATACATAATTACATCAAAATATTTCATAAGAACAAATCCAAAACTAAATGAAAAATAAAATCATATACTAATTTTACCATTACGTATTAAATAAATAATAGAATTTTATTTATTTCATAAATTTATGACCAATAAAAACTTACAACCAATTATCAACTAATAGTTATATTTTATTCCAATTTTATTTTAGTGGACAAAAGCTAAAGGAGAACCTTCTTTGATAACTTTGTGGTGCGACTGATTCACAATCTATCACAACGCTACTAAACCACCCGACCTCATAATGACAGGCATTGAAGTTGACTAAAACTTCTTCTTTACTAATGGAGCACAACATTTCCTTTTTCTTTTTTAATTGAAGTTTATCTTTCTCTGTGGGCTCTGACTCTGTAGAATGTAGCTTTTCTATTTGATGGTATTAATATAAGTTTAGAAATCCTTATCCACTTCTTGTTGTTGCATTTAATTCACATTTAATTCATCTCAATCTCCAACACTTTTATTTTAAGCATATTTCTAGCATGCCTTTGAAAAGTTCTCACAGATTTATTTTGGCTATACAAGTCAAATAGTTTTTTGCCATATAAACCAAACAATCAAATCTGCTGACCATAGATCTACAAGGTCATGAAAATGGTTGCCAAAATGCCGTCAGCTCTGTTGGTGTTTCTGCCATTTTTCCTGCTCTCTGTAATTGGTAATGATTAATAACCACTTTTCTTATTGACAAATTTTAATGTAATTTAGTGTGATTACTGATTGAAGAAGTTTTGTTTGTGCAGGTATATGTAGTGGAGATCAAACAACAGCTTTTTTTGCTTTTGGAGATTCATATGCAGACACTGGAAATTACCATCCTCCTATGAATAATAGCATAGTTTCAGCATGGAAGTATCCATATGGTATCACTTGGCCTGGGCACCCATCTGGCAGGGTATCATCTGGCAGAATTCTTACAGATTATTTAGGTGAGTATTCTGAACTCCAATATCTAAGGATCTCAAATGTCTATAAACAGGAACTGAACTGATGTGGCATAATTGTAGCCCAAAATATTTGGATAGGCTGATCCATTCTATGATTGATAACTTCAAATGATATGTATTGTGATTGTGAGGCAAGATAAGTAAAACCCAATTAACCTGAAACTTTTCCATTTCTATGTACTAGGGTTTCCAAGTGCTTTACAGGATTTCTGCTTTGTAATTAAATAATGATGATGGGTCATGGTATTGATCTCTGATTTTCTTAACTAGAATAATGATTAAGGGTCGTGTCTGTAATTATTTATAATTATGTTTTAGACGGTGAACCTAGAAATTCAACTAAATTTTATTGAAACATAAAAATCCTATTTAAAAACCCTCACTTTTCAAACTAATCCTATGCAACAGAAAACAGTAACCCTCTCTTAAGGATGGCATTACAGGGTCCTTTCAAAACCCTTTTTCAATCCATCCAAATAACTCCTCATAATTCATGCCCCCTTCCAGATGAAATTATATTAATATGCCTCAGAACGATTTTCAAAGCAAAAGTGTAATTGATGATTGTGGCAAACTTCTCTCCATTAGTGTTGCTTTTGTGTAATCTATAAGCTATATGGACGCCTACAGTCCAGTTTCCCTGTTCTATTAACTTTAGAATACTTCTTTTTCTTTGTGATTATTATGTTGTAATGGGTATATAATGAATTGGTGAATGTATTGACCAGATTTTGTGTGTTTTCTTTTTTATGCAGCCCAAATCTTAGGTCTTCCATCTCCAGTAACTTACAGGGTCCTGAACAGTTCAACCCAGCATATAGTAGCATTGCAAGGCATAAACTTTGCAATATCATACAGTGGGGTATTTGACTCATTTGGAGTTCCAAAGCTTAGTGTCCAAGTTGGAAATTTGAAGGATACCATTATATCTCAGAAATATGATTCTCACCATCTAAAACACTCAATAGTACTTCTTACTCTTAATGGAAATGATTATGCTGCTGCCAATGTTAGCGCAGTGGTAAGAATAAACATCACCAAACTTGTCATGTTTTACATGGATGATTCAAATTCAAATGTAATTTTGTAAAATATGTAACTGAGGGTTATGAGTTGTGGATGTGTACAGGGAACAGAGAAGTTTGTCAAGAGTGTTATAACAGAGATGAAACTGCAGCTCACAGAGCTTTATAATCTTGGGCTAAGGAATTTTCTGGTATCAAATAACATGCCCTTTGACTGTCAACCTGGTTATCTACAGTCTGGAGCAGTATGCTTCAACACAACAATGGAGTTAGTGTCCACCCACAACAACTATCTATCAAAAGCCATTTCAGAGCTGAGTAAACTTGAAGATGCCAACTTCCTCATCCTTGATTTCTTTGCAGCCTTCTCTCATATTACCTTGAACCCATTTGCATATGGTAAATATACTGAATATACTATAGCTTAGAATCTTAAGATTGTCTGTTTCAGGTTTTCCTTTTGAAGAGTATATCTAAAGATCAAAGTGTTTTGAATCCTCTTTATTTCGTAGATGTTTTCAATCCAGTTTGTAGACCTCTTTTACTGATGTTTAAGAGTCAAACTTCTTGGATTACATAAACATAGAGACCAAACATGAGTGTACTGATTGACTTATTTTTGTGTTGTGGTGAGTAGGAATCCATGAGATGAGTAGATCGTGCTGTTCTAGAGATGTAAACATGAGTAGCTCAGCTATTGGGTGTGCTGATTATGATGAACAAGGAAGAGCTCTTTTTCATCTGTGCAAGTCTCGAGAGGAATTTTTCTTTTTTGATTGGTACCATCCTACTCAGAAGGGATGGCAAGTGATGATAAATCTTCACTACTCCCATAGTGGGTTTGTTCAAGATGGCTCTTCTTCTCCTTTTCAATCATTAGCAGAATGGCTTTCTGAGAGGGTGGGCTTGGATTCTTATCCTCCCAAATTTTCACAAAAAAGCATAGAAAAGTGAACAATAAATATTAAAGCTGTGATCACAAATTCCGCATTATAATCCATTTTTGTTTGCTTAGAGATTGAGTTTGGATTGATTTTTTAAGGCGATTTTGTGACAATAGATTTAAGAATATCTTTAAAATAATAATAATATCATATAAATATTACATAAAACATTGCTATGCTAATTTTAAAGTATTTTTGTGATACAAATTTAAAATACAAGAACTGTTTTATCTTTTGTAATAGTTTATTATTGACTTTAAATTGTGGTTAAAAATATTGGAGTGGTCATAGTGTTAATCTAATTTCTAAATTTACTTAGGTGGGTCATTCTATGAGTTCTAGATAGCTTCTTCTATGAGTATACCACTATCTATATTTGGGTAGTTGGAACTACTTTTCTTGTTGGTTGGTTTTGTATCTCCTTTTTCTTATAGATAGATAGATAATGGGTCATTCTTGGATTTAAAGAGAGAGAAGAGAGATTGACTTTTGATCAGTGGTTTGTGTCAACAATCAAAAGATGGCACATGTCCTTGTAAAAACTATGCTTGGGCAGCATGTCATTTGCTTAAAGATCCAATAATTCACCTTTGAGACCTCTTCAACGCACCTATTGCACACTAAAGTGTCATTATAGTTTTTTGTGAAGATTAACATTTCTCTCTTCCTTATTAAGCCATCAATATCTGCTTCCTGTTCCCGCTAATTGGGTAGATATATTTCACACTATAAAAGATGAGTAAGTATTACTAGAATAATTTTTTTTCCTACACACTAAAATTAGTTAAATGTTATCAATTAGATTTTAAGACAAACGAAAAGAAAGGAAGCAACTAAGAAAATCGACTAGAAATCAAACATGATCAACCATCTAATGCAATACATGGTCTCCTTCTTATCGAAACTTTTCAAAATGACACTATTCATAGAAGATAACAATTTCATTATACAATTAAAATGCCAACTACACTTTCCACACTTTAACAAACATGGGTCTAAGAATCTACTCCAAATTATACAAATCCAAAGGTAATGCATGCTTTCCCCCCTCTTAAACTTTACAAGGTCGATGTAAATTCAAAATGACTACAAGTAAACACAAGGCTAGGCTCATAATAATAATAGTAACAAAAATTTGAGCAAAATAAATACACTAATATCATGAGCCCACAATGAGAGACCAACAATTGTGCTCGATTTTGGTTAATTGGTGTGGTGATTGATACTATTAATCTATATAAACAATAAATCTCATTTCAAATTGATTCACTGAATCCTATCAATCTATTTCAACCTAAAAGGAAATCACACTTAGCAAAGAAGGTTGAGACCACAATAGTGAGTCACAATTGTGGGACATCACATTTTTCAACTCCAAATGGAGGTGAAAAATAAAAAATAGCTTCATTTGAAGGTGTTTCTTTACGCAAAGGTACATCAAAAGATACCTTCATTCAAAGGTTTAACATGAAAAAAACCTTTGAACAAAGGTAATTTTCAAAAAAGGAATAAAAAGGGACCTTTGAACGAAGATCCTCCTTTTTTTTTTTTCATTTTTGAAAATTACCTTCATTCGAATGTTTTTTTTTTAAATTGCGGGAACATCATACCTTCAAAAATGAAGGTGCTTGAATATGCTTCAAACAAAGGTACCTTCTTTTGAAGGACCTTCAAATGAAAGCCCTAAAAGTGACATTTCCACCTTAGGCCTCAGATTTTCCTTAAAATTTTATGCTTCCAACTTGACTTGGACCACCAAATGGGATGGATATGAAAAGATAATTTGTAGGATCCTAGCACTTGAGGTAAGCTTTCCAACAAGTTAATACTGAATATATTTAATTTGATTGTTATATTAATTTTCTATTTTCTAGTGAACATAGGTTTTTCAACAATTTATGAAAGTCTTTATTTCACACACATGAAAAAATATTAAAATAGATTTTAAAAATTTGAAAAATAATTGCCCTCTAGGTATTGATGTTCTTATTTCAAAAATAATTTAAATAAATACAAAAAAAATTATGCAATACCAAATGAACCTATGTTTGAATTATACCTAATCTCACTTCAAAAAGTTATAAAAACTAAATTATTCAATAAAAAAAAAAGAAAAAAATATGTGCCTTATATATTTATATTATGAATCTATTTTTAAAAATTTAATAATTTAATCCTTCCTACAAATAAAGTTAGGATATATAATAGAAATGCCACTTTTTAAAATATTGTTAACTATAAAAAATAACATGAGAATGATCTAATGATGGTAGATACTTAGCACTAGACATTGAAGATGATCCAATCTAGTCAAATAACATTCATCCGTTTAAGAAGAACAAAACCAAGAATGCATGCAAGATGTCCTCCTATTCTTGAAAAGAATATTAGGGAAGAAAGATAGCTATGTGATGTCTATGAACTTTGCTCAGGCATCCCCATATCGAGGATGAAATTTGCCACAATTAAGTTAATTGTTCCAAACCACACCAAAGACAATGACAATCCAAAATCTTACAGAAATAAATGTACAACATAATCCAAAAACAAAGATGTACCGAAAGTATCCATACCAATGTGAAACTGTGACAAATGATCATGCAGAGAAACAATAAGAGGGTATAAAGATTCCCTCTCAACATATGGAGATGAAGAAGCCAACAACAAAAATAATGTGAACATTTTCAATAGTCTCCTCCAAATCTATAATGTTTGACTCAACAAATAACCCTACAAAATCTAGCAAAGATTCAACCCACAAAGTTGAAACCAAAAGACTAGTAATGTTTGCCAAACTAAATTAATTACTAACGATGTGGGATGTGAAGGAGATGGAAACTCGCGACAAGTTTGTGAAATAGTCATTAGTTTTGTCAAGTAGGACAATAGAGTTGCTAAAATAGATCAAATTGTGAACTTAAATAGCTTCAATTTAAAATCATGGTACCATAATTTTTTTGGTCAACAAAGTACGTGGCCACATTGTCTTTCCTTGATACTAATGATTTGATAGTTGAAATTGTAGTTGGAGTGAGAGAGAGTGGCTATAAGATTGCATAACTAGTGAACTATTGTAGTAATTGTGAGTCGTTAATCATAGAT
Organism: Cryptomeria japonica; assembly: GCF_030272615.1. Classification (NCBI taxonomy): domain Eukaryota; kingdom Viridiplantae; phylum Streptophyta; class Pinopsida; order Cupressales; family Cupressaceae; genus Cryptomeria; species Cryptomeria japonica. The sequence goes on along the minus strand of NC_081408.1, from coordinate 164,535,782 downwards.
GTCTTAAATTCTTTCTAGTCATTTTTTGCACTAAAATAACAAAATAATATTAGAGAATGGCACACTTTTTTCAATAAGTGTGATAAATTTGTACAAACATATAATTATGTATATTAAGTGTGAGTATTTTTCTTTTAAAAATCAATAATTTAAAAGTCAGCAATGCAAATCCATAGCAAAAGATTTTATTGAACGAATAATTAATTTACCTTGCCACTTAATAATAAGGACTATTATGATGGCCATACTAGTGTTCAATTTTATTTAAGCAACAACAAAACATTATTAGACTTGAAATTTGAGCCTCAAATGAATGCTTGAGTAAGATTTCCATTATTGATATAGTTAAAATTTTGTCACAAGAATTTAAAGCATTGAAAATGTAATAGAACTTAAGTTATGGTTTCATTGATTTATATAGTAACTATTTCTAACATGAACTAATAGAAAAATAGATAGATATTTTCTTAAATGATTAAATATGATAATTATTTGTAGAACATAAGATTATCATTATGCAATATTTGATTAAATAATTAAAAATTTGAATGCAATAGATACATGAGTATTTTGACCTTGACAAGACTCAATGTTTGTCCAATTCAGGACACTACGTGCATGCCATTCTATCTTTGAATAATTGTAGTAATAAAGCTAATTGAAAGTATTCTTATCATGCAAAACATACAAATAATTAGATTCAAAAGCACTTTCAACCAGCTAATTCAAATACATTTATAAATTATGAATGACTACTTTTTTGGTTTATTTCATAACCTAATGTATTCTAAAATATCTTATCATAACAAAAGACACATCACATCTAGTTTGTCATTGATTATTTTGTGTATTCAATGGAGATAAAGTTTGCGAAATAGTAATTAGTTTTGTCAAGTAGGACAATAGAGTTGATAAAGTACACCCATTTGCGAACTTAAATAGTTCTAAATTAAAGTCACGGTAGCATGATTTTTGGATCAACAATGTACTTGGCCATATTGTATTTCGTTCATACTATTGATATGATAGTTGAAATCCTAGTTTGAGTGAGGGTTAGTCACTATTAGATTGAATAACAAGTGAATTATTGAAGTAATTGTGAGTCATTAGTCATAGATGTCTTAAATGCTTGCTAGTCATTTTTTCCTTGAAGTAATACGATAATATTAAAAAATAGCACACTTTTTCAATAAGTGTGAATCTATTTTCGCAAACATATAATTATCTACATTTAGTATGAGTTCTTTTTCAAAAAAATCTATAATTTAAAAGTTGACAATGCAAATTTATAAAAGATTATTCCATTGAAGGGGTAACAAATTCTCATATTAATTTACCTACCACTTCACAATAAGGACTATTAAGATGTCTATAATAGTGTTCTATTTCATTCCGTAATACTAAATCATTAATAGAGTTGAAATTTGAGCATTGAATGAATATTTAAATAAGACTTACATTATTGATATAGTTAAAAGTTTATCACAATAATTTAATAGATTGAAAATATAATAAAACTTAAATTATTATTTTATTTATTTTTACATGACTATTTCTAACCTGAATCAATAGAAAAATAAATAAATATTATTTTTAATTATTAAACAATTTTTTTTTTTTTTTTTTTTTTTAATAAATTAAAATCAATATTTAATTAAGTCACATATCACATCTAAGAGTCAAGTAAGACTAAGCTCAAACAAAACCGTCAAACCAATAAAAACAGCATCACCCAACTTTCCCCATACATAGAAGATTATTTTCATCATGATTCGTTAAATAAGTTAAAAGGTTTGTTGAAATAATGCACTGAGATACGTGCATGCCATTCCATCTTTGAAAATTATGTTTTACTAGTCTACAGACAGTTTGATCTCTGTGCTAAAAAGCTCCTTTGATGACCTTGTTATGGGACTCACTAATATCTATCACAAGACTATTAAAACCAGACGGCTTACCAATGATAGGGACTGATGTTGACTAAAGTTAATCCTCTAGCACAAAATTTCCTTTTTCAATATTTTAGTAGATTATGTCCATAATATATAGATTGAGTTGGTCTGGAGAATTTGTGCTCTTGAAATAGAGGTCATAAGTTCAAATCTCACAAGGAAGTAAGGTATGTATGTTTCGTTTGTAGTGCAGTTAGGTACCTCTCATGAAGAGTACAAGATAGTCTCATATTGATCTAACCTATCTGTAGACCCATATACAGCTTGCTGGCATAGTAGACTTAAGATCTTATCCTATCCTACATGATTCTCCTCTAAAAAGTTTTTGAAAAATATTCAGACATAACAAGTTTTGTCATATATGCCAAACAAGCAAATCTACTGACCATAGATTTAGATTTAGAAGGTCCTGAAATATGATTGCCAAAATGTCTTCAGCCCTGTTGGTGTTCCTGCCAGTTTTCCTGTTCTTTGTTATTGGTAATGATTAATAACCACTTTTCTATACATATCAAAGAACAGCCTTTTTTGTTTTTGGAGACTCATATTCAGACACTGGAAATTACCATCCTCTTATGAAAAATAGGATAGTTTCAGCATGGAAGTAACTTGGCCTGGGCACCCATCTGGCACAATTCTTACAGATTATTTAGGTAAGCATTCTGAAATCAAATATCTCAAGATCCCAAATGTGCATAGAAAAAATTATTGTGGCATAGATTTAGCCCAAAATATTTGGATAGGCTGATCATTCTATGCTTCATAACTTCAAATGATATGTAAAGTGATTGTGAGCAACATAACAAAAACTCTATTAACGTGAAACTTTCCCATTGCTATGTACTAGGGTTTCCAAGTGTTTTAGGGCGTCAGCTAATATAGGTACGTGTTCAACTTCTGCTCTCTAATTATATGATGATTATGGGTCATGGTATTGACCTCTGATTTTCTTAAACTATAATAATGATTAAAGGTCATGTCTGTAATTATTTATAATTATGTTTTAGATAGTGATCCCAGAAATTCCCCCCAAATTTTATTGAAACCAAGGTTGCATGGGTACTCGTACCCAGCCCCTGGGTACTCGTACCAGAGACTCGGACGCGTATCCTGCATCGGAAACTTGGTTGGAAACGTCTTCATAGAGAGGAGACTTCCCGCTAATGTATCCGCCCGTCTCCCACCGTCTCCAAGCCAAACATAAAAAAAGGAAACCTTAAAATGTTTTAAAAAAAAAAACAGGCAACAAAGTAATCAAAATGTAGTACAAACGGAAGAAAAACAATGCTCAAAACAAATGCAGGTCACAAGGATTATTTAAAAGAAATTGGCGTCTCCAAGTACCCACGTCTCCTATTTTGAAAAAATAGCTGTACCAGTACCAGCACCAGTCTCCAAAGTCTCCAAGTACCCCCGTACCCATGCAACCTTGATTGAAACATAAGAACCTTATTTAAAAACCCTCACTGTAAAAACCCTCACTGAAGTTGCCAACGAACACTTTTCAAAATAATCTTATGCAACATAAAGCAGTGACCCTTTCTTAAGGATGACATTACAGGCTCCTTCAAGGTCCTATCAAAACCCTTTTTAAATCCATTCAAAATTTTTACCTAATCAAGAACATTGCAAGTTAATACAAACTCATAATTCATGCAACCTTCCAGATGACATATGCTAGCATGCCCAAGAACAATTTTCAAATTAAAAGTCTGATTGAGGTTTATGGCAAAGTTCTCTCCGTTAGTGCTTCTCTTGTGTACTCTAAGCTATATGGTTGCGTACAGTCCAGTTGCCCTGCTCTATTTACATAATACTTCTTTTTCTTTATGATTATTATATTGCGATGGTTATAATGAACAGGTGAATGTATTGACCAGACATTGTGTATTTTTTATTTTTGCTTTATGCAGCCGAAATATTAGGTTTTCCATCTCCAGTGACTTACAGCGTCCTGAACAATTCAGCCCAGCATATAGTAGCATGGAAAGGCATAAACTTTGAAATAGCATACAGTGGGGTATTTGACTCATTTGGAGTTCCAAAGCTGAGCGTCCAAGTTGGGAATTTCAAGGATACCATGACTCTCATCATCTAAAGCACTTAATAGTACTTCTCACTCTGAATGGAAATGATAATGCTGCTACAAATGTTAGTGCAGTGGTAAGAATTAACATCAACAAACATGTCATGTTTTACAAGTATGATTCAAATGCATTTGGGGTTATGTGTACAGGGCACAGAGAAGTTTCTCAGAGTGTTATAAAAGAGATGAAACTGCAGCTCACAAAGCTGTATAGTCTTGGGCTAAGGAATTTTCTGGTGTCAAATAACATGCCCTTTGACTTTCAACCTGGTTATTTACAGTCTGGAGCAGTATGCTTCAACATAACAATGGAGTTAGTGTCCACCCACAACAACTATATATCACAAGCTATTTCAGAGCTGAGTGAACTTGAAGATACCAACTTCCTTATGCTTGATTTCTTTGTAGCCTTCTCTCATATAATCTTGAACCCATTTGCATATGGTAAATACTATATACATTGAATATACTGTAGTTCAGAATTTTAAGATTACCTGTTTCAGGTTTTCCTTTTGAAGAGTATATCTAAATATCAAATTGTGTTGAATCCTCTTTATTTGTAGATGTTTTAAATCCAGCTTGTAGATCTTTTATTACTGATGTTTAAGAGTCAAACTTCTAGGCTTGCACAAGTATAGAGATCAAACATCAGTATACTGATTGACTTATTTTTGTGTTGTGTTAGTAGGAATCCATGAGATGAGTAGATTGTATTGTTCTAGAGCTGGAAACATGAGTAGCTCCATTGTTGGGTGTGCTGAAGAGCTCTTTTTCATCTCTGCAAGTCTCATGAGGAATTTTCCTTTTTTGATTGGTACCATCCTACTCAAAAGGGATGGCAAGTGATGATAAATCTTCACTACTCAAATTGTGGGTTTGTTCAAGATGGTTCTTCTTCTCGTCTTCAATCATTAGCGGAATGGCTTTCGAAGAGGGCGGGATTGGATTCTTATCCTCCCAGATTTTAACAAAAAAACATCCATGGAAAAGTGAATCATAAACATTAAAGTTGGGATCACGAATTGTCCATTATAATCAATTCTTCAAAAGAAATATACATTCTATTGCAAGATGAAAAAACTTTCGTATTGGTACCGTATTTTAATGGCTTGATCATCACCAAGAATTCTTTATTCATGATTAGGTCCATAGAGTGTCCTCTCTACAATAGATTTTAAACAGTAGATTTGGGATTGTTTCATTAGTGGGTTAGTGATTGGCTTAGTTAGGGTTTACAAATAGGTCACAATTTAGCATACACAATATCTTATACTCATAACTTAGAGGTAGTCTTATATACCCCGCACATACTTTGTCTTGATATTTTTATTTTGTTGTTGGCATGGTTTCTCACTTCATGCAAGAACCTTATGGACTTCATTGGAACACTACCAAACATGTACTATATTATGTGATGGGGACATACTCATTTGAGAAACATTATTAGATTGTATGTGAGTATCTAAAATGGCTTTTCTTGTCGAGATTCATTTTTCTTTTTTAAGTTGCACTTAAATGAGGTGTTGGTATAATTATTTATTAATTGCATCCTTATTAAGTTTACTTAGATAATTAATATTTTCTTACTTGTATATTAGGAATAGTGGAGCACGTGTCATCACCTTGATTGATGGAAACCTCTACCTCATTCAACTCTTTTGACTAAAGGTAGTTAGGTGCTACCCCTCCCTCATCAAGACTTTTGTCTATCTAGCAAGATGAGCTCACTTGAAACCACTACTACATTTAAGTCGATCCTCTAGATCGCTGAGGATTTCCAAAACACTTGTCATATTGGCTCATACATCCAAAAGCATATAAGTGTAGTCATTTCCTTCATTTTTATCATCTACATAAATGAATATATTAGAATTTTGTTATTTTTTCAAGTTTGAATATTGTCATGAATTTTTATTGTCATAATTCTATTTGATGATCTATTTAATTAAGATATTATGATTTTAGGGATATTTAATTTTGTTAATCAATCTTCATTATTAAATCTAACAATAGTGTTGCCCATCTTTCCAATCAGTTATGCAAACTTTCCTTTAACAAATGCAAAAGTGTAGCTTCACATTAATTATCCTTTCATTTTGTGTTTTGATATCTCATATGCTTTTCATGTTGAAAAGAATAAGGACACTCATGGATAGTGCATATGTGCCTCTAAAAAGTCATGAAGAGCACATGTATGCCAATTACAAATAATTTAATATTCCATTAAAATTATTACCATTGGTCTAGGATTTATGAAAGTTATAACCACCATGCCTAGGTGTCAACGTCCTTATTGATGCATCATCTACTCATTGGTCCATGTATATTCACATGGATGGACTCATATGCTTAGAAGCATCAAATATCATACACTAAGGACTTTGCCATCAATTTTTCGATATGAGACATGAAGCTTCATAATGTAACATTGATACTACTTAAATTTGGTCTAAATATTATGAATGTACGTCTAACAAGTGGCACTTGGTGTATAAACATAAAGTGATTGGCTTTGACCTAGTTGTATGAACTAGCAATCCAAGGATGGTATTATCCATAGGGAGAGGAAGATAAAGATGTGTGTGTATACATAAAGAGCATATTTTTTATATTATCTTTAAATATCTACATTTTTGTTCATTCCAAGGATGCTACAACTTAAATGGGACTAGATTTGAAATAGTAAATGATATATTATAAATTAATGTAGGTGGATGAACAATCATTTTAAAACTACTATCTATCCATTGAGACCTTGTTTATGTAATGTTCCCTTTTGGAATAACCCTAAATCTTGCCCTAAAAATCACAATTTCACTTAAACTAAGAAATATAGCTCATTAAGATACAACTTACCAATTAACAATTTCCTTTCCAACATAAACTCTGGTTTAACCCTTGCAATAATGTTAATCAACATTTGAAATAAAGTTCATAAGGCCAATTATTTCCATAAGGGTTAGGAATCCATAAAATATAAAAGCATAGATGATTAATCGTATTAATAGTTAAAAAGATATATAAGTTAAATAAACCCACTCATTGGGATCTAATCAATAGTTGTATTTCCATGGATAAACCTTAGTAGGGAAGTGGAAGGAAAGCACGATTGAGTGCTTGGAACCATTTGCCACAACTAAGCCCAAGGGCGTGAAGCATCCAACCAAGACAACTTGATCCCTTGACCCACAAGTGGCAGGAACATCCAACCAAGACAATTTCATCAACTTGGGGCTGTCTACTTAAAGGGGGAACCCATATTTGCCCTTCCAATCATGGATCCACAATAGGACACTCGAAACGTTTGCCACAACTAAGCCTAAGGGCGTGGAGCATCCAATCAAGACAACTTGACCCCTTGGCCCACATGTGGTAGAAATATCCAACCAAGACAATTCCATGGACAACTTGGGGTGATCTACTTAGAGGGGGAACCTGTATCTTCTCTCCTAATCATGGCTCCACAATAGGGCACCCGAAATTTTTTCCATAACTAAGCTCAAGGGCAAAGTGAATCCAACCAAGACAACTTGACCCCTTGGCCCACAAGTGACAGGAACATCCAACCAAGAAAATTCCATCCAACTTGGGGTGGCCTACTTAGAGTGGGTATCCATATCTACTCTCCCTATAGTGTTTCCTCTCTAATCCTTATATAATTTCTTGTAGGAGAGAAATAAAGATTAAATCAATAATATTCCCAATTGATATGTTTTTTCTTCCCCCAAGTTAGGCTTTCCACTTTCTTTTTAATGTCTACCATTGGGAGGGGAAAGAAGAGTCACATCTCTTACTTTGAAGAGATACATCTTCAACACACCCATCGATCTTCCATTACCCCAATGCCTTTTGATAACACGTACCTTTGGTTAATAATGGCAAACTCTAGTTGGCTACCTTATTTGGTTTCAAGCACCTTGGACAACCCTTAATTAAAGATTTGTATAATTTATGTTATTGAGTCAACCTCCCTTGGTAAATTGTTGATTTGAAATCACTTCTCATTATTCTTTTTTCCTCTAGTTGGCCATAAACATTGTTTTAACCTAAGTCGACTTTCATTCCTTTAGTTGTTCATGTTTTGAGTGCTATGATTTGTATTTACAAAGCCTTTAGTTGCTCATGTTTTGAGTGCTATGATTTGTATTTACAAAGCCCTAACCTTAGGTGGGGCATGACATGTTTTCATAGACAATGTCATTTGCTTAACAATTTGAAAATTGACCTATGCGTTGTAAGTCTACATGCAAAAAGAAGAACAATAAAATGTTGCTTGGCCTTCTACAGGTCTTCCTTGTACCTATCATACACAAAATACAATTGCTATGATTAAAACAAAGAGCAAGTATATATATATATATATATATATATATAAAACATCATATACTAATTTTACCATTATGTATTAAATAATAAGTTTGTCTCATATGTCTGTAACCAATAAAAACTTACAATCAATGATCAATTAATAATTGTAATTGATATATATTTCTTAAAATTTGTGAAGTTAATTGAAAATATTCCTGTCATACAAGAAAAAAAAACACAAACACTTAATTTCAAAAATAACTTATGAATGAAAAATACTCCATAAAAAAAATGCACACACAGATAAATGCATGACACACTATCTTTCAAAATTATGTTTTATTCCAAAAGATTTTATTTCACTGGACAAAAACTTAAGAAAACCTTCTTTGATACTTTGGTTTGCAACTGATTCACAACACTAGTAAACCACACGACCTCATAATGACATCCATTGACATTGACTAAAACTTCTCCTTTACCAATGGAGCACAACATTTCCTTTTTCTTTTTTTAATTGAAGTTTATCTTTCTCTGTGGGTTCTGACTATGTAGAATGTAGCTTTTCTATTTGATGGTATTAATATAAGTTTTTAGATCCTTTTCCACTTTTTCTTGTTGTAGTTGATTTCAACTCAATCTCCAACACTTTTATTTTAAGCATATTTCTAGAATGCCTTTGAAAAGTTCTTAGACATTGATTTTGGCCATACAAGTCAAATAGTTCTTTTGCCATATAAACTAAACAATCAAATCTGCTGACCATAGATCTACAAGGTCATGAAAATGGTTGCCAAAATGCCATCAGCTCTGTTGGTGTTTCTGCCATTTTTCCTGCTCTCTGTAATTGGTAGTGATTAATAACCACTTTTCTTATTGACGATTTTTAATGTAATTTAGTGTGATTACTGATTGAAGAAGTTTTATTTTTGCAGGTATATGTAGTGGAGATCAAACAACAGCTTTTTTTTGTTTTTGGAGATTCATATGCAGACACTGGAAATCACCATCCTCCTATGAATAATAGCATAGTTTCAGCATGGAAGTATCCATATGGTATCACTTGGCCTGGGCACCCATCTGGCAGGGTATCATCTGGCAGAGTTATTACGGATTATTTAGGTGAGTAATCTGAATTGCAATATCTAAGGATCCCAAATGTCCATAATCAGAAACTGTTTTGGCATAACTATAGCCCAAAATATTTGGATAGGTTGATCCATCCTATGGTTGATAACTTCAAATGATATGTAAATTGATTGTGAGGCAACATAACTAAAACTCAATTACCTGAAACTTCTCAATTGCTATGTACTGGGGTTTCCAAGTCCTTTAGAGCATCAGCTAATATAGATTTGTGTTTTGACTTCTTCTCTCTAATTATATAATGATTATGGGTCATGGTATTGACCTCTGATTTTCTTAACTATAATAATGATTTAATCATTTATAATTATAATTTAGACTGTGACCTAGAAATTCCCCCAAAATTTATAAGAAATAAAAATCCTATTTAAAATCCCTCACTGAAGTTGCATTTGGAAGACCAACCAACACTTTTCAAAATAATCCTATGCAACAGAAAACAGTGACCCTTTCTTAATGTCCGGGGTTTTTTCAAAACCCTTTCTCAATCCATTTAAGATGCAGAAAACAGAAACCCTCTAGCAAAACAAATACCGCCACCAAATGCAGAAGAAATTCAGTGAAATAGAATTAAATCTGATTTAAGAAAACTCTGTTTGTTTCATTGGACTTTACCAAAATGATACGTTAAACTCAGAAACCTGTTATTACATAAATATGCAGCCTCATGAACTGATAAATACAGCTATTAAAACTGATCTACAATAGCAAAACAACAGCAAAAAGAGATACAGAAACCATCTCCAACTGTCAAATCTTCAATTGAACTCTGCAAAACTCTGAACCATGCACTCTCAGCCAACTTGCTGCTGCGAATACTTCCTTACATCTGCAGCAAACATGAGCTTTTCCACCCCTAAAACAAAGCGACTCCCAACTTTTCCCTCTTTTTCAAAATCTGTAGGTCTCTTCTTTCATTACTCCAAAAATCTCTGCACCTAAAAACAGAAAGAAAAACTCCAATTGCTGCCCTCTTAATGCTACGTTCCACCTCACAAAGAGTCCCCACAAAAACCTTAAATGCAGAACCATTAATCCTCAAACGTTATCTTCAAACCCATTCACAAATTTGTTAAAATTAGAGCCTTTACGAGACTTCACTCTTCTAGCATAAGCATTCAAAAATTTAACGCACATGAAAAAGGAAGTTTAAACTTTTATATTGGGATCCCCTCCAAGTGGAAGCCCCTGCATCAGTTTATATATTAAAAACATTACAAAAACCTCATAATTCATGCCACCTTCCAGATGAAATTATATTAACATGCCTAAGAACAATTTTCAATTTAAAAGTGTAATTGATGATTATGGAAAAGTTCTCTCTGTTAGTGCTTCTCTTGTGTACTCAGCTATAAGGACACGTACAGTCCAGTTTCCCTGTTCCATTAACATTAAAATACCTCTTTTTCTTTGCGATTATTATGTTGCAATGGGTATAATGGACAGGTGAAAATATTGACCGAATTCTGTCTATTTTTTTTAATCCAGCCCAAATCTTAGGTCTTCCATCTCCAGTATTTACAGGGTCCTGAACAGTTCAACCCATCATATAGTAGCATTGGAAGGCATAAACTTTGCAATATCATACAGTGGGGTATTTGACTCATTTGGAGTTCCAAAGATTAGTGTCCAAGTTGGGAATTTCAAGGATACCATTATATCTCAGAAATATGATTCTCACCATCTAAAACACTCAATAGTACTTCTTACTCTTAATGGAAATGATTATGCTGCTATAAATGTTAGCGCGGTTGTAAGAATAAACATTACCAAACTTGTCATGTTTTACAAGTATGAATCAAATTCAAATGTTATTTTGTAAAATATGTAACTGAGGGTCATGAGTTGTGGATGTGTACAGGGAACAGAGAAGTTTGTCAAGAGCGTTATAATAGAGATGAAACTGCAGCTCACAGAGCTTTATAATCTTGGGCTAAGGAATTTTCTGGTATCAAATAACATGCCCTTTGACTGTCAAACGGGTTATCTACAGTCTGGAGCAGTATGCTTCAACACAACAATGGAATTAGTGTCCACCCACAACAACTATCTATCACAAGCCATTTCAGAGCTGAGTGTACTTGAAGATGCCAACTTCCTCATCCTTGATTTCTTTGCAGCCTTCTCTCATATTACCTTGAACCCATTTGCATATGGTAAATATACTTAATATACTGCAGCTTGGAATTTTAAGATTTACCTGTTTCTGGATTTTCCTTTTGAAGAGTATATCTAAATATCAAAGCATTTTGAATCCTCTTTATTTTGTAGATGTTTTCAGTACAGCTTGTAGACCTCTTATTACTGATGTTTAGAGTCAAACTTCTTCGATTACATAAACATAGAGACCAAACATGAGTGTACTGATAGACCTATTTTTGTGTTGTGTTGAGTAGGAATCCATGAGATGAGTAGATCGTGCTGTTCTAGAGATGTAAACATGAATAGCTCCACTATTGGGTGTGCTGATTATGATGAACAAGGAAGAGCTCTTTCTCATCTCTGCAAGTCTCAAGAGGAATTTTTCTTTTTTGATTGGTACCATCCTACTCAGAAGGGATGGCAAGTGATGTTAAATCTTCACTACTCCCATTGTGGGTTTGTTCAAGATGGCTCTTCTTCTCCTCTTCAATCACTAGCAAAATGGCTTTTTGAGAGGGTGGGCTTGGATTCTTATCCTCCCAATTTTTCAAAAAAAAGAATGAATAGCAAAGTGAATGAAAAAGTATACATAGAAAAGTGAATAATAAATAGTAAGGCTGGGATCACAAATAGCCCATTATAATCCTTTCTTGTTTGCTGAGATTGAGGTTTGATTGATTTTTTAAGCCATTTCGAAAAAACAGATTTAAAACTATCATTAAAATAATAATAATATTATATAAATATTACATATAACATGGTTATACTAAGATCTAAAATACAAGAACTGTTTTACCTTTTGTAACAGTTTATTATTAAGCTTTAAATTGTGGTTAAAACATCGTGTTAGTCTAAGTTTCTAATTTGTTTTACTAAAAGAGGGGTAAAAATTTATTCAAACAACAAAGAGATACAAACAAGCAAAGAGTCCAACATAAAGAGCACTACAGGGCTCTGTCACTATCAACTAACTAATCAAGAACATGAGCCATATCAAGAGACAATTGCCCCTTATCCAAAATATTCCAATCCTGCATTTGAACTGACACCCATTTGGCCAAACAATCAGCAACACCATTCCACTCCCTAGGAATGTGTGTAAAGGTAACAAAATCCAAGGAAGTACACAACTGAAGAATATGTCGAATAACAAAAGCAAAGTGCCAGCTAACATCCCCAAGCTCTTGCCTAGTCAATAGAGTCACCACTACTTGAGAATCAGACTCACAAATAATCCTATGCCAACCAAGAGCACAACAATGTTGAACAACATACAAGATTGCAAGAGCCTCCATCAAATTATTAGTATGAAAGCCCTTATAAATAGAAAAAATAAACTAGACATCACCAAAACTGTCTCGACCAACTCCCCTAATGCTAACATGCCCAAGATTTCCTTGAGATGAGCCATCAGTGTTAAGTTTTAAAACTCTAGGAGGAGGGGGTGACCAATGACCCTCACGATTGATCCGCTACACAAGATGCATACACCTCCTCTTGCTATGCTGACCAATAATCACCGAAGCATCTCCATGAAGAGGAAAAGTCAAACGATTGTAAATAATAACCTCCATTGGATCCACACCACCCATCACATCACACTTGGCCAATACAATCTCCCGAGGAGAGTGGATAATTTTCCACCATAGGTGTATAAACCCCATTCTAACATCCTGAAGAATCTCCTGATTCCTTTCCAACCACACGTTCCAAATTAGAAAAGAAGGACAGAGAGCCCAAGCCACCTGAAGAAACGAAATTTTAGTAGGGGGTTTACCCCAATGGGCCCAAAACTCAAACACTCCACTAAAAGTGCCAGAAATCCTTAGCAAAGGAGAACTGAAAGAAAATATGAGACACATACTCCTCACTATTGCCACACATGACGCACATCGAGGGACCCTGAAAACCTCTCTTGCACAGATTATCCCAAGTAAGACATCAGTTATGAACCACCAACCACAGGAAAAAAAATGCACTTAGGCCAAGAAAATTTACTCCAAACCCGCTTCCACCAGGGTACCTCAATACCTCCAAACAATTGTCTATTAAGCTCCAAGTATCCAACAAAACCAAAATATTTGTCAGATAAATCACGTCCCCATGCTAGGGCATCTGGTCCCACCAAGGAGTTGCAATCCTTAGAAGCTAGAATCTGAATTAGCTCATGCCAATCACTCTTTGAACCTCTTGGTGGCCAATCAAAAGAATCCTTCCATCTATAACAAACAACCATACCTAAATCTTGAGCCATCTTATAATGCATAACCTTATCCCGCCCAACTGCTAAAAGATGATCACAAAGGGTCTACAAATGCAGATACATGGACAAAAGAGGGGGATAACCATCCTAAGAGTCTGTCCAAAAGAGAGCCTCAAAACCCCCATTGCAAATCTAGAAAAGGCCCCTCTTAACCAATTGAGCTCTTATTTTTTAGAGTGTTCCAAACCATGGAACCCCTACCCTCCAAAGGATACCAAGAAACATCAAAAGAGGCAACACCATGTAAATACTTAACTGAAAGAATACGGGCCCAAAGTTGATTCTGGTTGGTACACCAATGCCAATATAATTTGACTGTAAGAGCTTGCCAATTCAAAAAGGTAGATCGAAGGCCAAGACCTTCCTCTTGCTTAGGCTGACATACAAAGGCCCACTTAAGTAGGCTCCATTTAGAAGTTTGCAAATTACCACTCCATAGAAATTAGCACGAGAGGACATCAAATTCCTTAAAAAAATACACAAGGGCCACCTGAACCAAACTCCAATATATAGGAAGAGCTTGAATCAACGACTTTAAAAGGGTAACCCAAGCAGTAGTAGAAAGCCATTGATGAGTCCAACTGTTAACCTTTTGACACAACTTATCAAGCAAGTCTTGCCAAAATAAATGAGGTTCCCTACCAACAACAATAGGGATGCCCAAATAAAGCAGGGGAAGAGACCCAATTTGAAATCTCAAAATGTTAGCAATCCTTCTCTGGTTAGGCACTGAGGAATTAAAAAAATAGATTGGGGATTTATGCTCATTGATTTTATGACCTGAAGTAGGCAAATAAATATCCAAAGTTATAGTGAGTGGGTCATTCTATGAGTAGATAGCCTCTTCCACAAGTATACCACTATCTATGTTTTTGTTATAGGAGCTACTTTTCTTGTTAGTTTGTTTTGCATCCTCTCCTTATAGATAGATACATGGTGGGTCATTTTTGGATTTAAAAAGAAAGAGAAGATAGGTCAAGACTAGTGATTAATTGTTGTGTCACTAATCGAAGGACGACACATGTCCATGGAGAACTTGGTTTGGGTAGCATGTCATTTGCTTAAGGACCCAAAATCCACCTTTGAAACCTTTTCGATATACTTAATTTCATACTAAAGTGTCAAGATTTGTATTTCTCTCTTTTTTATTGTATTTACTTATGCCATTAATATATGCTTCATTTTCCCACTAATTGGGTATATATATTTCATCCTCTATATAAAAAAAAAAATTATTGGCACAATTCTTCTTCCTACACAATCAAATTACTTGTACACTATCAATTAGCTTTTAAGACGAAAAAAAATAAAAATGGAAGCAACTAGAAAACTCCACTAGAAATCAAGCATAATCAACAATATAATGCAATGTAGTCTCCACCTTATCAAAACTTTTCAAAATGACACTATTCATAGAAGACAACAATTTCACTATACAATTAAAATGTCAACTACAAGAATGAGAGGCTCATAAGAATAAAAAGTAGGATCATCAAGAGATGGATGGGTATAATGGTCACCATATAACCGAGCCTAAATGTGAATCCAAAGAGCATGAGGGCACTCAAAATGAATAAGTGACTCCAAGATGTCATCATCAACATGATCAATATTAACTCTAAAGCCTTTAGTCCTATATTCTTTCCAAATATTATTCTCACAAGGTGTGCCAAGCAAAGGAACATCATTATAAAATTATGCCAATAAATGATGCTCACTAAGATGAGTGAGTATGAAATCACTCCACTACCTATAGTTCGTCCTCTCCAAAGAGAAACCCATTTTCAACTATGAAAATTCTTCAAAAAAATTACAAAGATAGTCACGCCACTCAAAAAACGAGAATTTCCCAAATTATGCAATGAAATTGGCAATATAAAACTTTGGCAAATTTTAAATGCCAATAAAATATCTTCAGACTATAAAGTACCTTAAATTTTTTGACCAAAAAGAATATTTGTAGATGTAATTAGGGTTGATGATCATCCATATATTTGGGGTGAATCACACCAATTAGCTCACCCAAACATGGGCCTAAGAATCTACTCCAAATTATACAAATCCAAAGGTAATGCATAGTTTCCCCCCTCTTAATCTTACAAGCTCAATGTGAATTCAAAATGACTTACAACAAATAAACAAAAGGCTAAGTACATGAGAATAACAATAACATAAATTTGAGCAAAAAATATACACTGATTTTAAGAAGACATAATGAGAATCCAACCATGGTACTCAATTTTGGTTGATTGGTGTGGTGACTAATACTTTTAATTTATATAAACAATAAATCTCATTTCAAAATGACTCATTGAAGCCTACCAATCTATTTCAATGTAAGAGGAAATTACACTTAGCAAAGAAGGGTAATCCCACAATGGTGAGTCCCTCTTGTGGGACATCACATTTTTCAACTTAGATTGAGGTGAAAACTTTAAAACACTTTCATTTGAAGGTATTTCTTATTATAGAAATACATCAAAAGGTACATTCATTTGAAGGTTTAATATCTAAAAAAACCTTTGAACAAAGTTAATTTTCATAAAAGGAATAAAAAAGGACCTTCAAACGAAGGTCCCTTTTTTCATTTTTGAAATTTACCTTCATTTGAAGGTTTCAATAAAATTGTGGCAATGACATACCTTTGAAAAAAGGTTCTTGATTACCTTAAAGAAAAGGTTCCTTCTTTTGAAGGACCTTCAAATGAAAGCCCTAAAAGTGACATTTCCACCTTAGGCCTCAAGTTTTCTTCAAATTTTTTTTGTTTCATGTAGACTTTGCCTACATAGATCAATCTCACCGCTTCCTTTCTCAAGGTTCAACCACATCAACATTCGCGAGCTTCTTGCAAAGCAAACCCGATTTAAACAATGTAGCCTCGTCGGGAGAACACGTGTTAGCAAGTTGAAGTTTCTAGCTCCCCGTGCATGGTTTTCCCTCACAAAGGCTTGTCAACGTAACGCATGTCCCATGATGGTTGTACCCTCGTCAAAACCACCAACGCACATTCTCAGGAATATGCTTGATCACAAGTTTGATGCAGACAAGGTAGGGAGATCCAATAAAGGACAACCCCGCCTTGCATCCTACAACACAAACACCATGAAAGATACCGGTAACCAGTTCACACAACGCAAGATATAACTAGGAAAAACATAAAAAGAGCAATTCTTATAATAGTTTAATGAATTACATATTCTCTCAAGCTTTACACATACTGGACCACAACCCAGGATTACAAAATAGTTCTTAGAACTCAAATCTATGATCCGCAGATCATTTGCTCAACAATTCGGCCTTCGATAACAGTCTACACTGATCCAAACCTCAGTCACTCCAGAATTTAGTCCCCTCGGACCATAATCTCTCTAGAAACTACATCTATTCTGAATCTTTTCTTCTTTGGACCTCCGTCGTCTCAAATCAATCTCCTATCTTCCTCTTTATACCATTCGCAAGCAACCACAACTCAATCAAGTCGACCAAAGATCCACCGGTTCTTAATGAAACGTTCAAACAATAATATGTCGACCCAAATCACCATGAACACTTCCAATAATGCATAGGACTTCACACGAACCTCCAAGAACATCATTTAGGTCCAAAACAACACTCCCATATGATCCACAAGTCACGGAAACCATCTGCAACCCAATTCTGCTTCGCTTTACTCACTGCAAGACCAATCTGTAAGAACATACCAACTCCGAACCAATACCGGAATCGATATCTCACCAGAATCAATTCCAAATGCCATGAATCTCAGATAAGTTTACGACAATCATCTCCAAGTGCTAAATCCAAATCTGCAACCCTAAATTCACAAACATGAAGAAACTTAACGATCTCCAAGCAATTCCACTGCTAACTGATCCAATTGGATGAACTACTCGGATGCTCCTACATCAATGTTTCTCGTAGTTAACAACAAGTTCAACAGGTGTTAAGGACATATTTTCAGTTAACCCATGTAATCATAAGCAATATCACAGGAGCTTGCCATGACTGACCTTTTCATCCATAGCTAGTGCACATTTTGTGAATAGCCAGTAAGGAACGCACACTTGTCTGTGGCATGAGGAATCAAGGAATCCATGCCTAATTATTTGGCATATCATTTGATTGTAATAGGGGGAAATCATTGTAGAGGAGGGGAAATCCAAAGTTTTCTATAAAAACCCAAGGGTTCATATTGAAAAGGGAGGATGGTTAATTAAAAAACTTAAGGGTTTTCTAAGGAAACGATTGTAAATTCATAGTTATTTTTTAGGGAACTCCGTAGCTTTTTTGCCGAAGGTGTATGTTATGGCATCTATTTTCTAGAACTTATTCTCTAGCCTTGACATGTTTTCTCTTAATGAATTATGGAGATTGTGCCCAGGTGGCCTTTTTTCTTTTGTTAACCAAAGTGTCCTATGCTAATTTATTTTGAATCTAAATCCAGTTTACTTATGCGGGTGTGATTGTTTTATGTTTAAATAGATGCGCTTATGATCATGAAGGTCTTTTTCTCTTTGTAAGGCACTTAAAACATAAGATAAATTGTACCCTTCACAGCCTATTCCTCATGAAGTTTTTCTTTGGAGGTTGAAACCTCTTTGTTGAACCCTTATATGAACTATTCCAATCTAGAAGCAAGAACCCATTCTTGGGGTCTCTTCATTAGAATAGTCTTCTTGTATCGTGTTCTTAAGAATAGAGGGGTTAATGCTCCTTACGAGTTTTGTGTCTTTATTCAAACCCTTGTAGGTGCTTCCCACAATCAAGATGTGAATATTATACCCTATGCCCTATGAGCTTTGTGTGTTTTGTTCTCTTGACTAACAATGAAGGGTCTATGTTGCATCATATCTTTTTGATAAAGATGTGAATCTCTAATCAACAGTGATCAAATCACTATGAACACTATCTCATACGTTCCCAGTTGAACCATCATGAGCCATTTATAACCAGAAGCTTTATCGTGGTGAATCGCCTCTTATTAGCTTAGTGTGTCTGTGAAGGGTTTTCTTTTCCTTTCCCTCGACCCTTTTACGAAGAGTAAACTTCTAAAATCCTGGAGGTTGTTTCACAAAATGCAACCTGTCCCACTTCTATGAAGCTTCCTAACTGCCCTTTTAGGATCAACATTTTTTTTGGCACGCTCGGTGGGACGAGACTGAGCACATCCACCAAAGTCAATACACTTTGAATCTTTGGCTTGAATGAAGCCATCAAGTGTACCTTGGTTAGCTACATCTAGGATTTGTCTAAGCATGGATCTGAGCTACAATGGTTGGGTTCCACCTTCCCCTTTTCAAGGCTTCCCAACTCCACGTGCCCAATTTTTTTTCTTGATTTCTAGCGTGATATGCAAATAATTGAGCTAGAAAGGCAGCACAATGACCTCTGGTGTTTGCATTCTACACCCAAGTACCCTTTCTAAGGGTTATATCTGGCGGAGGAGGCGATTCTTGAGGACAAGACTGCTCTTGGGCATTTTCCAGAGGAGTCACACAAGTCAAATTAGAATACCTTCTTGGGGTTCTCTTTCCTCTCCTTATTGCAGATACTATTTTATTGTTCAAAGGTGGACTAGTGGTTTGGCATTATGAAAAGGATGAACCAAACCAATCACAATTATGGCATGATAATTTGCATTCTATTCCCCAACAAAGACAACCTCATAGGGAGGATGACATTTTTTAGATGCAGCGAGAAGCTAATGATTTGAGGTCTCTCATTTCCGAGCTCCCCAATTTTTTAGAGGAGGAAATTCCTATCACATGAGTTCCGGAGATTCCTGAGTTACAGTCGGAAGAGGTACCTCTCCAGGACCCAATTTCTGAGACCCCGGACGAGCAAGAAGAAACAGAGCATGAGGATACATTTTTATGGGACGAGCTTGAGTTTTTTTGCACAACACTTGAAAAGACCCTTCCGACAGTTCGGGAGGAGCCTCCTTTTTTGTTTGAAAGAATGAACCCAACAATAGCCAAGGTCGATGAAGCTTGTAGTACCCCCCATGTAGCAGCCGATTTCAAACAAACTCAGGGGTGCCCAATCAGACATTTCTCTAAATTCTCAACTTGCCTGGCAGTATAAGTCATTCTCATGTCAGAGCATGAAAGGAGTCATTTCAAAGGTAGTGAAGCGTTGTCTCATGAGATGTCAGGAGATCCCAAAGCAGATAGTTATATATTCGTCCCCAACATGTCATACACAAAAATGACTGCTTCTTGTTTCCTTCCTTTTGTCTAAATACCGTAGGAGCAACTAATTAAATGCAAAAAATTAGGTCGTAGGGGTATTTTGTCTTCTTGTGAATGGATCTTTGTAATTAATTTTGATCCGCTAGTTAGTGTAAATAGTTAGTCTGTTTTCTTTTCCGAGAAGTGCTATAGTACAAATGACATTTGTCCACGTCTTATGTATAGTTGTCAGATCCCCAGGGTTAGCTTGGCAAGGTGCCTCATTTGTTTATTGTCAAAATTTTGTTCTTCGCTAACCTATGTTTCATTAAAAGCAAGCATGCCAACGCCCAAGATAGATCCAAATTATGTGCCCATTGCGAGGACCAGATGCTCCCGCACAACATTCAATGAACTTGCAGCACAACAAAGATAACCGATCAAAGAAAGCCAAAGTGAACGATTAGTTAAAGCGGCCCATGCATCTGCATCAATCTTCGAAACCATGGATTCAGAGTTCTATCTCGCCAGGCCAAGATCCCCTGAGAGTCGCCAAAACTGTAGACTTCTCCCACATGGATTAACCTCACTACTTCCTTTCTCAAGGTTCAACCACATCAACATTCGTGGGCTTCTTGCAAAGCATGCCCGATTTAAACAATGCAGCCTCGATGGGAGAACACGTGTCAGCAAGTCAGAGTTTCTGGCTCCCCACACATGGTTTTCCCTCACAAAGGCCCATAAATGTAACATATGTCCCGCGACGGCTTTGCTCTCATCAAAACCGTCAATGCATATTCTCGGGAATATGCTTGATATATGTCTCTCACGGTTAACGACAAGTTCGATAGGTGTTAAGGAGCATATTTTTAGTTAGCCCATGTAGTCATATAAGCAATATCGCACGATCTCACCATGATCGTCCTTTTCATCCACAACTGGCACACATTCTCGGAATAACCAGTAATGAAGGCACACTTGTCCGCAACATGAGGAATCAAGGATTCCATGCCTAATTATTTGGTACATCATTTGATTGTAATAAGGGGCAATCATTGCAAAGGAGGGGGAAGCCAAAATTTTCTATAAAAACCCAAGGGTTCATATTGAAAAGGAAGGATGTTTAATTGAAAAACTTAAGGGTTTTATGAGGAAACAATAGTAAATTCATAGTTATTATTTAGGGAAGTCCATGGCTTTTCTAGCTTGAGTTGGATGTTATGACATTTGTTTTCTAGAACTTATTCTCCAGCCTTGGCATGTTTGCTCTTAATGAATTATGGACACTGTGCCCATGTGGCTCTTTTTATTTTGTTAACCAAAGTGTTGTGCTAATTTCTTTTAAATCTGATCTAGTTTACTTATGTGGGTGTGATTATTTTCTGTTTAAATAGATGCGCTTATGATCATGAAGGTATTTTTCTCTTTGTAAGGCACTTAAAATAGAAGATGAATTGTACCCTTCGTAGCTTGCTCCTGAAGAAGTTTTCCTTTGGAGGTTGAAACCTCTTTGTTGAACCCTTATACAAACTATTCCAGTCTAGAAGCAAGAACCCATTCTTGAGGTCTATTCATTGGAATAGTCTTCTTCTATTGTGTTCTTAAGCATAGAAGGATTAGTGCTCCTTAGGAGTTTTGTATCTTTATTCAGACCCTTGCAGGTGCTTCTCGTGGTCAATATGTGAATATTATACCCTATGCCCTGTGAGATTTGTGTGTTTTGTTCTCTTGACTAACAATGAAGGGTCTATGGTCCATCGTGCCTTTTTGATAAAGACATGGATCTCTGATCAGCAATGATCAAATCGCTATGAACACTACCTCATACATTCCCAATTGAACCATCATGAGCCATTTTATAACGAGAATCTTTATCGTGGAAAATCGGCTCTCATTAGCTTAGTGTGTTTGTGAAGGGTTTTCTTTTCCTTTTCTCTCAACTCTTTCATGAAGAGCCAACTTTTAAAATCATGGAGGTTATTTCACAGAACACAACTTGTCCCACTTCTGTGAAGCTTTCCGACTACCCTTTTAGGTGTGAGCCTTTTGGGATCAACATTTCCAATTTGGGTTGGACCATCAAATGAAATGAATATGACAAGATAATTTGTAGGGTCCTACTGCTTGAAGTAAGCTTTTCAACAAATATAATATTGAATATATTTAATTTAATTATTATATTTATTTTCTATTTTCTAGAGTATATAGGTTTTTCAACATTATGAAGGTCTTTATTCCACACACATGAAAAAGAGTAAAATAGATTTTTTTTTTTTTTAATTTCAACAAAAAAACGACAATTCAAACAAATACAAAAAAAAGTTGTGCAATACCGAATGAACGTATGTTTCAATTATAGCTAATCTCACTTCAAAAAGTTATAAAAATTAACCATGCAATAGTAAAATATGATAAGATATATGTGCCCTAGATATCTATGTTTAAAAATTTATAGTTTAATCCTTTCTACAAATAAAGTTATTCTATATTATCACTTTAAAAAAAATATTGTTAACTATTAAAAATAAATTATTAAAAGTTACATATAAAAATACAAATTATTTCTTAAAATCAATTTAAAGATTTCAATGTCCTACTTTGGCAAAAAGTGGGACACACTAATAGTATATTATGTTTATTTAGACACAAATATTTATTGACCTATGTAAATTAGGAAATAGTTGAGTGAATGTGTCATCTCCCTAATTGTTGGAAGCAAATGCCACCTCTAGCTCATTCAAAACCTTGACTGATGAGAGTTAAGTACCACCTCTAGCTTATTCAACACCTTGACCGATGAGAGTTAGGTACCACCTCTCCCTCATCAAGTTGAGCTCACTTGACTTCACTCCTCGTTTGTGTACAATTGATCCTCCAAGTCAATTGTCATATTGACTCATGCATCCTAAAGCCTCTATATGTAGTCATTTCCTTTATTTTTATCATCTAGAGAATACAAATAGATTACAATTATTTTATTTTTTCTTTTGAATATTGGTGAATTTATGTTGTCATAATTTGGCTTTGATTTTAGGAAGATTTATAGAAACTGACAAGATCTCTAGGCAAAATGCTACTATTGGATTCAGACATATAAGATGGACAAACACATACTCCTACCTATGACATAGAAAGCACAAAATGTAATCAAAGAATACCTAAGAATAGATAAATCAACATATCAAAGCCATGAATGACATATACAAATAGGAAAAACGGGAGAAACCACCACCTTGAATAGTGGAGCTAATTGGGTAGTTGACATGATACTAACTATAAACTGAAATAGGTGGCAACTTATCTCCTTCAATACTTGCAAGAGGTGATGAGCCGATTCTGACTAACTGGGACACCTAACTAGGATTAATTCCATGTGTAAATATCCATGTGCATAATGCATAAAATAATATATACATTAGCACCCCCCTTAAACATAAACTCGGTAGGCACAAAGAAACTAGGTCCCAACAACTAGGTCTTATAAGGTACCCAAGTACAATGCAATCTCTCATAAAGTGGAGAATACCTTAACCACCCCACCCCCCCCCCCCCCCACCAAAAAGAGAGGAAAGAAGGGAAAATTATCTGTAGAAGATTATAAAAATAAAGCCTCATGTGAGGAAAAATCTTGCTCCTTAAAAGGGAAGAAGAATAGAGACTATGCAGTACCCCTCAAAGTAGAGTCTCCTACAATGATGGTAGATACTTAGCATTGAAAGTTGAAGATGATCCAATATAGGCAAACATTATTCCTCCCTTGAGGAAGAAACAAAACCAAGAATGAATGAAATATGTTCCCATTTTGGAAAGGAATATGAGGGAAGAAAGATGAACTTATGCAATGTCTTTGAGCTTTGCTCAAGCATCCCCATGTCAATACGAAAAGTTTCCACAATCAAGTCAAGTGTTCCACACCACACTAAATACAATGATAATCCAAAATCTCATGAAAATAAATGTGGAACATTATTCAAAGACACACATGCCTCGAAAGTATCCATACCAATGTGAAACTATGACAAATGATCATGTAGAGGAAGAATAAGAGGGTATACAGATTTCCCCCTCAATATATGAAGAAGAAGACGCAACTCCATAAAAATGTGAATATTCTCAATATTGGCCTCCAAATATATAATGTTTGACTCAACAAATAATTAAAATATCTAGCAAAGATTCATCCCATAGAGCTGAAACTAAAAGACTAGTAGCATCTTGCTAAACTAAAAAAGTTGAAACTAAAAGACTATTAGTGTATTGCTAAACTAAAATAATTATTGAAGATGTGGGACATGAAGGAGATAGAAGCTTAGCACAAGTTTCATGAACTAAGGTAGATCAAAGTACACATAGATTTAGGTGATCAAAATTCTCTTCAAGTATTTGATTAACTCTAAATGCTTGAGACTGTAAACCAATCAATAGTATTGCAAGATCATCTAGATAAAAAAGTTTGAAAAAAAATACAATCAAGATGCATGATCAACTATCCCAACTACAATAAGATCTTTATTCTACAAGTCTCTAATAAGAATTGAATTAGGTGTGAACTTATCGGTCTTTCTTATTCTACAGTGTGTAATATGATTTTTATATTGATGGGAGATTAATTGAAATAGAAGGTACATTTAAAGAACATAGAATCAACAACAACAACTCATAATTGTAGGCATGCATTTTTAAAAATTCATGAAGTCAATTGAAAGTATCCTTTTAGTGAAAACATAAAAATTATTAAATTCAAAGGTGCTTTCAACCAACTAATAGTTGATTAAATACACTTATAAATTATGAATGACAACTTTTTGGGTTTGTTTCATAAGTATGCATTCTAAAGTATCTTATCATAACAAGAGACATGTAGCATCTAGTTTGTCATTGATTATTTTGTGTATTCAATGGAGATAAAATTTGTGAAATAGTAATTATTTTTGTCAAGTAGGACAATAGAGTTGCTAAAATACATCCATTTGTGGACTCACATAGCTCCAAATTAAAGTGATGGTAGCATGATTTTTTGGATCAACAATGTACTTACCATATTGTCTTTGGTTTATACCAATGATTTGATAGTTGAAATCATAGTTGGAGTGAAGGTTAGTGGTTGTTAGAATTCATAACTAGTGAACTATTGTAGCAATTATGGGTCATTAATCATAGACGTCTTAAATCCTTGCTGCTATTTTTTTTTTTGAAACAATAAAGTGATATTAGATAATAGCACACTTTTCCAATAAGTGAGAATTGATTTTCAAAAACATATAATCATCTATATTTAGTATATACTTATTGTTAGAATTATCTTTTATTAGCTAGTTATTATTTATTTAATTATTAGTCTATTATACTCTATGCTTAAGCTAAAATTAGAAATCTTATGATTCTTTAGGGTTTTCACCTTTAGGGCTTCGAGTATCCTCTTATAAGGATTCTCTCTTTGTATTTTCATAACAATTGTAATAATTGAATTGGATTCTTGTTGCACAATCAATATGACTCCTCTTTTCTGGATCTCTGAATTTTGGCCTCCATAGCTTTTTGGCTTCTCTCCTTCTGTGATAGGTTTGCATGCAGGTGATCTTTGGGAGTTGTAGAGTTGTTTTTTCCTCAACTTCAATATGGTATCAGAGCTCCAGATTTGCATGCCCCTGTTCTCTTCATGAGAGATTTTGGACCTTATTCTTCAGATCTGTGTATTCGGGGGTTTGTGTAGTTGCTTTTTTCCATTTCTGGGGGTAGCTGATTTTTTGGTACATTTTGGTGCCAAAAGAACCTCACGGTTGGATTTAGGAGGTCAATTCCACGAATTTGGATATAAAATTCGATATATTTTTGTGTCAGGTGTTTGGGAGGCAAAAAAAATTTAGGCCCTAGGCCATACAGCGTTGAGCATGCATATCGAGACGATTTTTTTTATGGGGGTTGTTCGAATTTTTTTTTCACAAAAAAATTGGCTTTGATTTAAAAAAAAAATCGGAAAAAGGTAGGAGGCGACTTTTTTAAAAAGAGGGGAGATTAAATTAGGGTACCCGCAGGTACCTGCTTACACATGCATGTGGGTCCCGTACCCGTCATGCTAGGTAGTGCAGGCCTTGTCACCTACCTCACCGATATTTGCAGACCAGTCGCTGCCCTTGGTCCCTCCACCCACCTTGGTCCTATCGCTCGACCCTGTGACCCCCACCCGGATCTGCCTTGCCACCCGCCAGGCTCCCGTTTCTCGCCAGGCCCCACTGTCCACCAAGCTCCCGTCGGCCACTAGGCTCCCGTCGCCCGCCCGCTGCCCAGCCATCACCCTTGCACCACTCTCGCACCACCCAGGAGTCGCTAGCCTGTTTTCGGTCCCTCCCTTGTTTTTTTGGTGATCGAGATTTTTTGTTGGTCACCAGATTTTTTTTTTTCTGGTGAGGTTTTCCAGGCAGATTAGTTTTTT
The DNA here is from genome assembly GCF_030272615.1 of Cryptomeria japonica. Lineage (NCBI taxonomy): Eukaryota > Viridiplantae > Streptophyta > Pinopsida > Cupressales > Cupressaceae > Cryptomeria > Cryptomeria japonica. Next base: position 164,509,282 of record NC_081408.1, on the reverse strand, counting down.
GGTGGTGATGGCCATACGACTATCAAATTTATGCTCACAGACATATGACGCCAGCACTACGTAAGCAACGTTCAGGCATTTTCTAGGCTCATCCGAAGCACCTTCAGTTTTTTTGCCATATCTTGGGCACACAGAGGCATTTTTCGATAAACCTTATATCATTAGAAAGCTCTATCTAAGTTCTATCCAGATATGGAGGTTTGATCTTTTGAATTTTCTTTTTTGATGTTTTTTTTTGCTGTCAAATCCAGAGGTTCATTTTTGCACTCCAGGAGACATAACTTGAGCATCCGAACTCCGTTTTTCAAAAACTTTATATCATTGGAAAGCTTGTTCTGTGTAATTTCCATTCATATGAGTTTTATATCTAGATTATGCTCCAGTTACATTTTATTCAGTTTTTTTCTTTTCAACACTCTGTGAATATCTTGGATGTTTTAGGTTCTCAGATCTCTTTCTTTGAGTAGGATGTCTCATCTTTGGTTGTTCTTTCTGTATTTCTAGTCTTCTATCTCTTCTGATCATTGTATATCATTTTGTATGCTTTTTTTTGCAAACACATTGAGATAAAGTGCCACTATGCATTGTATACTTGGGATCTTGCACATCTTGTGCCTTATTGTACATGCACTCCATTATAAAGTGCCAGGGGGGGGGGTTATGTTTGCCTTTGTTTTTGATCTACCTTTGTCATGCGAGTGTTCCTTCCATGACATTAGCCTCATGATGTGTTTCAAGTGAGTGTTCCTTCCATGATACTATGTACTTTCTTTGCACCTTCGATGTTCCTGGTTCTTCGTCATGCAGTTCTTGTTGGTCATTCTTTTCGGTGTACCTCTCCCTCTCCCTTTTCAGCATTATGGGGAGGTTTGTCCTATTGTTCTAATTCTTCCTTGGTTCGATTGATTAGCTCTTCAAGCTTTGGTGTTTCATGCCATTTGTATCTTCGAGTTCAATTGTTTGCCTTTGTTTGCAATCTGATTCAAGTAGTGTCATTTGAGGGAGCTCATGCAGATTACAGTCTTCTCTACCTGGTCATGCTCTATTTTAGTGGAGGTTCTTCAGATTAGCAGTTACTCTTCGACAGTGTTTGCAACTATTTCATGCTTCAATGGTGTTCTTCCTGCCTTTTTTTGTTCCTATCTTCTGAAACACTCTTGTTTGGAGGATTCTTAGTCCTTCACTTGAGCTTTCATCTCTTCTTGGAGATGAATTTTGTTCCCATGTGGTTTTCTCCCTTTTCTCCACTTTACAAAGATTTTATTGTACTTGGCTACCTCATCAGGCCTAGTTGCTAGGACCCATTGTTGCTTTCATGCATTTTTTACATGTTGTTTTAGTCCTTAGTTATTTTTTAGCTAACCCCTAAGTTCATCTTAAGGGGGGTGTTAGAGTTATCTTTTATTAGCTAATACTTATTTATTTAATTATTAGTCTATTATACTCTATGCTTAAGATAAACTTAGGAATATTATAATTCTTTAGGGTTTCAAGTATCCTCTTATAAGGATTATCTATTTGTATTTTGATAACAATTATAATTATTGAATTGCATTCTTGTTGCACAATCAATGTGACTCCTCTTTTCTGGATCTCTGAACTCTGGCCTCCATAGCTTTTTTGCTTCTCTCCTTCTGTGATAGGTTTGCATGCAGGTGATCTTTGGAAGCTGTAGAGTTGTTTTTTCCTCAACTCCAATACTTATTATGAGTCTTTTTAAAAAAAATCTATAATTTAAAAGATAACAATTCATATTTATAAAAGAGGATTTCATTAAAGGGGTAACTAATTTATATATTAATTTACCCTATCACTTCACAATAAGGACTATTATGATGGCTATAATAGTGTTCTACTTTATTCAAGAAACAATAAACCATTAATATAGTTAAAATTTGAGCATTGAATGAATATTTGAATAAGACTTACATTATTGATATAGTTGAAAGTTTATCACAAGAATTTAATGCATTGAGAATACACTAAAATTTAAGTAATAGTTTCATTTATTTATACATGGTTGTTTCTAACATGAATCAATATAAAAATAAATAAAATTCCTTTTTTTAATTATTATATAAGATAATAAACTTTTCTTTTTGATAAATTAGTATCAACATTTCATTAATTAAGAAATAAAGGTACACATATTCACATATCACACCTCAAGAATCAAATGAGACTAGGGGAAGAACACCAATAGTTACTATAGATAACTTCAGATCCTAAACAGTACATTGGATTTTAGTGATATTTTTTTGTTGTGTTTGTATGCAACTTAACTGCTTATAGCTATTCTAACTTTTGGGTGGTAAAGACAAACATTGTGGGATCTGTATGCACAAGGGTAAAAAAATAATCATTTAGAAGTTTTGCCCAATACCTACTTAAAATGCCTCAATAACCGTGCACCAGAACCACTCAAAAATTGCTAATACTTATTCACAAATGCCCAAGTAATTGTGCACTATGAATACCAAAAAGTTGATAAATCCTCCAATTAAAGTTTAAATGATAGTACCTTCAAAGTAGATGATGTATTTTTTGAACAACTGATGTAAATGCTCTTGTACGTGATAGTATTAGCTATTTGGTTTTTTGTGTAGTTAATGTTCAGCTGCTATTTTTTATTGTACCTATTAATACCAGTCACTTGTTGGCTATGTTTCTACTATTCTGAATCTTTTTTTTTATTGCAGTTCCCTTTGAGCTGCTTATTTTTTTTCATTATAACTATAGAAAAAAAGTTTACATATTTTAACTACTAGAAGTACAAATAGAAGCGGGTGACTATTGATACATGCAAAATTTATTAATGGACTTTTAGTTATCATTTTTAAAATTTCTTTAAAGTTAATAATTGAAATATTGAATAAGCAAAAAGTGAATGATCATTGAAACATGTACGAGTTGAACCCCTTCCTCTAAACATAAAACAAATCATAGAAAAAAGAAAAAGAAACTCCTAAACGACAAGAACAATAGGCAAAAGAGATCGAAAGTCCCCATCACCCAACTTTCATCATGATTGGTTAAATAAGTTAAAAAGTTTGTTCAAGTAGACACTGAGATACGTGCATGACATCCTATCTTTGAAAATTATGTTTTACTAGCCTAGAGACAATTTTATCTCTTTGCAAAAGGGGAAAAAACCTCCTTTGATGATCTTGTCATGGGACTCACTAATATCTATCACAACACTATTAAAACCACACAACTTACTAATAACAGAGATTGATGTTGACTAATTTTTTCATTTAGTGAAGTAGCACAACATTTCCTTTTTCAAGATTTTATTGGAGTTCATATCCCTTTTCATTATTTTATTGGAGTTTATCTTTCCTTTGTGGGTTGTGACTAAGTACACAATGTAGGTTCCTTATTTGGTGTTTTTTCTTTAAAGTTATTACATGCTTCTCCTCTAGGTCTTTGAAAAGTACTCAGACATGGATCTGGACCATATGTATTGACATGTTTTTTTATATATGCCAAACAACCAAATCTGTTGATCACAAATTTAGAAAGTAATGAAATATGGTTGTCGAAATGTCATCAGCTCTGTTGGTGTTTCTACCTGTAGACACCTAAAATTGTCATGTCTAATTAAATAAATATTTTATTTATTTAATTACTTTAGCTTAATTCTTCTATTAATTAAATAAATCTTTATTTATTTAATTAATTCATTTATCCTCTTCTAGCCTTATTTCTCATTTAAATAAATACATTTATTTATTTAAATTATCCCTTTCCTAAATTAAATAAATATTTTATTTATTTAATTGCCCTACTTCTTCTATTAATTAAATAAATCTTTATTTATTTAATTAATTCATTAACCTTTTCTACACATGACACATGTCATTCATCTCTTATTTCCTACACTACCTACCCCTTTCATTATTTTGGTATTTCTTATACCTACCCTCTAATCCTAGCCGACCTCTCTTTTTACACCTCTCAATCTTAACCCTCCATTTTCTATTGTGTCTTCTATTTAAGGAGATGCTTTCTTCATTACCAAACCCCTAATGACTAATTTTGGAGGACTTGGCTACACTACGATCCTACTTGCAACCACATTCCGTTCTTTGTTGAGCTCTTGTGCATACAAAAATCTGAGAGCAAGCATATCAAACAAGATCAATGGAGATAGGAAGAATGGAGATCAAAAACCCTAATGGACATGTGATGGTATAATCTTTGTGATTTATTGAGTTATTTTGCATTGTCTTAGGTTGTCTTCATATGTTATGGTGGATCTTTGTTCATTGTTAGGCTAGGGTTTGGTGGTTGAATCCATTTTAGTCTTTCAATATTGTTGTTTATTGCTATCCATTTTCACCATATACATTTTGGCACGCCCGGTGGGACTCTTGTCCCTTTGCATTTAACATTTTGTTGCAGATTTTGCATTTTTGAAGTTGCAGATCGGACGATTTCGACGACATTTTAGGTTTTTTTCGCGTCTGCGAGTGTTCGGATCGCGTTTTTGTATTTCAGAGGCGTCTGTGACATCTTTTATCGCGTCTGTGTTTCTGTCATTTTCTATTTTTGCAGGTTTCCGAAAGTCGCGTCTGTGATCCCGAATCGCGTCTGTGAACCATACGATCGCGTCTGCAGAATATAGAGGCGTCTGTGTTCTGAAATCACGTCTGCAAATAACAGAATCGCGTCTGTGTCGGACAGACGCGTCTGTGTCTGGTATAACAGCGTCTGTGCATTCTGTTTTTTGCAAATTTTTTTCAAGTTTTTCGATTCGGCTTTTCGGATTTTGTACTTAGGGTTTTCAGATCTGGTTTATTTTTGGCTAACCTTTGCAGATCTAGCTAACCTGGTTTGTGCAGCTTGCTTTGGAGGCAAATACGTTTTTGTTGAAGGCCCCTTTTCACAAAGTCTTTTTGGGTTTTTCTTAAAATTTACCTAACTTGTGTGTTTGCAGGAAGGGGTTATCATTTGAAACAACCCAAACTACTAACAATTTTGTTGCAGGGCCTTAGCTAGGGTTTTGTAATTTTATTTGTGGGCCTTGTCTTCATAGCTTAGCAAACACTTCAATTGGTGCACTAAAATTGAACCATTGTCTTTTGTGTCTTGAGCAATAGGCTCTTTGTGTTTATTCTTTAGAGGGCCTGTCTTCCCGTGTGGTCATTAGGACTACTAGTGAGAAGAGAACGACCCAAGTGGTAGCGAGGAAAACCCACCTCATCCAAACCACTATAATCAAATGTATTCATGGTGAAAACTATGAATAACGTGTGCTGATTAGTTCATACCGACACTATGTCTCCCCATAAACCCGTTTGATCAAATTTATTTGATCATTTGTAGGGCGTAACCCCTACCGGCTGGGAGCCTTCTGTATTTACAGAGCTGAAAGTGCCGCATGTATGGCCACACGAGCGGATGCCCTTACTAGCACCTCATTGTTTTAGATGCCCAAATCCTTCTAGTTGTTGAGGCAGGAGGTCGGACCTCTGGTAGCGGCCCACACACATACGGTTCTTAGTAGAGATACAAAGTTCGCCATGGGGAGTTTTCATGGGGACTGATGCTTGGCTGACCCGAGAAGTGAGTGCCGAGGGTGGAGCCAGTGAGGTCAAGCATCTAAGTATCCGCTCTGAATAGCGTAGCCTCGGGGGTAAAACCCCATGTGGGATCAACAATTATTGTCCTGGCCAGCCATAAGAATTGTGCTTGACTTATGATAAACATTCAAACAATCAAGACAAAACAGCAAAACATTGTGTCTTTTGTGTCTTCAAGTGTATGCAAAAACTTTTTACATCAAACAACACACTTTTTGGAGTCTAAACAGTCTGCAAACATTGGGTCATCAACACTGTGTCCTCTTGTCACGAAAAACAGTCGAAAAATCAGATTTGGTCACAGCAAAACAAATTCACAGATAGGAAAGATTGCACTAAAGTTACAGAAACGCGTCTGTGTCTGTTAAAACCGCGTCTGTGTCTGATAAACGCGTCTGTGAAGTACAGAATAGCGTCTGTGTTTTTATCAGCGTCTGTGTCGAACAGAGACACGTCTGTGTCTGGAAATAGCGTCTGTGAAGTATACAGGTGCGTCTGTGTCCACAATCGCAAAAATTGTCAGTCTTAGCAAACATCAACAGGAAATCTCAGAATCACGTTTGTGTCAAACAGAATAGCGTCTGTGTCTTAAAACCGCGTCTGTGAAGTATACAGAGGCGTCTGTGTCAGGATTTGAAAAAAGTTTAACAGTCAAGCAAACAAAGAAATCAGTTTCGGCACACTTGAGCTTCCTAGGTTATCTCTTCAGGTTCATCTAGCATTCAGCCTGTTCTAAGGTCTTACACAGTCCATCATTGCTTCATACCTCATTTTACAGTCATACTTGTCTAAACTTGAGTCAAAAAGTCACTTGCTTGTCCTCACTATACTTTGTCAACACACTACATACTACAACACTTTGCTAAGTGATCCCTCATCAAGGTTTCTTACCTTTGGGTCTCATTTGGTCTTACTTAGAGTCAAGGTCAGCTTACCTCATCAAGAGAAACTATCCTCTCTTTGGAAGTCACACCTACTCTACAACATACATACTTGGTCTTACACTTTGGACATTGCAAGTAAACTTCAGATTCATTTACACTCCATACAACTCTTGGTCTTACATACCCTTGTCATTTTCGTCTAAGTCTCTCACATATTGGTCTAACACCTAGTTCATGGTTGAAACCCGTCTTCAAAAATCTAGGAGAAAAGCTAAAGAAGCTCAAGGACCCGTAAACATGAGTTCTTATGAGTATGACAATGATGTCTTCTACAATCCTGAGCACACTACATTACCAGACATGAATGTTTATAGACACAATCCAAATATGGAAAGCGCAAACACTATACACAACGCTACACACAATGATAATGTGGACAATTCTTCAATACTATCAGCAGACATACAAGAATCTATAATGGATCCTCAATTCAATAGATTGGTTGAAGAGATAATGAGGAGGGATCGTCAATACTTTCTAAACATGATGGCACAAAGTGGAGCTAAGATACCACATGATTTTGACTTATCTCAACTTATGGAAAGTAGACCTTCACAACAAACTCAACCAAATAGTGGAGGACCAAATAATATGATGCCGGAGTCACCATCAGTTTTGCTTCAGAAACCAGCAATCCCACATACACAAGCTCAAATGCACGATACTTACACTCAAAAACCATCATGGAGGCCTTATGTTCAAACACATGCTCAAGATATGGGTCAACCAAGACAAATGGATACTCAAGGACTTCCTCAAAATTTTGACACAAGAAGACCTCATGCCAAAATTGGGGGCAACACAATGGAAAATGAAAGGCCCATTGAATATGGTTTATACACACAAAACAGATATGGGGTTCCTCAACAAGAAATTATGCCAAGTGCTCCATACATGTCGCAACAATATAGACCTCCATATGGACATGTCTACGATCAGTATCATCCATACATGCAACAGGCTCCTCCTCAAATGGGTGTTTCAAACATGGGATATGCTACAAGAAATCCATCTCCTCCCAAAAATAATTTGGAGCAACAAATTAGAGATCTACAAAAGAAAGTGGAAGACATGGGCACATCAAAACCCACATATACTATGAGAGATATATGCCCTTATCCCTTTGATAAGAGCATTCCAATGCCTCCGTTTCCTCCGCACTTTGCAACACCGAAATTTGACAAATATAGAGGGAGAGGAGATCCCAAGGCACACATAAGACAATTCTTCACAGCTTGCATTGAGGTAGCGGCAGAAGAAACATACTTAATGAGGTTGTTCCCACAGAGCTTAGGAGATCAAGCGATGGAATGGTTTTCTCAATTACCTCCTGGTATTAAGTCATGGGGTGACTTGGCAGAGGCATTCATTCAACATTTCTCTTACAACATTGAAACAGATGTCTCAGTTACTACCTTGTGCAATACGAAACAAAAAGAAGGAGAATCTTTTGCGTCATTTTTGCAAAGATGGAGGAACTTAGCTAGCAGATGCTCTTGTGAAATCCCGCAAAAACAAATGGTGGAAATGTTCACACAAAATGTTAACAAGGCTATTGGTTATGATCTCAGAAAAGCTTGTTTGTCTACATTCAAGGATGTCATTGAAAAGGGCCTAGCAACAGAAAGAGTCTTAATTGAACAAGGAGTTATCAAACTATTCAAAGAAAACAAAGAGGACTTTAAGGGAAAAGACAAACCAAAGTTTTGGAACAAGAACAAGAACACAGTTAATGATGGTGTTGTTGATGCCAATACAGTGAGACCAAAGTTCATCTTTTCTGGATCAAATTCTACCAACAATCAGGTGAACAATCAAACAGCTTCCAAACCACGAAGGAAGTACACTCCATTGGGAGAACCACTTGAATCAGTATTCAAAAAGCTTGTAGCAAACAAAGTGATCACGGTCCCAGATTTTCCTCCATATGAACCAAAGGTAAAACCGAATTGGTGGAATGATGATGAATATTGTGAATTTCATAAGAGCAAGGGTCACAAGACAAGTAATTGCCATCGATTGAAAAACATTGTACAAGATCTCATTGACAGAGGAGATATTGAGATTGAGGGACATTCATCTAACCAAGAGCATGAGGTGTTTAAGGAACCATTCCCAAAACATGACAAGGGAAAAGGCAAAGTCACAGATGATCAAGCCAATTACACCAGAACATCTTACAATTATGATTCCACTATTAACCACATCTCAATGGACAATCATATTTCTACCATTACTATCAAAAATAAAAATCCTGAGAATCCTCCTCAGCGACCTAAAATTGTCCTAAAAGGTGTGGGATCTTCATCCGAAGCTACCTCTGAATGTCATGTTACAACTCGTCGAGGTAAGATCACATTGCCAGGAACCTCTTCTAAGAATACCAATCTTCCGTCAACTAAGCCTGAGTACGATCTTGTAGAGCAATTAGGGAAAACACCCGCACTCATCTCTATTCTTGAGCTCTTACGTATATCTCCTGCACATAAAGCTGTCCTTGACAAAACCTTGAGAGATACTGCTGTCCCTACGGATCTAAACGTGGATCAGTTTCAAGCCATGGTGGGATACCTATCCGTTCCACACTCCCTCACATTTACAGAAGCCGATGACGCCTCCATAAGTCAGCCTCACAATGCACCTCTACATATTGAAGCTTTCATACATAAACACCGAATAAAACGAGTCCTGATAGATGGAGGAGCAGGTCTTAATATTTGTACATTGAGCACCATCAGACAATTGGGATATTCTGACAAAGCTGTGAATGCTACAAACCAAATCACTATTAAGGCTTATGATGATGAAGAGCGCTCGTCCAAGGGCACGGTCATCTTACCACTCAGAATAGGGCCAGTAACAAAGGACGTGATTTGTCAAGTCCTGGATCTAGACCTCACGTATAACATATTGCTAGGACGTCCATGGATTCATGAAATGAGAGCGGTCCCATCAACATACCATCAGTGCATAAAATTTCCTCATAATGGAGTCGAGGTAACGGTCAATGGTGATCCAAATCCATTCATATATTGCAATAACTTGAGATCACATACTGAGATTATCATTCCCAGCAATCGTGAGGCTATTCCTTCTTCAGCATATATTGATCCTGAGTCATTAAAGCCCTCGACATCCAAACAGGGTGAACTTAGAGCCAAGTTTCAAGACAAAGGCATGGGAGAATACACTCTGAATCAAACAATGTTCTTACGACAAGTCATGAACTCCCCCAAGGAATATGGGCGACCACATCCAAATAAGCAAATCTCCATCATGCTCCTCAAATGGGATCCTACCGTCTTTCAAAAATGGGGCGAACTAGAGGAAGAAAGTTTATATAAAATGCTATATAAGGACGCTGGAGATGATACACATGATCAAATTATAATACCCTGTGAAAACTATGGTAAAGGTTTCAAAATTCTGCAGAGATTCGGGTATGATGGAAAAAGTCCTCTCGGACTACGCAAAGAAGGTGTCATGGAGCCTCTACAACCTGAGCTAACTACAAGAAGGGAACGCTCTAAGGGGCTTGGTTTTCTAAACCCCAAGATTCAACACAAGAGAACAAAACAGATATGGCAAGTCAAAGTGGCTGAAGTTCAACAAGAGGATAATTATTCCACGGACTCCAATGAGTGGGAATGGGGTTCAGACAAATCCTCCAGCGATTATGAACTTAATGAGACATTTAGAGAGCCAGATGAACCTACAGAGGAGGAGGAGTTTTACAAGAAATTCAGAGTTGGTCAAGAACCGACCCATAAGGATCCCGCACAAGCTTCGTTTCAGGGCCCTAGGTCAGGATCACATAGGATGAGGACACCTGTCCCTGAGGGTGCTACTAGTGATGATAATTTGGACTCACTCACGATCGACACTGATGAGGAGAGTGCCATTGACGACCTCGATGACTACCTTGACATACCTGAATATAACCACATCTTCACTATTAGCCTTGCGGATTCTAAAAACACTAAAGACCTTCCCCTCGTTCACCCCCAACTCATTGACTGGGATCAGGATGGACCACCACAGATTGATACATTTCAAAATGACGAAGCTATTGTTGATTATCTTGGCATTCGCGATGATCTTCCTCTTGGAGACCATAAAGCAGGATACGCCATAGAGCTAAATAACATGGCATACTTTGGTGAGGGTGTCGGGCCTTCTAGTCGCAAAAATGTGAAAATAAAGACAAAACAAGGGTCTTATGGCGAAAACCACACTGTGGCGCTCTCTGACTCTAAAAAAGTAAAAAGAAAGGACGTATCTGAGGGTGAAAACCTCTCTGAGGCGCCCGAAGATGGAAGGCTTGACATTCTCCCAGCATCATACGAGGAAAAATCATCCATGTTGGTAGAGGAGACTATAAAGACAAACATTGGTACAGCCGAGGTTCCACACAACATATTTTTGGCTCAATCATTGACAGAGGCCGAGAAAGCAAGGTTCATAAGCTTCTTTAAGGCACGACAAGTCAACTTCGCCTGGTCTTATGCTGATATGCCTGGACTAGACCCCGACTTAGTAATGCATCATTTAACAGTCAAACCGGGGGCAAAACCAGTAAAACAGAAATTGAGAAAAATGCATCCACAGGTGGCATTATTAGTCAAGGCAGAGCTGGAGAAATTACTAGATGTCGGATTCATACGCCCAATTGATTATCCTGAATGGATTTCCAACTTAGTGCCTGTTAGCAAACCAGATCGCAGCATCCGAATATGTACAGATTTCAGGGATATCAACAAGGCTTGTCCGAAGGATGATTTCCCATTACCAAACATTGATTTAATTGTTGATCTCACAGCAGGCCATGAGATGTTATCTTTAATGGACGGATTCTCTGGATATAATCAGATCAGGATTGCACCTGAAGATCAACATAAAACATCATTCACTTGTCCATGGGGAACCTTCTGCTGGAATGTCATGCCCTTTGGGCTGAAAAATGCAGGTGCCACGTATCAACGAGCCATGACTACTATCTTCCATGATCTCATGCATGTAAAGGTGGAAGATTATGTCGACGACCTTTTGGTTAAATCAATAGACAGAAATACACACTTGGACATACTTTCAGTTGCTTTTGATAGGCTGGAAAAATACAAGGTAAGATTAAATCCAAAGAAATGTGTCTTTGGAGTAACCTCCGGGAAGCTCCTAGGATTCATTGTGTCTAAAAGAGGAATAGAAGCGGATCCAGCAAAAGTCAAGGCTATCTTGGACATGCCGCCACCCAAGAATATCAGTCAACTTCGGTCTTTACAAGGGAGACTCCAGTCCATACGAAGATTCATAGCACAACTTGCAGATAAGTGTAATCCTTTCCAGCACCTGCTACACAAAAACATTAAGTTCAAATGGGACGAGAACTGTCAACAGGCTTTTCGGGCACTTAAAGACTATCTTTTGAACCCGCCAGTTTTGATGCCACCAATTCCAGATCAACCATTGCTACTTTACATATCAGCTACTCCAACAGCACTGGGGGCACTACTAGCACAGCAAATACCTGACGGCAAGGAAAAAGCAGTCTACTATATCAGTCGCACATTGGTGGGATATGAGCTCAACTACACACCAATTGAGCGTGCATGTCTCGCTGTGGTCTTCGCTTCACAAAAATTACGACATTATATGCTCACTCACAAGACCAAGTTGATTGCCAGAATTGATCCACTAAAATATCTGCTCAACAAAGCTACACTTACTGGGCGACTGGCCAAGTGGGTAATGATTTTGAGTGAATTCGACATAGAATACGTGGACAGAAAAGCAATCAAAGGACAAGCCATTGCAGATCAACTGGCAGATGCTCCTATGATAGATGATGTTCCTCTACAGTCAGAATTTCCAGATGAGTCCATTCTAACAATATCACCTGCAAAGCCATGGCAACTATACTTTGATGGCTCATACACACAGCACGGGGCAGGAGCAGGTATACTCTTTATAACTCCCCAAGGCGATTCTATACCAAAGTCATACCGCTTATCATTTCCTTGCACCAACAATATAGCGGAATACGAGGCATTAACAACAGGGTTAAGAATTGCAGTTCAGTGGAAGATCCAGGAACTTCGTGTTTTTGGCGATTCTCAACTTGTCATCCGTCAAGCAACTGATGATTATCAAACAAAAGATGAAAAGCTAATGCCTTACAAACAACTGGTAGATGATCTGAAACAACACTTTGCAAAGATAGAGTTTGAGCAGATACCAAGAGAACAGAATCGCGCTGCTGATGCCATGGCTACAATTGCTTCACTCATTGACCTACCACAAAATGAGACCTGTTATGAGTTCCTGGTTGACAACCTGCTGATTCCGTCATATGAGATCACTCTCACGGAAATGATATGCGTTGTTGGTCCTGAATCCCAGTTATATGGTTCCATATTCACATACCTTCGCGACAACATTTTACCTCCCGATTTATCGAACAACCAACGCCGCACTTTCATCCGCCAATCCTCCCGATACGTTATCCTAGCTGATATCCTATACCGACGAGGTCTAGATGGCACCCTCCTTAGATGTTTAGAGAGTGACGAAGCTCAGATTGCGTTACGAGAAGTGCACGAAGGGATATGTGGTCCGCATACTAGTGGTCCTACCTTGGCCAAGAAACTCATCAGGACTGGATACTACTGGCCTACTATGGAAAAAGATGCATATCAGTTTGTCAAGAGGTGTAAGCAGTGTCAAATTCATGGAGACCTCATACACGCGCCAGCACAAGAACTACAGCCACTTGCATCTCCTTGGCCCTTTTGTCAGTGGGGACTCGATCTCATAGGCAAGATTCACCCTCCTTCTTCCAACGGACATAAATTCATTATCACAGCCACAGAGTATTTCACAAAGTGGATTGAAGCTGTGCCTCTCACACAAGTTACTGGGAAACAAATCGCTACTTTCATCCTGAACTACATCATTTGCCGATACGGGATTCCTACTTCCATTATTACCGACAACGGGCGTCCTTTCAAGAATCAGGATGTTCGTGAACTCTGTGAGCGATTCCATATCTCTCATCGTTTCTCCACACCATATTACCCCCAAGGTAATGGCCAAGCTGAGGCGTCTAACAAAACAATTCTCAAAATACTTAAAAAGACAGTCGACGACGCTGGCCGTAACTGGCATGTCCAACTCAATCCCGCACTTTGGGCCTATCGTACCAGTGTCCGCACACCTACAGGAGCTACACCTTACTCACTTGTCTATGGTGCTGAAGCCATCTTGCCTATTGAGGTCGAGTTACCTTCTTTACGGGTCTCCTTGAGAAACATAATCAACGATGAAGACTACAGGGTCTCTCGCTTACAAGAACTAGAACTGTTGGAGGAACGACGACACACTGCTTTTAATCATCTCAAGGCTTACCAACAACGAATGAGTCGCAGTTACAATCACAAGGTCAAGCCTCGCACATTTGAGGTAGGTGACTTAGTCCTCAGAGAGAACCCCAAGAATCAGCAAGATAGAGAAAAGAAGGGCAAATTTGAACCCAACTGGCTTGGTCCTTACATCATCACAGCAGCATATGGATCTGGGGCATATCAGCTCTCAACTACAGAAGGTGAATCTTTGGAGGACCCTATCAATAGCATGCACCTTCGCAGGTTCTACACATAAGCTCTTTTTAAGTATCCTAATGCAAAAATACAAAAAAATCAAAAAAAATTCAAAAATACAAAAAAAATTATAAAAACAAAAAAATTGTTACTTGGTGAAAACCTGGCAAACAGGCGCCTTGTGACAACAAAAAAATTGCAAAATCCAAGAAAGTAAAGAGAAATAATTTCGTCCAACGGCGAAAACCACTTCGGTGGCGCCCTGGGCAAGTACCATGGTGAAAACTGGGTCACCAGCGCCATGCGTAGGGACTTTGCTCCTCCCTCTTTCAGGATTCCCTTTCATTCTTTCACTTCGCACACAATCACGACCAATTCACTCACAATAAACTTACCCATGCCCATCATGGCTTGTTATTGATCTACCCGAGATTGGTTAGCCATTCATAATAAATCAGATCCTATCTGTGACTACGGCCAATTCCTGCGTCTAGTAATGGGTGTGGAACTGAGAACATCACATGTTTCGAGGAATACAGTTTCTTTCAGCTCTCTTCAGTCTATCCGCGCACAATTCGCAATAAAGCAACATTTTGCATCGCAAATCCGCAATAAAGTTCCATCTTCTCCACAATAAGGTATCAGTTTCATGGATTCAGTCAGTTTCCAAGGAGACACAGCAGCAACAATGGGCTTCAACAAAATCAAATCTTTTAACAGACTCAGACAACATATGGTTCAGTGCTATCTATCCTTTTTGTGAAAGTGAACATTGTGACCACAATCAAAATTTGACTTAAACAAGTGACAAGAGACACAAACTTGAGGACTACAGTGGATGTGGGTGTCGAGTCTTGGTTTTCTTTTGGTTTTATCTTTTTGGTGACATGTCTTTTAGCTTTTTCGGGATGTCTTTGACTAGAGATTCTATCTCCAGGATGTCTTTGACTAGAAAGGCGAGGATGGGGTATCGTCACTTATTTGCATTTGCTGTCTGTGGATTGTCTTTTAGTAATACTATGACTTGTCCAAGGATATGAGGACACTGTGAGTCTAGTGTGAACTGGGGCATTCCTTGTTTGTGACTGTCTTATCTCCATGCAAACAGGTACAATGACTTTCTGGGCCGAACATATGCCTCGATTGTCATAACCTATTCTGCCATAATAAAGCTCAATGATGATAACGCACAAGAAGCTCTTTCACGTTCATATCTTCTGTCTTCCATCCCCCTTTCTTGATTGACTTCCATTGTCCTTCTCGAGTCCGCGTAGCCCGCTATCACATGACTGAGTATAATGACACACCAAAAACATGTGCATTTCATATAGTTGCACCTGCATCACCACATATAAGCATTTCATACATATAGATATTATAATGGCATCACATCCTGCATACAACACATGTTAGCACATCTCACATTTTCATTATATAAATAATCATTTGCATCACATACATTTTCATTTGCATCATGCATCACATATACAACATAAAAGAACAAAAATATATGGCCTTGCATCATATAAGCATCCATATCATAAAACATGCATCACATAAGAACATCTCATCACACAAGGTACACATGCATATAGCTGCCGCAAAAGATGAATCATCTCATATATATAATCAATCAAATGTGTCATAATACAATGATGTCAAAAGAATCATATGGCTACAAAAGAATCACCCGCAGGTGTCTACAATACAACAATGATACATCTACTGATACAATGGGAGCCCACTATAGCTATGAGGAACTCCCTCCCTCGGAGCCACCTCGCCTCGACGGAGTCTGAGCTGTAGATGGCCCTGCCCCTGGATCCCCCTGTCCCTCTGGTGGTGGTGGAGGCCCCATAACCCCACCGCTGGATGCCTGTCTCCTGCGGCTCCCTCCCGTAGCCGTCGCTGTGCGCGACGACCTCTGGAAGCTCCTAGCCCGCTGCTCTGCTGGCACGGCTGCATAATATAGATCCCTCCAGTAGGCGATCTCCTCTCCCGCTCGCAAAACATAGGCGTAGCCTGCCCCTGCATCCTCTGCTGCCCGCCTACCTGCCCTCAGAGCTGTCTCGGCCTCGGTATATCTCTGGATGGCCTGATCCCTCTCCCGCTCTGTGTCTCGGACCCTGATCCTGAGGTGGTTCCTCTCTCGAACCAAATCCTCAATCTCATCTGCCTGGCCCTGGCAGATCTCCCGCAACCTCACCACCTCATCCTCCTCGGAGTCTCCGCTCTCCGCCCCTGCCTGTGACTCCCCCTCTACAGGTGCCTGTCCCTGTGCCTCTGCCTGCACCTGTCCCTGTGCCTGTATAGGTACCTGTGGCTGTACCTGTCTCTGTCCCTCTGGCTGCACCTGTCTCTGTCCCTCTCTGGGACCCTGTGCTGCTGGCACCTGTAGGGGCAGTCCACCCCGTCCTCTCACCACTGGAGCTGCTCTCTCCTGACCTCCCTCCCTCCGAGGTGCTACCCGTCTCTCTCCCACCACTCCCCTCCGCCTCCGCCGGCCCCTACCTGCATCCCCTCCTCCCTCATCATCATCTCCTCCACCCTCTCCATCCACTGGCTCTGCCGGATCTGTCAACCTCGGAAATGGATGCTCTGCCCAGTACGCAGAGTACTCTGCGTCCATCCCTGCATCATCTACCTCTGGCCACATGTCCCATGGCATCGGCATCATCTCTGCTAGCTGCATCACTGCCTGATCATAAGATAGCAGTGGGCCAAACTGCACCTGATCTCTAACAGTACGGGCATACATACCCGAGCCTCGGGGCATCCTCTGAATCCGGCCATACTGCCTGCATACCCTATCCACCAGCTGTCTCTCTAATATATAGGGCGTCCGCCCAATCAGGTACCTGCTCCGGAAGGTGTAGGGTAGCTCCAGTGCATCATCACCCCACTCCTCGCACCCCAGGTACGGCCTCCAGATCACCATATCAATGTCATCAATGACTCTCCTCCAGTGCTCCAATCTCCCAATCCGAGGCTGGGATGTGATCATGGCATACAAATGAACAAAACTCTGTCCCTGTCCTCTGCCTCTGAAATGAATCGGCCTCGTCACTGGAAGGTGCTCATAGGCCCACACCTGCAATAGAGTCACACCGCAGCCCAGCCCCACTGATCCGTGGTATACAAACTGATGCAGCTCATAGTACAAATGTGCTAGGACACATGGCCCCCATGCATACCTAGTGTGCTCTGCCATCAGCGTCTCCAAGGCCCCTCCCCAGCCCACTGCCAATCCTCGTGTGGCCCTGTCTGGACACAGGTATCCACTGATAACTCCCCCAATAACTGCCGGCAATGCCAATCCTGTGGCAGTCATGGTGTCCCAGGCTACATGCCCTGCTCTCATCTCCAACTCAGGATCCTGAAAAACCCGTCTCAAGGCCTCCCTGTCACCGTCACGGTCGTAGGGGATCAACTCTCCATCAATGGGGATATGCAGTATCCTGTAGACATCCTCTAGTGTCACTGTCATCTCACCCATCGGCAGGTGAAACGTGCATGTCTCTGAGTGCCATCTCTCGGCCAATGCAGTCAGCAACCCCATGTTTGCCCGAAACTCAGGCACATAGAGCATATATGTGAGACCCATCTCCTCAATGGAAATCATGTCCTGGATGGACAACTCTGGACGCAGTCTCTGAGTCGATGGGAATCTCTCCCGTGACTCCAACATCGGCAAATACTCCTGCAGTCAAGCAAATCAATCTTGTCAGTTATCGTGGCATTCACTGTTTATCACAAAATGCTACTCGCTACCCAAATGCATATGGCTATCTACCCTAGTGACACTCACTGTTCATCACAAAGTGTTGCTATTTATCCTAGTAGTGCTCACTGTTCATCACAAAGTACTACGTGTGTGACATTCCCTGTTCATCACAAAGTGTCACTCACATTCGCACTCCCTGTTCATCACAAAGTGCTGCTTATCCTGGTGCTCCCTGTTCATCACAAAGTGCCTTGATCTATCCTAGTCTTCCTAGAGGACCTGCTTGAGTGTATCCTCTCAGCAGCTTATCCAATCGACAGCGTATGTTCATCACAGAACTGCCGATTTGACCTAAAGGACTAAAACCATGCATTTAAACACATAAACGCACTTTTTCAGCACACACGCGCTTTTAACTCATAAACGCGCTTATAGACTGCACAAACGCGCCTCTGCAACACAGACGCGCTTTCTAAACACAAACGTGCCTATGCCAGACATAAACGCGACCAGGGATCACAGACGTCCCTGCATGACATAAACGCTGTTCAAAAGCACAGACGCTACTACATTTCACAAACGCGTCCGCATTCAACACAAACGCGGTTCCAGGCACAGACGCGCCTGGACCCGACACAGACGCGCCTGTTGGACACAGACGCGCCTGGCGCTGACACAGACGCGGTTGCGCGTTTTTGCACTTTTAAACTACCCTATTTCTAGCGCATTTATTGCTCCTAAACATGCATTAATGATAAAACTTGAAATGCGTGAAAGTACGAGGAGGTTTTCGGGTACTTACCGGCTCTCCTGCATCGGCTGGTCGCTGGAATCGGCGGACACGATCGAATCTATGAACGAATGCCATCGCTGCTGACTGCTGCTGCTCTTTTCTCGCTCTGCACTGTGATCTTCTATGGGTGTGGATGACAATGAGGATGTCTTTTGCCCGTGGTTTATCTTATAGCCTACCCTAGCCCTCGCCCTCATTTTCCCGAGTCAGTATTCTTCATCCCGTGACCTTGTCACTTTATCCAATCAGTCCATTCTTTCCCATCTTTCTTATCGCGAGATTGTCTGCAATCTTTCCAGACTTTTTCATCCAATCTCTCGAGGGGGCATATCATTCCCATCCTGGGGCAACTCTGTATCAGTTCATCTTATCTTCTTTGAAACAACGCGACAAGCCGCATTGTCTCAAAGAGGGGCAAAATGTAGACACCTAAAATTGTCATGTCTAATTAAATAAATATTTTATTTATTTAATTACTTTAGCTTAATTCTTCTATTAATTAAATAAATCTTTATTTATTTAATTAATTCATTTATCCTCTTCTAGCCTTATTTCTCATTTAAATAAATACATTTATTTATTTAAATTATCCCTTTCCTAAATTAAATAAATATTTTATTTATTTAATTGCCCTACTTCTTCTATTAATTAAATAAATCTTTATTTATTTAATTAATTCATTAACCTTTTCTACACATGACACATGTCATTCATCTCTTATTTCCTACACTACCTACCCCTTTCATTATTTTGGTATTTCTTATACCTACCCTCTAATCCTAGCCGACCTCTCTTTTTACACCTCTCAATCTTAACCCTCCATTTTCTATTGTGTCTTCTATTTAAGGAGATGCTTTCTTCATTACCAAACCCCTAATGACTAATTTTGGAGGACTTGGCTACACTACGATCCTACTTGCAACCACATTCCGTTCTTTGTTGAGCTCTTGTGCATACAAAAATCTGAGAGCAAGCATATCAAACAAGATCAATGGAGATAGGAAGAATGGAGATCAAAAACCCTAATGGACATGTGATGGTATAATCTTTGTGATTTATTGAGTTATTTTGCATTGTCTTAGGTTGTCTTCATATGTTATGGTGGATCTTTGTTCATTGTTAGGCTAGGGTTTGGTGGTTGAATCCATTTTAGTCTTTCAATATTGTTGTTTATTGCTATCCATTTTCACCATATACACTACCAGTTTTCCTACTCTCTATAATTGGTAATGATTAATAAACACTTTGCTTATTGATAATTTTGGATGTAAATTTAGTATGATTATTGATTGAAGAAGTATTTGTTGATGTGTTTTTTACGCACATGCAAACACAGAATAAAATACCATAAGTATCTTTTTTATTCTTATCATCTCTTGAACAAAATCTCTCAGATGTTGAAGATTAGCTTAAGGATCACTCAAGAAAAATCCAAGGTTCATGAATGTAGGGTCACTACTTGTGGATAATCTTCGTTGGTTGATGTGATTATGTTGGAATCACAAGGGGACTTACATTCGAATGCCTGAATGCTTGATTTGATGGAACTTGATCATTTGATATTTCAATATGGTGATGCTCTTTGTCCTAGACTAACTTGATTTGAAAAAAATGGCAAAAGACAAAGGGTTGAGAGAATTTAATCTAAGGCCTAGAATGTAGGAACATGGATGAATGACTATATGGAATCCTACTGAGCTAGGTCTCACCATCAAATTGAACAATTTGACACAAGCTCAGTGCAATCTTCTAAGGACATTTCAAGGATGTTCGAATCAATACCATCAAACATTGATCACTATTCAAGTTAATGCATAAAAAATGAGTGTAGAACGATTCAAAGTTAAGCTCATATCATTCCAGTTGACCACACAAGGTGTGCTTACAAGCATCAAGAGGCTAGTGGTATGGATTAGGTGGATTCCACATGAATACATTCAACAAATTCCTCCACTCAATTTAATTACATGAAAGTAAATTGAGAAGTAAAGATCATGCGAGTCATTGAAGCAACGAATCAAATTCACCATTACTTTAATGAAATCAATTATTCTCTACAACAAGGTTTGGCAACAATTTTTGCCTTCTCCTAATCTAATTTTTATTCTAATTGCTATTCTATTCTCTCCTATTACTAACTATTAGCTACTCTCCAACTATTAACTATTAACCAACTATTAACCTTTACAAATGAAGAGTCTGAGCCTTTATAGAGAGCTCATTTACAATGAATGACCAAGATTGAATCTCTATCAAGGGCTAGTATTTTATAATAAAAACCTTAATTAGGGTTTGTTACAACAAACTCTCCTTAGCCAATGAAAAAAATACATTTAGAAAGTGTGGACCAATAGATATCGGGGGCAGGTTCCTCGGAGTTTGTGACATCACTAGTGAGTTAGGTACATTGCATCTAGACATGTTGATGTGTACCTCATCTGATTGGTGAAAGTAATGACCAGGATGATGATTAGGATTCCACCTCAACTCACATTTTGAAGGCTTGATAGGTCATCGTCATGAAGACACTTCTTGATACTCAACATTACAAGCTTTCTTGAAGTAGTGGTGATGGGATGTATTAAGGTAACTGAGTCCTTCCTTCATCCTCACTTGCTTGCTTTGGAGTGATTGTATAACTTCTCTTTCGCACTCCTTTGATTTCTTCATGTCTCCATGGTGCAGGGAAGGTTGAAATTCCTCTTAGGTGTGAAGTTTCTCCTCTTGCATGGTGATGTAGGTCTTACAATCTTTTCGCTTTGCAATCACCATCCTCTCCCATCAACAAAACAAAACAAACATGATATCAAATACACAATATATAACTTTTGATAGTTCTTCTTATCTTGATATATCTCTTGATTTTATGTGTTTTGCAGGTTTGATAAGAAAATTTATAGGAATTCACCTTCACAAAGGAGAACTTTGAAGTTGATTTTTGCTTGTAGAAGGGGCTCTTGAAATTTACTCCACTCTTGATATTCATTAAGTTTCCCTTGTCTTTAGAAGTCACTCACTTCACTGAAATCATAAAGTTGTTAATGTAGATCAAATCATAAGATTTAACATGAAACTCGCTCATGAAGTTGATATTCGCTCATGAAGCTTTTAAAGATGAAGATCGCTCTAGTTGGTGTGCCCATGAAGTTGTTTCTCTGATCTTGCTCATCAGGTTTGTCTTTCCCTTCCAACTTATGAGGTTCGCTTATGATTTCTAACTCATGAAGTTCATTTGGGTGAAGCTTTCTTGTGTGAAATTCATTCCAAATCCTTGAGTTATGAAGTATACTTGTTATGAACTTCACTCTAAATTTCCCAAACATGAAGTTTGCTCCAAATTGCCAACTCATGAAGTTGCAAATTTGCTCCAAATATTTCAATTCATGAAGTAAGAACTTAGCTCCAATCCTTCAATTCATGAAGTAATAACTTCGCTCCAATCCTTCAATTCATGAAGTAAGAACTTTGCTCCAATCCTTCAATTCATGAAGTTGTGATTTCGCTCCAAAGTGTTAATTTATGAAGTTTTTTTTCACTTTGCCAAGTCATGAATTAAGGATTTCACTCCAACTCAACAACTCATGAAGTAGAGGATTTTGTTCCAAAAGTCTAACTTATGAAGTTCACTCTTGAATGTTTGATCACGAAATAAGCACTTGTTAAATTCCCTTCACTCTTGCACTTTCAATATGCAGAATCTCTCTCCTAATGTGCAAGTCTTGAAGTCTACTTGGAATTTCTTGAACATGAATTTCGGTCCAAGAATTAGACACATGAAGTTCGCTCCAAGATGCTAACTAATGAAGTTAGGATTTCGCTCCACTATGCAAAGTCATGAAGTTAGGATTTCACCCCAAAAGCTCAAGTTACGAAGTATAATTTTCGCTTCACTTGCTAAACTCATGAAATGTAAACTTCACCTCAAAACCCAATTAACTCATGAAGTTATCAACTTCACGCCTAACCATCAACTCCTAAAGTAAGAATTTTGGTCCAATGTGTCTTAGCATGAAGTAAAAATTTCACTTGAGGCTTGCAGCTATTGAAGTAGGGAATTTCGCTTCTAAAGGTGAACTCATGAAGTTCTCTCTAAAGTAGAAACTCATGAACTTTAGAAATTCACTCAAAATGGTGTGCATTTGAGATTTTCTTTCAATCGTCGTACTTGCTAGGTTTACTTATCTTTCCAAACATGAAATTAGCTCCCAAGTGTTGACTCATAAAGTTATCTCAAACCTTAAGTTCGCTTCAAAACAAAAAATCATGAAGTTCGGTCCAACATCACAACTCATGAAGTATAAATTTCGCTCCAAAAGGTGGAAACATGAAGTTCACTCCAAAACACTCCAACATGAAGCTCACTCCAAAACTAGAAGTCGTGAAGTTCGCTTGGAGTTGCTAAGTCATGAATTTTAGCTTCAAGTTGAATCCTTTCAAGGTGAAATGCTATCCAACATACTTCTCTCCTCTATTCCAACTTCGCTCATGAAGGATTGAAGGTGAATTATAATTCATGTGTGCTCATTGAGGAAGTTCGCTCCAAATCTTGAACTACTGAAGTTTTCCTTTGATTGTTTGAATATGAAATAATTGTTTTCAAATCTCCCTCATTCTTCCACTTCCAACATGAAGAAGCTCATTCCAAGTCTCTTAAGCATGAAATTCGCTCTTGAGTCTTTGAAGACGAAGTTTTCCCCTGAGGCTAGGTTCATGAAGTGGGTTTCAAACCAATACCAAACTCTTGCTTGCGCTTTCAAATTCAATACCTGATAACTTTCTCAACATGAGATCTTTAGAGTGAGTCTTTGCTCTATGCGAGAAATTTAAGAAATTCACTACACAGGAATGTTCATGAAGTGAAGCTTGTTCTTTAAGAGGAACACTGGAGTGACCTACGAATTGACGATCCTTCCTTACTCATGATTAAATTGATCATGCCTAGACTTTGCAAACCTACTACACACTTATGCAAGAATTGTCCACTTGACTCCTAGCCATTCTAAGCATCTATGTCTCTCTAATGCAAAGGCTAATAGAAAAAGACTCAACACTACCTAAGAAGCAAAAAAAAAGGGGGTCCCCTTTTGCAATGGGCCAATGTGTGAATACCTCACAACAATATTGTGTATGCAGGTGTATGTAGTGGAGATCAAACAACAACCTTTTTTGTTTTTGGAGACTCATATGCAGACACTGGAAATTACCATCATCTTATGAAAAATAACATAGTTTCAACATGGAAGTATTCATATGGTATCACTTGGCCTGGGCATCCATCTGCCAGGGTATCTTCTGACAGAATTCTTACATATTATTTAGGTAAGCATTCTGAAATCAAATATCTTTTGATCCCAAATGTCCATAGTCAGAAATTGTTATGGAATTTAGCCCAAAATATTTGGATAGGCGGATCCATTCTATGGTTTATAGCTTCAAAGAATATGCAAAGTGATTTGAGGCAACATAACTAAAACTGAAATAAGCTTAAAATTTCCCATTGCTATGTATCAGGGTTTCCAAGTGCTTTACGATTAGTAACTTGGAGGAATTGATTATGTGTTGCATTGATTTTTTGTCATTAATGTCAACACTAGCTATTTTGGTTGTTTATCGGTTTCTGGTTGGTTCCAGTAGAGTGGTTGGATTATGATATTGATTTGGTATGCTTTGGTTTGTGGAATTGGTTTGGATATGTCATTCATGCTATTCAGATGCATATCACGATTAGTTGGTTTGGAATTTGATGACTCGGAATCTATCATTCTCTCTAGTAAGCCTTTTGGTCACCGGTAAGGGTTTTACTAACAAAGCTTTGTTGAAGATCCTTTGAAGCACTTGATAAGTAGTGTTGGTGCGGCTTCTAGATAGCTCACAGGATGTTGTTGGTTATCTTGTTCGTGTTCCTATTGATTGGTGGTGTTGGATTTGGTATATGGTGATCTATTTTGGGTCTGGTCTTATTCTACTAAGTTATGGATCGGTTTATGTAACGTGTTGGTGGACGATCTCAATGCGTTACCTGTTGGATCTATTGATTGGCTTATATTGTTTTGGTCATAGGCCAACTTGGATGATCATTGGATTGCAAGTTTATGTTATGAATTTATTGTATTATCTTTTAGGTGGTCGACCTAATTTTTTAGTTCCCAGGTTGGTATATATATGATGTAAGATCTCTTTGTAGATCATGGGTTATGGGATTATGCAATTATTTGTGTGTGAATAATGTTGTAATCATATGCAGAGGTTTTGGTCAATCATAGGTGATTGAATTAGGTTTGTAAAAGAGGTTTAAGACCTCCGGTACTGAGCTTAACTAGAACTGTACTCAGGCATAAGAGATGCTATTCTTGCAGTTCACTCTTCTTTCTGGATTGTAGTCTAGATTTCTTTTGTATTCAGTGAGGATCCTTTTGTGATGAGCAGTGCACTCTAGGCTATTGGCCTTCCTGCATGTGCAGGGCCCTCTTTTTGTAATCACATACTTACTGCAAAAGTATTATCTGACTGTGGGTTGGTTTCCCACCATGGTTTTTCCCTTTACTGGGTTTTCCACGTACAAATATTGGTGTTATCTTTTGTGGATGGTTGGTAAATATTTCATGGCTTATATTTGTGCTTAACTGCTATATCTGTTATTCTAGTATTGGGTTTATGTATTTCGGTAATAAGGTTTTAATGCTTAAAGTTCTATAATCTATTGACAACTGATTCACCCCCCTCCGCTCTCAGTTGTCCACCTGTTATTTGAGCTGTCTAATAATTGGTATCAGAGCCTGGTCCTCTCTACAGAAGCTTAACTTCTTGAGGAAAATCCTATGACATCTAATACTTAAAGTTCATCTGCAGCTGTTTTTCGGAGAGAAATTCCTAGGCTTGATGGAACAAATTGCAGGGTCTGGAAGATTCAGGTGGAGACTCATTTGAGATGTCTTGGGAAAGGGATTTGGGAAATCACTAAGAAAGGATATACACCTCATAATCTGGCATCTACCGATCCTCCTCCAATAGGCTTGGATAAGGACATTGAAAATGATTGTAGAGCTAGAGAAGGCCCTTGCTGCTAAAACTGAAGACAAGGATGAATGGGTGATAGATAGTGGATGTTCACATCATATGACTGGAGATAAAAGGAAGTTTCTATCTTTGCAAGAATTTGATGGTGGTCTAGTTAGATTTGGAGATGACAAAGCATGCATGATCAAGGGAAGAGGAACTATATCATTGGATGGTAGGCATAATACTAATAATGTTTATTATGTTGAAGGTTTAAGGCATAATATTTTGAGTGTAGGATAGTTAGTGGATAAGGGATTTCCATTACAGTTCAAGGATGGAAAATGCAAGATTATCAATAGATATGGATTGGAGTTTGCAACTGGTACTCAGACTAAAGGTAACATCTTTTATTTTAACTTCGGTGAGAAGACATGTTTGATTGCATAGATTGATGAAAGTTGGCTATGGCATAAGAGGTTGTGTCGTGTCAATTTTGATTGCATTGTAAAGATTAGTTCTACTAAGGCAGTTACAAACACACCTAAGATTGTGAAGCCTTATAATTCGGTATGTAAGGAATGTCAAATGGGAAAACAAGTTAGAACTTCTTTTAAAAGTATACAAGACATTTCTAATGATGTTCTTGATCTTATTCATACTGATTTGTGTGGTCCTGCTAGAATCAAAAGTTTTCAGGGTGATAGATATTTTATGCTAATCATTGATGACTATTCTAGAATGACGTGGGTTACTTTTCTAAGGGAGAAATTTGAAGTGTTTGAAAAGTTTAAAAATTTTAAAGCTAAATTTGAGATAGAGACATGATTGAAGATTAAATGCTTAAGTCAGATCAGGGTGGAGAATTCAAATCCAGTTAATTTAATAGTTATTGTGAGAAGCATGGGATAATGAGACAATTGTCTTCACCCTAGACACCTCAGCAGAATGGAGTTGTGGAAAGGAAGAATAGAACTATCTTGGATGCGGCTAGAACCATGATGATGGAAGCTAATCTACCTCATATCTATTGAAGAAAAGATGTGAGCATGACAATATACACATTCAACAGAGTTCATATCAAAGGAGACATTGGTAAGACACCTTATGAGTTATGGTTTGGTCATAAACCTACAATTAAGTATTTCAGAATCTTTGATAGTAAATGCTATATCAAAAGAGACAATTCCATTGGAAAGTTTGATCCTAGATGTGATGAAGGAATATTTCTTGGTTATTCTAATGAAAGAAAAGCATATAGATGTTATAACAAAGATTGCAAAGAATTGTGGAGAGCACTAATGTCAAGGTGGATGATTAGAACAGAGGTCAAATTAGAACTTATGAGAGAGAACCGACAGTGAAAATGATCACAACTGAACCGGTAGCACCTACACCAGAACAAAATGTTGAACTAGTTACTCTGACAGTATTAGAGAATTCAACAGTAACTGAAGATCAGAGCAGAGGAATAAAAAATCAGAAGACTCCTGAGTATGTAAGGTTGAATCATTTAGAAGATCATATCATTGGAGACAAGAATAAAGGAGTGATGACAAGAAGAAGGTTGGTAGCTGATGAGGTATGTTTAATTTCTCAAATTGAACTTGCATTGGTAATTGAAGCATGTAAAGATGAATGTTGGATGAAAGCTATTAAAGAGGAATTAGATCAGATAGAAAAGAATAATACATGGACTTTAGTTCCCTGACCTAAAAATAAGAATGTTATTAGAACTAAATGGGTTTTTAGGAATAAATTGAATGAAGATGGGAGAGTTGTGAGAAATAAGGCTAGATTAGTTTGTAAAGGATATTCTCAAAAGGAAGGAATTGATTATGATGAAACCTGTGCTCTAGTAGCTAGGATTGAAGCTATGAGATTATTTCTTGTCTATGCTACACATAATAACTACAAGGTTACTCAAATTGGATGTTAAGTGTGCATTTCTGAATGCAGATCTTAAAGAGGAAGTTTATATTAAGCAACTTGATGGATTTTCACTTTCTGATGATAAAAATATGGTTTGCAGGTTAAGGAAAGCTTTATATGGATTGAAACAAGCCCCTAGAGCTTGGTATGCAAGGTTGGATAAATATCTTTTGAAGATTGGTTTCACTAAAGGTAATGCTGACATTAATTTATATTATAAGATCACTAATGATGACATATTGATTGTTGAAGTCTTTGTTGATGATATCATTTTTAGAGGTGAAGATAAGTTGTGTATGGAATTCTCTAGCAATATGAAGAATGAATTTGAGATGTCTATGATTGAGGAGATGAAATTGTTCTTAGGTTTGTAGATTACTCGGACTAATAAAGGTATCTTCATTTGTCAAACTAAGTATGCTAGAGAGTTGTTGAAGAAATTTGGTATGGAAAATTCTAAACTAGTTGGTACTCCTATGGTTACAAGTGAGAAATTGACAAAGAAAGATATATCATCCCTGATAAATCCTACAAGGTACAAGTCTATGATTGGAGGTTTGTTATATTTGACTGAGACTAGATCGGATATAATGAATGCAGTTTGTATTGTATCAAGATATCAGAGTGATCCTAGAGAGAATCATGAGAGTGTGGTGAGAATGATTTTCATGTCTTTGCAGGGAACACGTGAATATGGTTTGTTGTATCCTAAAAATGATGACTTTACACTATGTGCATATACAGATGTAGATTGGGTTGGAGATGTTGATGACTGAAAGAGCACATCCGGTGGAGCTTTCTTTCTTGGAAAGAAACTTGTTTCATGGATCAACAAGAAGCAGTCATGTACTTCTTTATCTTTTGCCGAAGTTGAGCATGTTGTTGCTGCTACTAATTGTACACAAGTCCTATGGATGAAGCAAATGTTGAAGGATATAAGGATAGTCTATAATGACTTGGTAGTTATTCACTGTGATAACTCTGCTACTATTGACATATCAAAGAATTCGGTATTTCATTCTAAGACAAAGCACATATCTACCAAGTACAAATTTTTGAAGGAGAAGGTGGAAGCAAATGAAGTCAAGCTGGTTTATGTGAACACTAAAGAGAAGATTGCAGACATTTTCACTAAACCTTTGCCTAAGGAATAATTTGAGTATTTTAGAGGCAGATTGGGGGTTTCTTCCCCTTTGATAGAGACCCGAATGATGTTGATTAGCATCAACCAGGTATGCATTTACAGAGAAATTATACATTCTGGATTGATGTGGTGGTGATACTACTCAAGGGGAGTAGTTAGCTATGTGGTTCAAAGGATTTAAGATTTATCTTTGATATTTATGTCAGATTTTTGGCATTTATGTCAAAGGGGGGAAGATATACATGTGAGAAACTAAGCTTAACTATAACATCAGTCAAAGGGGAGAGATCCAAGCTTAACAAATATATCATTCATAGGGGGAATTTGTTAACTTCATTGTTATATCATTTTTGGGAGTTCGTTGGCTATCTTCCATAGGGGGATACTTATTTGGCATTTCTTGGCACTTGGATGTTTTACACATCTAGTGTTGCCATCAATGCCAAAGGGGGAGATTGTTGACAACTTGGAGGAATTGATTATGTGTTGCATTGATGTTTTGTCATTGATGTCAACACTAGTTGTTTTGGTTGTTTACTAGTTTCTGGTAGGTTGCAGTAGAGTTGTTGGATTATGATATTGATATGGTATGCTCCGATATGCTTTGGTTTGTGGAATTGGTTTGGATATGTCATTTATGCTATTGAGATGCATATCAAGATTAGTTGGTTCAGGATTTGATGACTCAAAAGCTATCATTTGCTCTAGTAAGCCTTTTGGTCACCGATAAGGGTTTTATCGGCAGAGCTTTGTTGAAGATCTTTTGATGCACTTGATAAGTGGTGTTGGTGTAGCTTCTAGATGGCTCACGAGATGCTATTGGTTATCTTGTTTGTGTTCCTATTGATCGATGGTGTTGGATTTGGTTTATGGCAACCTATTTTGGGTCTAGTCTTATTTTGCTGGGTTATGGATAGGTTTATGTAACGTGTTGGTGGATGATCTCGATGCATTATCAGTTGGATCTATTGATTGGTTTATATTGTTTTGGTCCCAAGCCAACTTGGATGATAATTGGATTGCGGGTTTATGTTATGAATTTATTGTATTATCTTTTAGGTGGTCGGCCTAATTGTTTGGGTCCCAGGTTGGTATATTTATGATATAAGATCATAGGTTATGAGATTATGTGATTATCTATGTGCGAATAATGCTGTAATCATATGCAGAGGTTTTGGTCGATCATAGGTGATCAAATTGAGTTTGTAAAAGAGGTTTAAGACCTCTGGTATCGAGCTTAACCAAAACTGTACTCAGGCATAGGAGATGTTATTCTTGCAGTTCACTCTTCTTTTCAGATTGTAGTTTGGATTTCTTTTATAGTCAGTAAGGCTGCTTTTGTGATGAGCAGTGTGCTCTAGGCTATTGACCTTTCTGCATGTGTAGGCCCCTCTTTTTGTAATCACTTAATTATTGTAGAAGTATTATTTGACTGTGGGTAGGCTTCCCATCGTGGTTTTTCCCTTTACCAGGTTTTCCACGTATAAAGCTTGGTGTTATCTTTTGTGGATGGTTGGTAAATGTTTTGTGGCTTATATTTGTGCTTAACTGCTATATCTACTATTTTGGTATTTGGTTTATGTATTCCGGTAGTAAGTTTTTATGCTTAAAGTTCTATAATCTGTTGACAACTGATTCACCCCCCCTAAGTTATCCACTAGTTATCTGAGTTGTCTAACATTTATAACATCAACTAATATATGTATGTGTTTGACTTATGCTCTCTAATAATATAATGATTATGGGTCATGGTATTGACCTCTAATTTTCTAACTATAATAATGATGAAGGGTCATATCTGTAATTATGTATAGCTATAATTTACACATCGAACCTAGAAATTCTCCCAAATTTTACCGAGACATAAAAATCCTATTCAAAAATCCTCAATGAGGTTACATTTGCAAGACTAACATATTTCAAAATAATGATAATCCTATGAAATAGAAAATGGTACCCTTTCTCAAGGATAACATTACAGATTCCTTTAGGGTCTTTTCAAACTCTTTTTTGATCCATTCAAAACTACTTATCTATTAAAAACATTATGGACTCCTCTTGATTCATGCTACCTTTCAAATGACGTATATTAGCAAGCCTAAGAATAGTTCTCAAATTAGAAGTCTGATTGAGGATTATGGCAAATTTCTCTCCATTAGTGCTTCTGTTATGTACTCTAAGCTATATGTGCTTACCTATTCTATTAACAATGAATACTTCTTTTTCTTTATAAATATTGTATCGCAATGAGTATAATGAAAAGGTGAATGTATTGACCTGATTTTGTGGTTTTTCCTTAAATTTATGCAGCCCAAATCTTAGGTCTTCCATATCTAGTAACTTACAGGGTCCTAAAAAATTCAACCCATCATATCATAGCATTGGAAGGCATAACTTTGCAATATCATACAGTGGGGTATTTGACTCATTTGGACTATCAAAGTTTAGTGTCCAAGTTGGGAATTTCAAGGATACTCTTATATCTCATAAATATGATTCTCATCATCTAAAGCACTCAATTGTACTTCTCACTCTCAATGGAAATGATTATGCTACTGCAAATGTCACTGCAGTGGTGAGAATTAACATCATCGAACTTGCCATGTATTACAAGTCTGATTCAAAGTTGTCATGTTTTATAAGTATGATCCAAATGCAATTTTGTAAAATATGTAACTGAGGATTATGAGTTGTGGATGTGTACAAGGAACAAAGAAGTTTGTCAAGAGTGTTATAACAAAGAGGAAACTGCAACTCACATAGCTTTATAATCTTGGGCTAAGGAATTTTTTGGCATCAAATAACAAGCCCTTTGACTATCAACCTGGTTATTTACCGTTTGGAGCAGTATGCTTCAACACAATAATGGAGTTAGTGTCCACCCACAACAATTATCTATCAGAAGCCATTTCAGAGCCGACTGAACTTAAAGATGCCAACTTCCTCATCCTCAATTTCTTTCTAGCCTTCTCTCATATTACCTTGAACCCATTTGCATATGGTAAATACATTGAACATACTATAGCTTAGAATCTTAACATTGTCTATTTTAGGTTTTCCTTTTGAAGAAAATATCTAAATATCAAAGTGTTTTGAATCCTCTTTCTTTTTTAGATGTTTCATTCCAGCTTGTAGACCTCTTATTATTGATGTTTAAGAGTCAAACTTCTTGGATTACATCAACTTAGAGACCAAACATGAGTGCACCGACTAACTTATTTTTGTGTTGTTTCGAGTAGGAATCCATGAGATGAGTAGATCGTATTGTTCTAGAGATGTAAACATGAGTAGCTCCCCTGTTGGGTGTGTTGATTATTATGAACAAGGAAGAGCTATTTTTCATCTGTGCAAGTCTCAAGAGTAATTATTCTTTTTTGATTGGTACCATCCTACCATCCTACTCAAAAGGGATGGCAAGTGATGATAAATCTTCATTACTCCCATTGTAGGTTTGTTCAAGAAGGGTCTTATTCTTCTCTTCAATCATTAGTTGAATGGATTTCTAAGAGGGTGGGCTTGGATTATTATCCTCCCAAATTTTCCAAAAAACCATATATGGATAAGTGAATAATAAGCATTAAAGTTGGGATCACGAATTGTCAATTATAATCAATTCTTGTTTACTGAGATTGGGGTTGGATTGGTTCTCCATATTTTAGTTCTGGGTTCAGTTTTGTTTGAGTTTCGGGGGGTGATCTTTTATCTACCCAATTTTTTTGTTTTTCACACAAGGGTAATCTTTTTTTAATCAGAAATGAAGAATATAAAGTAAGAATGGCTTATAACTCATCAGAGAACAAATAATTAATTTTTTCTATCCTCCCCAATTAATTGCTCTAACAAGTGAGATAAATCCACCCACAAATTTCTCCATTATACAATATTTCAACCTTGCAATCCGTGAGATGCCCATTTCGCTAGGCAGTCTGCTACTTTATTCTATTCTATAGGAATATGACAAAATGTAAAAGATTCTAAAGACCCACTCAACCATAGAATCTATCAAATAACCACAACTAAATGCCAATTAACACCATCTAAGTGTTGCTCATTTAGCATATGCACTACCACTTGTGAATCAAATTCACAAATAATCTATTTCTAACCAAGAGCACAACCTCTCTTTAGTGCAAGGGCTTTCATGAAATTATTTGTATGAAACCCTTTATAAATTTCTTTAGAGTTATCTCTGCCAATACCATATATACCTACATGACCATGATTCCCCCTAAAGGAGCCATATGTATTTATATTCAGAACTCCTTGAGGAGGAGGGAGCCATCAACCTACCCTATCAACTTTCCTCTTAGACTGTCTACCTATGGTTTTTCTAACTTGCATTCTTCTTACATCACCAGAAAAATGGAACTTTTGAACAATATCTACATCACTAGGATCCACTACACCGGAAAGATTGCAATTAGCCGAGACTGTCTCCTAAAGAGTATTAATAGTTTTCCTCCACAATTGTTGAAGAATCAATTTTGCATTCTGAAAAATCGTATGATTTTGTTTTATCCAAAGATTTCATTTAATGAAAGAAGGATAAGCCAAGGAACCTAAAGAAAAGAAGTCTTAACAGGATGTTGACCCAAGTGGTCCCATAATTCAACCAAAGAGGAGGCATGCACACAAACTTGACTCCAAACTGCCCATCAGAGATGCCAAATCTCCCTAGAGAAAGAACATTGAAAGAAAAGATGAGAGGTACATTTTTCACTATGAAGAAAAAACACACAAATAAAAGTTCCTTGGAAGCCATGCTTGCACAAATTATCCCAAGGCATCTGTTTTGAACAACCAATCACAAGAAAAAAATTGCACTTGGGCCACCAAAATTTGTTCCACGCCTGTTTCCACCATGAAACTCCTTCCCCAAACATTTGTCTATCTAGCTACAAGTACTCTGAAGCCATTGAGTACTTACTAGTGGAATCCTTACCCCAAGCCAGAAAATCCATCCCGGTAAGAGAATTACGCTCCCTACTATGAAGAATGTGAGCTAATTCTCACCAAGCTCCCTCAATTCCTCTAGGTGGCTAGTCGTGGATGTTTTTCCATCTGCTAACATCCATTGAGCCCAAATGTAGAACAATATTATAATCAACCACTATGTGTCATCCAGATGCAATAAAACTATCAGAAAGGGACTGTAAGTGTGGATACATGGAAAGAAGCAGAGGGCGGCCATCTCAAGAATCAAGTCAAAACAAAGCTTCTAAACCCTTATTATAAAACCAAAAAAGCTCCTATTTAGTTATCTTTTCCCCTATCTTCAAAGTATACCAAATAATAAAGCCCTCCCCCCAAGGCTACAATGGGGAACATCCACATTGTCAAATGTTGTAAGATATTGATTAGAATAGGTGTACTTTAATTTTTTTATTAATAGAATGCTGACTTATTAATCAATTTTAAAAAATATTCACAAATATCTTTATACTAATAATAATATCATATAAGGACTAGATAAAATATTATTATGTTAAGTTGAAAGTCTTAAAAATACTAGAATTGCATTATCTTTTTTAGTAGATTATCGTTAACTTTAAATTGTGGTTAAAACTGGTC
Source organism: Cryptomeria japonica (assembly GCF_030272615.1). Taxonomy (NCBI): domain Eukaryota; kingdom Viridiplantae; phylum Streptophyta; class Pinopsida; order Cupressales; family Cupressaceae; genus Cryptomeria; species Cryptomeria japonica. The sequence goes on along the minus strand of NC_081408.1, from coordinate 164,474,998 downwards.
ATAGTGTTAGTCTAGATTTTTAATTTTACTTAGTAGATTCTTGTGTATTATTTTGCACATTTAGTTTAGATTATTCAGTTGTAGTGAGTGGGCCATTCTATGAGTAGATAACATCTTGCATGAGTGTACCAATATCTATGTTTGGGTAATTGGAGTTACATTTTTTTTGGAGTTTGTTTAGTTATAGTGAGCTAGACATTCTAGGAGTACATAACATCTTCCATGAGTGTACCACCATCTATGTTTGGGTAATTAGAGTTACTTTTCTTGTTAGTTAGCTATGCATCTACTCAAAGAATGTCTCACTCACTACAACTAAACAAGATCCAACAAAAAAGTAACTCCAATTATCCAAACATAGATAGTGGTACATTCATGCAAGATGCTATCTACATAAAATGGTCCACTCACTACAACTAAACAAGCTCCAACAAAAAAGTATAGATTCTATCTACTCATAAAACGGTCCACCTTGTACAACTAAACAAAAAAGAATAGATGCTATCTATTGATAAAATGGTCCAAAAAAGTATAGATGCTATCTACTCATAAAATGGTCAACATAGTGCAACTAATAAAGCTCCAACAAAGTAGTGTATACCTTTTTGTTGGAGCTTGTTTAGTTATACATATTTGTTTGTTGGAGCTTTTTTAGTTGTGTGGGTGGACCATTTTATACTTTCTTGTTGGAGCTTCTTTAAATGGTGGACCATTTTATTATTTTTTGTTGGAGCTTGCTTAGTTATATTGTATGGACCATTTTGTGAGTAGATAGCATCTATAATTTTTTGTTTAGGTGTAATAGGTGGATCATTTTATGAGTAGATAGCAACTACCATGAGTGTAACACTATCTATGTTTGGGTAATTGAACTTACTTTTATTGTCATTTGGCTTTGAGTTTATATATATGGAATTACTTTCCTGCTTGTTGGTTTTGTCGCCCCCTAAACAAAGAAGTGATGCAAAACCAACTAACAAGAAAAGTAACTCAAACTACTCAAACAAAAGTAAAGGCAACTCGTAGAAAATGCTATCTACAATTAGAATGACCCTCTTAGTATGTGTGTGTATTCATAAGTGTATTGCTACCTAGATCTATAATTAAAAATGGAGAATGCAAAATCAACAAATAAGAAAAGTAACTCCAACTATCCAAACATAGCTAGTAGTGCAATTATGGAAGATGTTAACTTTTATTACAATGACCCACTCATTATAACTAAAGCTAAATTGAATGCTTAGGAAAATACATAATATCCAACTAAGTAAAATTAAAAACCCACACTCAATTCTTTTAACTTGTGCATTCAGGTTATTGTGAATTTTTAATTTCTATTTCATTTTTTTCAGCATTTGCATCTCTTTGTAGAAATTAACTTTAACCAATGATTTTGTTTTCAATATTATTTTGTTAAAATAGTTTTATTGTTTCTATACCATGCACTAGGCTTTGGTTAGTTTTAGTTTATTTTTCAATTTGTTATGATAGTAAAGCTTTGGTGTTAGGATGGATAATTTGGTTTTTAGTTTGAGATATTCAAGAGGCTACTCACATTGTTTGTAGATTTTCTTAAAATCTAGCATTCTTTTTTTCTTGTATTTTCAAATGATACGAAGAATTAGAAATATTTCAAAAGAAAAAACTAACATCTCTAGGATTTCTTCCTAGCCTTTTTCAATTATGGACCTATATAATGTTTTTGATAATTTTAACAATGTTTTTCGCTATTTTAGTATATTTGGGAGGTTTGGAAAAGAAAAATGTAACTTATGTTTCACATAAATTGGAGATTTGGAACTCATTTTGCATTAGCAGGGTTGATCATAGCCTTAAGTAAAGTACTAGTTTGTAAGAATTATGGAGATAAACAATCAATATCATTGCATATGAAAGCCACCAAAACATATAAATTGATAGTAAAATCAGATTTGAGAAGAATTTTGAGGAATTTTGTTTTGCCAAATCATATAACTATACAAATATGTGTAGGTCTAAATTTTAAAAAATTAAAATTAAAAGTTCGAATGACCTGCTAATTTTTTTTGGAAGTTTTAAATATTAAAATTAATTCTTTGGGCTTATAGCCCATGTGACCCTTGTATAGGGGTTCACAACCCACTAAAGGTATCAAACTAGGCCTTAGGATTCAACCTAGTCACTGCCTACAAGCCACAACTAGTTGTCATTGATTCTGAATTGTGCATCTCAACCTATGGCCATCTTACAACTGCTACTACGAGCAACTTCACCTATATGCCTCTAGGCATCTACTTTGCTAGACAACAAATCATTTGCTAAATATTCTACCACTAGCTGCACCTAGCTAGGCCAACCACCATTGGAGTAGTACTAGGGCCAGTGGTCCCCCCCCCATTAGCACATTTTAGTTTGAGAAAAAAAATTCAAGAGACTTTTTCGTAGTCATATAGAGATATTTTTTTCACAATTGTTTTTTAAAATGAGATAAAATTTTACATTCTTTATTGTGTAATCAATTTTTAAACTTGATTCCATTCTTTAAAAAATAATTTTTTCACATATTTTACAATGTAATTCTCATTTTCAAAACTTTAGAAGGTCATATCTTGTGTAAATAGATTCATTTTAAAGTTTTTTTAAAGTGCATATTTTTAAAAGTACTCTACACTAATGCTCTCTATAAATATATGAACTGTACTTCCAAAAAGATTGGCCATTTTGGGTCTTATAAAGCTCTACAAATATAGAATTTTCTATTATAACCTAGATTAATCATAAAGTATCAAACATTATAGTTGTTGAGAGAATCATTTCAAAATGAGGAACATGGGGGATTCTTATGTGTTTTCTTAGTCTTTTTCTACATTTTTGCTTTTATTTTTCACACTATGAATTTATTGTCAATTTCTCTATTTATACCAAATAACTATTATTAGTAGGAGTATAGAATGTTAATCATGTTGAAAAGTAAGACATTATTTAGAATAACTATTCATATAAAGGTATATCCTACCATAGATGTAGAAAATATCAAATTCTTTAGTAATTGTAATGAGGCCTATGGGTTCTTATGTGCATGACATCTCCAAAACTTATTTCACATCGAGTCCTTAGATTCATCCAATTAGATTTGGATTAATTTTGAGAATGAATGGATTAATTTGAGTTTTAGAAATTTTGACATTATTTATAATTTCTTGACCAAGTTGAAATCATTGAGATTATACTTAAAATAATATGGATTTAAAAAAATACTAGTTGGCGGTTAGTATTATCTCTAGACTTGGCTTAGACCATTCAAACTTTATTTATGTAAATTGTATTCACAACAATTTCATGTTGTGTATTGAACCCACTTTAGTGGGCATTGTTGTAGCATATTCTAGGTCCGTTTAAGCCACAACCTTGGCCTTTTTCCTTACACCAAAGTTTTTTCCAAATTTGGATTGTTATATCCTTCTAACCTTTGTGTTGAAAACATGTGTAATTTAAAAAAAATAAAATTCCAAGGGTGTGTGACATGTAGATGTCTATATGAGATCCTAGCATCCTAAAAGTTTTTAAAATTTGAAATAGATTTTTCACTCCACTATCTCGTGATGTTTGCTATAATGCCTAATTGAACAAGCACACTCTAAATTTCTATGATCATCCAAACAAAACCCTCATCCTTTATTTAAAAACTAAGTTTTTCATCTTTTAAATTCTCTTGCTCTCTTCATCTCACACATCATTTTAACTCCATTCTAAGAGCTTTATATTCTTGGTAATATTGTTCTATTTTATTCAAATAATATTATTTCATTTCCTTATTGCTTCTTTATTATTTGCTTGGCAAATCTATTTGATATGAATCACTTCCTCATTTGTCAAATCCATTCACAATGATAGTTTTCTCTATAGATTAGAATGGACACCATTAACATTTATTTCATTTTATTTTACCACTCTTAATTCCTAGATGCACTTATGGTGTTTGTGTTTTTTGATTGGCTTCACATCCCATAGTGTCAGGTTGGGTAGGGTAAAAGTTCTTGATAAAACAAAGCATAAATAAAAGACAAAGGAGTGTCTTTGAGCTTATTAAATTGCCGGTACACTATCCAGCCCATGATTTGCCTTATACTTTTTTTAAAATTTCTTTTTGTTTCTTTAGGTGCTCAACACTCATAAGACATTTTTGGAGGGACACGAGAAGTGAGAATTATTTGAGCTTGCTATATATTTTTAAAAAAGTAAAGAGGGAGTTTGAAAGGGTTTTAATTTTTATATGATGATTATTTGTAAAAGTTCAATCAAATGAAAAATAGGTAAGTTTCAATCAATCATTTATAATATTGAATGGTTTATTGTTTCAAGTGAAAAGGGGCAATTGAAAGATTTCAATCTTGTGGAATTTAATGTATTATATAATATTGATCAATGTCTATACTACTAAATTTGGGAAAGTCTAGTAGAGGGATAGAGGGTCATTTTGATTGGGGGAGAGCGAATATGCTATAGAAGTGAAAGATTGGCCATTGTTTACACTTGAGAGGAGCATTTACATTTGTTGTGAGAGTGTGAAGATTGTGTTGTAGAAGCTACTAAAATTTGCTTGGTTGTCCCTATGCATTTGATCAAGGTGGTCATTGAGAGTGTAGAGCAAGCTCATGTGGGGCTTGTTATTCCTAAAAAACAATGAGTTAACACAATAAATAGGAGCTAGAGTTCCCAAAAAAAGTAACCAACTCAATATATTGTAAATTGATCAAGAGTAGAGATGGGTGCGACTTTGGAGGTACCTAAAGGATAAAAGAGGAGCTTTACCCAAAAAAGTGTCAATGAAAGTTATGATAGATTGACCATAGAAAAGAGACAGGTGTGATAGAAAAATCTACTCAAAGGTGTAAACGTTGGCCCCAAACTTTTTTTACTATTTAAATGCACTTTGGGTTGGGTTTTTCATCAAAATTAATATTGTATTGTATTGGGAGAAATTTGCATTAAACTTTTTAGATTTGAGAGTAGAATGCTAGAGTAAACTAGTGATAGAAAAATGTATATTTGGAAGAATAATTTAGAATCTAAAGGTGTATTGTTTTTTATAATGGAAAAAAAAGGTTTATCAAGATTACATAAGATAAATCATTTTAAGCCCATACAAAACAAAACCAACAGACAAAACCCCATAGGGTTGAGAGACAGTAGATACAAACAAAAAAGACCACCCAGCCCGCTAAGACAACAAAAGGCCAACAAACTGCCAACACATACACAACAATAGAAACAAAAAATCAATCCAAATTTTTAAGATTCTCAGCAACATCAATACTTAGTTGATGCATCTTCTTGGCAACATTCTTCAATTCCAGGATGTCTTGGGGCACTTCAGTGACTCTCTTCTTCAGGCTAGCCCTAGTACGATTACCTGTAGGACCCAATTCTTCCGCACCAGCAGCCATATCCTTGTCCACATCCATCACAATCGTTTCCATATAAGATTTCTCTAACTTGCTAACCACAATAGACATAGTTTCAACAAAAACCTTAACAATGTTCTGACTGCTCTCCATTATGCCCCGGAGGGTAGCCTCGAATTTGGCAATTCTAGCCTTCATGTCCACAATTTTTTTATCAGAAATCTCCTTCACTTTTTGGGTGGCTTCCATGTTTTTAGCCATACAATCACTTATGACTTGCTTTTCACTTTCTGTCCATAGAGCATCCGTTGAAGACCCCTCAACCATCTCCTTACCAATACTAATAGGATGAGCACTAACAACAACATGCGACATATCTCCAGCACTCACATTAGCCTGCATAACTTCCATCTTGGAAGATAAGGACCACTTCTTGAGATTAATGTTCTTAATCTCATAAAACACCCACCTGAAAAGACGAAAAACCTCTAGAGAGTTGTTCTTGGCAATGTTGAGCACATCAAACAGGATCTCCTGTTTGGGATGAAAATCCTATAAAGTAAAATCCATCGATTCCTGGGAATTATGTTCAGAGCCATGGGAGGAGGAGGATGCCTCAACATTGTGAGTGTGGTCCAAGGAGTCCTAATCATTAGAGTTGTCTAATAACTTCAAAGTGGCCTTTCGAGCTTTACCCTTAGGTCATTTGCTTGAACCCTCTCCACCAACATCAGGGGACCCCTTACTAGCACTCGAAGTAACCCCCTTAAGCCTAGTTTTAGCCTTTTTGTTGGTGTGGGGAAGGAAATCCCTATAATTGCTATTGTCTCCCAACCCTCTAATTGTGAATCCTCACTATCATTAATCTCTTCTGCAATAATGGGAGAGGGCTTGCTAGGGTTTTCAGAATCCCTAGTCTTCAAATGCTCATAGATAAGAGAGATTAAACCTTGGTGCAAAACCAGATTAACATGGGGATTCTCCTTAAAATCAGCGATACTAGCACTCAACGAAGACAATAGATAAAACAAAAAAGACATTTTCTCATTGTGATGAAAATGATTAAGGAACACAAAATGATACCTATATATTTTGGTGAACCTGCCATCCAAAGTAAAAAAATCCATAATCGCTTTTAGGAGCCCCCTCCAAATGACCTTATTATGATGTGGCTCAAAGTGGGTCTTGTTTTCTTTCACCAAGTGCTCACGCTCCTTCTCTTTCTTAGGGAATCTCTTCATAATAACACCAGAGATTTTTCTCTCTCTATAAAATTTTATCCCCTCCATGGACAAACCCATCACTTCAACTATGAGTTCTTCATTAATCTATGTCACCCTACCAAACAGATTCATCTTACCATCCTTCCACCCCTTAACAAATTGCCTGGTAACACTCTGATTGTGCCCATGCAATTTTCTAAAGGTGTATTGTTATGTAAAGAGAACATTAATATTTGTCGAAGTAATGCCAAATGGCCAACTACAAAGAAAAGACTTAGTTGTATTTAGGAAAAATAGTGCATAAGTAGGGATAAGAAGGGATGCACTATAGAATGTCTTATATATAATCTCACCAATCGACTTATTGCATTCATAAATATTATCCAATCAATCATTTCGAGTGTTTAATATGCAGGATTAGAACCATAATCATAGCCACAATTCCATTTCTAAGGTATACAATTACTTCCTAAGGCTAACCACTTACTACTACATCACATAATTCAAATAGTTGTAGGTTATCTAGGGCTCCAATATGAAAATCCTAGGGTTCTTTTGATATACCTATAGGTACATGGAATTTCACTACTATATATAGAGGTTACATAACCCTAGGAATTGGAGCCAAAATACTCCTCACTTCACTAGACCCTTTCTACAAAATCTATCTTAGCTACGAAAGAAAACTTCTTTGAGGATATTTGGAAACACTTGGCATTAGGTTTCTAACTTAAAAATAATCTTAAATTGAAGATTTTTTTTTGAAAAATCAATTAATAGATTTAACGTGATTGCAATTGTAACCACTTTTTGATCGCCAAGATCCTTCTAGGTTGAGCATATGGTGGAATTACATATGACCCTAAATTTGCAAAGCTACTTTACTTAAATGGCCTTGGAAAGAGCTCTATTACTACTTGTAATGAAACCATATTATGAAACAAGTTAAGCACATCCATCTCTCTATCCATCTCCCTCCTGTGTGTGTGTGTGTGTGTGTGTGTGTGTGTGTGTGTGTGTGCACGTGCGTGTATTTCTTTCATTCTTGTGTCTTTTATGCATAAATATTTCTAAAATTTATAGATTAGAGATACCACTATGACAATTTTCCTCACAAGTTTGATGAGACATTATTTTGTACTATGATTAATATAGGAAACTATTACTATTTATTTACATTTGGTATCAAATTTTGTTTATGATTTAGTACTATTAGTATTGAAATGCATGGAAATGAGATCCTCTAGCCTAATACCTCAGATCCTAATTTGATTTTCATTGGAGGAATCAATAGGAGGAAATTGCCAACAAGATCTAACTCTGGTTCCAAAGGAGAGTTGGATGATGTGTATGATTACTTCCTCTTTTTTTATTTGGGGTTGATATGATATGATTTGATATAAAACAAGAAAGATCTAGGTAATATGATAGGAGATTGACAACTTTTATGCATGAGTAGTAAACTACAACAAAGAGAAGTGACATAATAGAAAAGATCTGTAAATAAGATGCAGAGAGAAATATGTAGCAGAAATATGAGGCAAAAAGTGTCGGGCATTGGAGCGGCACTCCAACATCCTGAAGGTGATTTCATCAACTAAAGGTTCCAAATTTTGGATTAGAAGGCTCTATAGATTTTTCCCCCAAAAATTTGGACAAAAGTGTTGGACATTGGAGCTATCCTCTAACATCTAGGTGTTTCTACCTATTCAAAGTCTAAAAATGTTTATCACAGTTTTCTCTATATGATTCCACAACTTTTGGTTGTTAGATTTGTAACCTACACACATGTAGAAGAGGAAAAAATTGATCTTGTATAGAGGCTTGCCTAAGTCAAACCCTGTGTTGGTGTTTCCACCTCCAATAAAAAAATGTTGGCTGAAAAAGAGATTACCCTTGGTAAGGTAGAGGCTGAAAATCTTAAAGAAAATGATTGAAATGACAAATAATACTTTTGATGTGAAACTCTTTGCCTTGAAGCCTTACACAAAGCTTGGTGTTTCTTGATAGATCTTAGTGCATGCCTTCATCATGGAGGAACACATAAAAATTGATCATGATGGATGAACTTGAATGCTTGAATGCTTGGTTGTAAACTTCTCCTCAATTGCCTTGAAGATGCTTAATTGAATGCCTAGTTGGAAAATTGATACTTGACTTGAACTAATAATGGGTAGATGCTCAAACAAGAGAGGGATTTGTATTTATATACAACTCACAACTTTTCAAGTTTAATTTTTTATCAAGGTCAACATCGAGGAGCACTTTCTCACTACTTGCAAAGTTGACCATTGTAATTTCAAATTTGGGGCCAAAATGCTTGGACAGAGGCTTTGGGAACCCTAGTCCAAGAGGACAAGGGTGTTAGGAACCCCATTCTCAACAATTTGGGATGAAATAAAGATCATTGAGCAAGGAATTGCATTGAGCTTTTAGAAATGACCCGAAACTAAGCACAATCAAACACGAGCCAAGCATGACCGTCAAAGTGGGTTCAAAGTGAGTGTGAAATTGTAAAGGTATAAAATTTATGACACTACAAGTATATATTTCCTTTAAATACACAATTTAAGTAACTTTTTGGTTGTAAATACACAATCAAGAAGAAGTTCATTTCCAAAAAACATTAGAAGTATAAATTAGCACGATTGGTTGCTAAGGGACAGTCTTAGGTGGAGGGAATAGATTTTTTTGAGATATTTTATCCAATTAAAAAGCTTACATTTATTAAATTTTTGTTATTTGTTGTTAATTTTGACCTTGAAATAGGCCAAATGGGTGTGAAGATAATTTTCTTGTAGAGAGATCTAAACCAAAAAGTCTACATGAGGCATTCATAGCACTCTATGATAAAGGATAAGGAATCATTGATTTGTAAGTTAAAAGATATTTATACTCTCAAATAGCCTCCTAGAATGTAGTATTGGAAAGGTGATTATTATGTTTTGAAGTTGGGATTTGCTTGATGTAAATCCAATAACTATGTTTATTATAAGCAAGAAAGTGTACAATTTTTTATTATTACTTTTTATGTTGATGACATTTTGATTGGTAGTAGTAAGAATATGAGTAGGGATTTGGGATCTTGTCTTTCATTATTTTGATATGAAAGATTTAGGAGTTGCTAAGTTTATCGTAAGGATGCATATAAATAGGAGTCGAGTCAACAAAAATATTTGGTTAAGTCAAAGGAAGTATGTACTGACTCTATTTTGTAGTGTTTTAGCATGGAGAATTGCAAACCAATAAGTGTTCTTATTTTTGTGGGAACAAAATTATTAGTTGAGTCTAGTGTCTTTCTACACCTAAATAGATGGAGGACATGAGCTATGCCTCTTTTACTAATAAGGTAAACAATCTCATGTATAGTATGGTCTACATCATACCAAATATTGCCCAAGCAATGAAGCTGGGTGATAGCATAAAAGTGTGTCCCACTTTTCAACATTATTGGGACATCAAAATCAATGTTTTTCAATATTTTTCAATGTGTCTCAATTATATCAAAAAGTAAATAATTTAAGGATGGTGTAAACTAAAAAGTTGTAGAGTTTTCCATGTAGATATGCATGATTATTTCTATTATTAATATTTTATTTATTATTAATCAACTTTTTTTTTTTTTTCTATTTCTATTGAATGACATTTTATCATCTCACATAAATTTCACTATTTTTTCTTCTATTATTTATGTGAGTTAAAGATTAACTTCAATGCCTAGTCATAAATAAATATTTGATAGTTTTCTATTAAATTATTTGTTCATTAATTTTTTAATTAGAACTAACAAAAATTTATGCCTATAGTCTACCATCTCACATTTCTCTTGGAGTATATATCAAAATATTTTTTTCCTTTTTATTAAAACAAGCACATCCATGCAAAATGCAATGCATTTTCTTAAGAATTGTTATTTTTATTAATGGCTCGGATAGAGGCCATTATTTTTGTAATGGGACTATATGCATTATAAAATTTTAAAAAATAATGTACATTATACTTTTAAAATAGATAGCATTAAGAAGTACATACTTGCAAAATAAATTTCAAATGACATCATTTGTGTCCATACACATTTTTATTTTTCCCATTTTAGGAAAGTCAACTTTAGAAGGCCATAACTTTTGATCCGAGAGTCCAATTGATGAATCATTTGAAATATCGTGAAGTTTTCTATCAAGCTATAACTTGCTACACTTGTTACAACCACTTTTGAGCCCAAAAAATGCCTCCAAGGCCTTCAAAATTAACTTTGAAACTTTCAAAAATAGAAACTTTAAAATCTTCAAATCTAGACATGATCTTGCAACAAAATTTATTGGCATGCTTATTTAGCAAATCTGGAGTTTTGGAGATTTTTTTTGACCAATCTATGATCGTGTAAACTTATAATAAATAGTAACCTTATATTAATGCAATGTTGAGACTCCATTTTCTTAACAATAAGATGGTCCTATAAGTCACCCACAACTAAAGGATAGTCCAATACTACGTCCACTTGCAACCAAGGAGTATTTGCACTACAAGTCATTTACAACAGAACAATGTTGGTGGCACAAGTTACAACAATGCTAGTATGGACTTGCACAATGGAGATTTGGGGATTGGTTGACTCATATTTGGCATAATATGTGGGCAAAAAAAGGTTGGCCATTGTTTATGTGTTTAACCTATTTGATTGTGCAATTAGTTAAATGAGTAAGGGATAGGTTGCAACCACTCTTTCGATGACAAGTGTAGAGGATATGAAAACCACTTATGTCTCTAAGAAGGATTTATCTAATTTAAAATATTTTATTTTAATTTTAGGTTGAGTTAAAGAGTCGTGAAGATTAGTTGTGGCAATCATTGAGATCAACTTGGCAATGAAAATTCCTTTTTATATGTGAGCAAAGAACATTAGTTCAATATCATTTTAGTTATGATGTTGTGGAGGATGGGAGGTTTATGTTGGTGAAGGTTGATACTTTGGTGAATATTAGAGATATTTTGACAAAGGGGGTAAGTATAGAGAACTTCAAGAGGTGCAACAAGTATATGTGCCTTTCAACCCTTAGAAGATGTTTTATGGGTTAGCGATGTCTTCTTTTTCTCTTGTAAGGTATATGAGAAATATGAAAATTCAGATGTCATAAACCTTGGATATCCTAATGTTTGATTCATTATTTATTTTTGTATTATTTACATGAACCCACAAGGTAAAAGGCGCTCTACATGAGGTGACACTCCTTGTCACATGTTAGTCAAATTGTGTCTTCTTATAAAAATATCTAATACCATGTAAGATATGTAAGAGCATATATGACATTATAAGATGTAAGAGAGAGTTACAAGATTGATTAATTTTTTTGTGAAAATTGTCAACTAACTTATAATGAGTCATAAATAATCTCACTAAAGAAAGAATGATTCCAAATTTAAATTCCTAAGTTTGGTGGGTGAGTCATTACTTGGGAGTTGCATTATAGTTTGGTTAGTTGATCCATCATGGGCATTGAAATCTTGCACGTGGATTTGGAAACTGCACATTTAGTCCAAGTATTCCACATATGGTTTTGTGAAACCATTATGATTTCAATTTTGGGCTTGCTCTATAAATCAAATGCTTGAATCAGGATGCATAAAATTTTATGTAGGGGTTATACTGGTAGAATAACTCTAGAGAGAGTTGGTGTGATAGAGGAGTGACATACTCTAATAATGTATGATAACCATATGTTTATTGAATCTTTTTAAGAAAGGATTTTCTCATGATACAAAATTGCGTTATGCTTTTTCTTATGTGTTGCATTTTATTGCACATGTGTTTTATCTTTTAAAAAAAATAGATTTTAATCTTTTGCATGTCCTTCCTCTAAATATTAGTCTAGAAAGTGTTTCATTTTTTCCTACCTTTCATAATGATGCAGCTAGCTATAAGAATAACATGGAAAATAAGACAAGTCTATATGGTTTCTTTTAATTTGTAAGAATAATGTATTTTTAACATTTTTTTAACATAATGTGTCTTAAAACAATTATAGTGTTATCTAAAAGATATTGAAGATTTTGTCCTCCTTATGGTTAAAACTTCAAATGGCACTCTTAAAGATATTTAAATGGCCTAAATAATAATTAATATATGAAAGCAATTAATGATGTAAATAAATTATAATATCTTTAACAACATTTTTCCCCTTATAAACCATAAAAATCTCTTAAATTAGAGTAACCAAAAAATATTTTATTTACTTGAGTTATTTTATAGTTATTTTTTTTACTTTACAATTATTTTATTGTTTATAATTTTTTCAAGATGTATTTTGTAGTTTTTTAAAAATATATGGCAATTGCATTTTGGTTTTTATGTATATGGTAATGACATGGGACTCCATGATGTTACTACAAAAAAATTATTGACATTAATTACATATATGTGCTAATATATATATATATATATATATATATATATATATATATATATATATATATATATATATATATATATATATATATATATATATATATATAAAAGAATTTGTTATATACATTACTTAGGTTATGCCTATTAATTAGACAAATATTTGAACAAATTGGGCACCAAAACTTAAACATTGATATAAAAACCAAATCGCAACCATTGCTAAAAAATTAGTATAGTGACATATAACTAGCTATCCAATTAATGAGACCACAATAGCTAAGAGAGAGAAATTGCAAACTTGCCATAAACATTATAGAAATTGTATTAACTAGAAAGCATAAAACATAACACCACCCAAACATGACTAGCACAAAAACCACCAACCTACCAAACCCTTAAGATAGAATCCATAATAGTTTTAGAAATAGAAAAGGGCACAGGGAGAATCATCTTGGTTGCAAGTACCCCTCATAACACCTTTCATTTTTTCACAAGAGAACCTAACCAAACAAAGCCACCATTGACACTTTATTTGAATCTTCATTATTACAACATTTAAAAAATGCTAGAATTGCATCCATAGGTAAACCCACCTTTAAACCCTTGGTGGCTTCCTCCATAGAGTGATGCAAGCATTGTTTCCCTTTTCTTAGTAGCATGTAATTGATCAAAGCGGCAATGCAAATATACTTAGATTGATGAACCACATCTTCGATATCATCATAAAGCAAAAATGAACTAGTCATATTTGACAATAAAGAAGCACAAGACAAAGCCTAAGTCACATTGAAAACATTTCTCATTCTATGTATATGCCTAGGATAGTGAAAAATATTTGCAATAATTGAATGAATCCCCACACTCAATGCACTGTCCAAGTCCTTAACAAGCTCCCAAATTCTAACCACCCAATGACAAAGCTAAATATTTTTTATCTACCTCACCATATATGCCATAAAATCCACTATCAACTCTTCACCTAATATTCTCCTCTTCTTTTGCTTTAGATTCTTCTCCAAAACTTCCTCGGGTTCTCCTTACATCCCCCTTCTTTTCTTCTGACCTTAAATTGAGAACTTTTTGAGGACATCATTTACCACATGACTACAAACCAAAAACAATAAGAAATGTGACCATCTACTTTGGTTGTCAAAATATTAATCATTTGTTGGCATCTTAGCAAATAAATGTAGACACATTACCTATCTAACTCATTATTGAGTGAACATATATATTACACATATATTTATATTTATATGATTATCTTATGCATCACATATTGCCTACCTAACTCATTATTGAGTGTGTGTGTGCGTGGAGAGAGAGAGAGAGAGAGAGAGAGAGAGAGAGAGAGAGAGAGGTTATATATATATAAAAGTGTGCTATCTAGTAATTATATATTAGTACACATGTTAAAAAAAAAAAGAGGAAGACATTGAGGGGTTGTGTGTATATATATATGTATAGAGAGAGGGGGAGAGAGGGGGTTTATATAAGTAGGATATATATATATATATATATATATATATATATATATATATATATATATATATATATATATATATATATATATATATATATATATGAATAAATGTGCTATCTAGTAATTAATTAGAACACTTTAATTTTTAATAATTATCTTAATAAAATTTATTATTCAATTATCTTTATTAAAATTATCAAATTATTTATTTATTTATTTTATTTTTATTTTTTTCTAATATCAATCTAATTTTTTTTTAATGATGAATATAAATTTCAGACAAAAAAAAAGACAACAAATCACTAGCGATCGATAGGGCTGAGGAACTGGATAAATGTACCAAAGTTTCAGATGTCATTGTACTCCTAGAAAGAGTAAGTTATTTGTATACGGTTCCGTAAAGAGAGGAACAATTTGATCCTCTTAGGATTAACTCTTATCCTTTGTATTGGCTAATGATGTAACATATACGTATGAAATGTCTATTTTAGTCCATTTTCATGGCAAGTTGGCCACTATAACATGTCTATTTTAGGTGAACCAATGAAAAAGTGGTACAATTTTAAACAGTAAAAACTTCTTGGAAATTTGAAGTCGATACAAATGCACTGAAGACTTAAATGGCACAATTTTAAACAATAACAACTCCATGATCTAGGCCTTGGAACTTGGAAGTCTAACAAGGGCGCATGTGGATGGAACATGAGAGATTACTTATAAAACCCTGTTCTACCTTGACCCATTGTGGACAAATCTCATAGTATGGAGTTCATCCTAAGCAAGCTTCATTAGTTTGGTTAAATGATTGTACAGTAACCACCAACCTTCTATGAAAACTCAAAATATATAACTATATCTGTGGGTATTTCGCCCTGAGGATTAGATCCCTGCTTATTTAGATTAGCTGTGAAGGAAATGGAAGATGGTAAAGAATGCCCGAAAGTTTTCTGCATAGGAACTGCTGACACAAAGGGAAAGGAGCTGCAATTTCTTTCAAAATGCCTGCAATCTGCTTTGTTAACCTTCTTGCAGGGCTCGTCCTTGAAGGTATGCGCAAGTGTTTCATTTTTTCTTTTTCATGATTTAGGACATTTTATTCCATGGGACGAACAGGCACAACTTGTGGTTTTTATTTTGATTTGTGATTTGTTATACCTGGGCTTTCGTTGTTAATATTGGATTGCTCAGGGTGTTGTATGCGTGAAACAAAAAAGCACTTCAAGTTTTTTTCTAGGCAGGTCCCTTTTTTTTTTCAATTTTGGATCTGTACCAATCCTATTCTCTTGTTGAATTCAAGTGTGTTATCAATCTTTCTGAAGATAACCAATGCTGGTTTTGATTTTCAAGTAGCTGCTATGTTTTGACCTTATGGGTATGCATTGCATGAATGAAAACCAATTGAATTAGTTGTTTCTAAAATCACTGAAATCTAAATATAGACGAATCCCAGATTTGACTTTGGATCTGCAATCTTCTGATGACTGAGAATATTAGATCAGATAAATTCCTTTGCAAGTCTAGAAAACAGAGCACAAAACTACCTTATCTTGTGATGACTGAAAATATTAGATAAGATAAATTCCTTTGCCAATCTAGAAAACAGAGCACAAAACCACCTTATCTTGTGATGACCGAGAATATTGGATCAGACAAACTCCTAAACCATTCTAGAAAACAGAGCACAAAACCACCTTATCTGATCTTTCTGTTTGATTTAGTGTACGTAGCAGAGTCACCAGGAGACATACTCAAGACATCATTTTGAAATAGGGAATTGGAGTATATGAACAAAGGTACACATACATTACATTTAACTGTAGTCATTGGAACATATGGCTATGGATTTGATATAACTTTGCGGATGGGATCCTTGTCTCTGAATCCAAGTTTCTTTTTGACTAGGATTTGTAGCTTAAGGTGTCTGCATGTAAACTTGACAGGTTCTTGTTGATTCTATAAAATGCTGATGTTACTCTCTTTTTTGTTTTGGCAAATATACCTTATGTTCATTGGAGTATGGCCCATAGGCTGCTTTGATTCAGCTAGGGGTTTTTTAACCTGCATAACCCTCGTACGAGTGCATCCCTATTAGACATGTTTTTCTTAGTTGGCAATCTGATTTCATTTATTGTTTTGATAGTATTTGATGAATTTCGTTACTTTTTCTGGTTCTCAGGCAGAGGTGAAAATTGTGGATATTTCTGTTGGTGTAGAAGAACAAAAATGCCTGAAAGAAGGAGAATTTGTTACCAGGCAAGAGGTTCTTTCTTGCCACCCTGAAACACCACAGAAGTCTACCCTTGAAGATGATAGATCGCAAAGAGGTTTAGTGTTTGGCAAAGCTCTTGAACACTTTTTGATGAAAGCCCATATGAAAGGGGAGCTAGTGGGGGCCATTGGGATTGGAGGGAGTGGGGGCACCTCTTTCATTGCTCCTTCTCTAAGGGCCCTTCCTCTGGGAGTGCCAAAGTTCATTGTTTCCACAGTGGCAAGTGGGCAGACATCCCCTTATATTGGGACATCTGATCTGATATTGCTGCCTTCAGTGGTTGACGTGAGTGGTCTTAATAATGTGAGCAGAATTGTATTGTCCAATGCTGCAGCTGCTGCTGCAGGGATGATTGCTGGCAGAATCATGGGATTGGGCACATCAAACAAGGAAGATAAACAAGAAAGCATCGGCATGACTATGTTTGGAGTAACAACACCATGTGTGAATGCTGTGAAAGACATTTTAGATGCAAAAGGCTATGAAACATTGGTATTTCATGCCACTGGAGTTGGTGGGAAAGCCATGGAGGAGCTGGTGACAGGGGGTCTTTTACAGGTATTCTATTTTTAATGTAAAAACTGGTAACCCTGCCTTTTTTATAACTTATTATCTATTTCTCAAAAGTCAAAATGATGCTTCAGATTATGTGTCCATCAGTTTATTTAACAACCAAATAAATTTGTACGGATAGAAGATACAAATCTTATTCTGAATTACATTGTGAGGAGTTGATACTTGAAAATATGGGTGGAATTTTCAAACAAACTACATTAGAGAAATTAAAAACAATATATTGACATTCCATGAATAAAAATATTCTCTTGTGGATGATATTTGCAGGGTATTTTAGATATCACCACCACTGAAGTAGCTGATTTTATTGTGGGAGGTGTCATGGCATGTAATGAACAGAGATTTGATCCCATTCTTGAGCAGAAGATTCCTTTAGTCTTGAGCATAGGGGCCTTGGATATGGTGAACTTTGGACCTAAAGATACAATTCCGTCTCATTTCAGTCACCGGAAGTTTCATGTGCACAATGATCAAGTACGAGTGAACTCTTCTCAATGCATTTTCTTCTTCCATCTTTTTATATGCTTCTTGTTCTCTTGCTTCCATCTTTTTTGAAGTGCTCTAATAAAAAAGATATTATGCAGTGTTTCTTCACTTTCAATCTGAGGGAAAAGCAACTAGTATTTTTCAATTCTTTTAGCCCCTTCTTTTAATCATTCAACTTCTCCTGTAGTAGAGTTATTGGGAAAATAGAATGTGCCAAAGTTTTAGCAGCAGAAGTCTGTGATTCTTGTGATTTAGATTAACATGACCCTAAAATCTATTAATGCCAAGTATTATTGTGTCACATTCTGGTTTTTCTAATGTTTGGAAGGTATTTTTCAACCCTAATTTGGTCTTGTTTCAAAAGGTAACTCTTATGCGAACTACTGTGGAGGAGAACAAAAAATTTGCTGATTTCATCTCTAAAAAACTCAATAGATCCTCTTCTCAAGTCAGAATATTGTTGCCTGAGAAGGGTGTGTCTGCTTTGGATGCTCCTGGCAAGCCTTTCTATGATCCACAAGCAACAGGCACACTCATAGATGAGTTAGAGAGATCCATTCAAAAGACCACTGACAGACAGGTGAAACCTTGAAGTTTGAAACAGAATTTCTGGTTTTAAGTTTTCTTCTATGTTTCAATCTATTTAGGGTTATAAATACTTTTAGTTTATCATGTTATCTAAGTAACGTGTACGCCTTTGTTTCCTAATATTTTCTATATTTCTGACTTGTATTTCTTGGCAGGTTCGGAGACTACCATACCATATAAATGATCCTGAATTTGCAGCTGCACTAGCGGATGCCTTCTTGGAGATTGGTACAAAGAAACCTGAAATGACAGAATCATGTCTTCCAGGAAACGAGTTACCAATGGGAGTAAAAAAATTGGAAAAAACGAGAATAAATTCTCACGAGAACTCGTTAGAGTATAGGATTATCCATAAACAGCCACTTGAGTTTCCTGATGCAAAACCAGGTATTTTAATTTGTGCTTTTGTTATTTTAATTAAGTTCTGTTTAAGTTAGTTTTTAATATGATCTGTTTCTTTGTCTTGCTATTGTTTTATTTTTCTTTAATTTCAATTTAATAAAAATAATTATGATTGACACTTTTTTGGTTGACATATTCTTCACTGCTGTATACAAATTTTAACCATTGAATCGTTCCTTCAAAAGCCAATTAAATGGTTAAAACGTGAAGTGTGATAGTTGCCTTCTTTTCTCTTCCTTTCACACTGTTCAAACCTAACAACTAGTTGATTACTTTGAGTGTCTTCGTGTAACAGACCACACTTTAGTACCAAGGATGTGATTCCCCTAACTACTCAGTATTGGGCTTGATGTCATGGAAATGGGGACAAGGCAACAACAAAGTTCAATGTTAATAAGTTAGTTTCAACCATAAAACCAAAACAAAGAACTAAAAACCATTCCAAACATATCAAAAGAGATTTCAAAAAAGCATGAAAGAAGTTTAACAAAACAAGAGAAAGGAGAAGAGCCTCCCTAAGATGCTTCCATGATGCCTTTTGATACTTCTCCCTTGTTTCTCCCCTCTCCAAGTCCCAAATGAGTGTAGCTCTCAGCTTTTAGCACTAGCCATGGATGCCATATGGAGATTCAAGATTGTTGAATATGATTAACAAATGCTATGCAAATGTAGATAGTGATGATATGAAAAAGCTCTATGCTAATACCAGTATAACAACAATACTCCAATGCTTCCTTCTTTGCTTGAGGAGAAGGGTTCTATTTATAGAAGAAATAGGGAAATGAAGGGTTAAGATTGAACAATGTTAACAAGGGTTAGGATTGAAAGATATTCAATCAATGTGAGACTTTCAACCCAATCCCATGTTGACAAGTGTCACCACGAGGAGGCTTGAGAGGAGAGATAAGGAGCATTAAATGCTTGAGGGGACATGATGGTTACCCTAGGGGGTTGGGTTAGGGTTAGGTTAATGGATATTCATTTTATCCAAGGGATAAATGAATGTGCAAGGGTTAAATGGTTACCTTAGTCAAAGAAATAAATGCTTTGAAGAGACCCATGAGTCAAAAGGATGGTTAAGTTAGAGGAAAGTCTCTAATCAAAGGTAAAAGGTGAGTTAACCATAAATGGTTATGTAAGAGCCTTTAATGGTTTGGAAGATTTTAGAGGTTAACTATTTGAAGACATAAAGCCTTAAATGCCTTTCAAAGACTTTGAGGGCTTTGAGAAGTGACTCCAAGTTGCTTAGGAATGTGACAATATTTAGGGGATGGATTAGGCTAATTAGAAGGAGTTAGAAGAATCTAGAAGGGATTTAGGCATGCAAGTGGATTTTGTAGTAATTTATCTATAGCTTTAGGAACATTCAAGAGTGTCGATGAGAACCAAGATTTTGCTTAAGAACTTAAGATCATTTGAGATAAGAAGCATAATCCCCCCACAGTACAGGGTTGTTGATTCTGTGGGAATATCTCATTGATTTCAAAGTCTTCATTTCTTCCTATAGAGTGAGAGAGTTTGAATTTCCTTTTCAGATTTATCAAAAATTCATTCAAGTTTCCATCATGTTTCTGTTGTCCCTTGCAAGAATACCTTTGTGCAATTTAAGTTTAGCCGAGTATCAAAGTCTTGAATATTATTTATAAACTTGATCACAATTTGAAAGCCATTATAATGCCCATGGCAGTAAAGATTCTAAGATACAAATGCATTCCAATTGCTTGGCATTTCACGCTAGCCTCTGTTCCACTTTTGATTTCATATGCTTATGGATTCCCCTATAAATTTTGGCTTTGAACTGGTAGGGAACTAGATTCTACCAAAAATTTAAGTATTAGCATTTTATAAATACATGCTTGAGAACTATATGTTACTAAATATTTGTTAGTCTAGGTCTGGTAGTGGCCAACCAGTACCGGTTCTGTCTTCTAGCATTTGGTGACAGATAGAAAGCAGTCAAGCAGGAATAGCTGCAGTCCTATAGAGTTGGGCTTTCTAAGATATCTCAGCAGGTACTGCTGAGAATTTTTAGGAGCTTTCATAAGCAGGTGGTCCTATGGAATTTGTAATATGGGCAAGCTTAAAACTTTAAGCACCAAAATTTCAGGCATCTGGTGGTTTCATGATTAATTTTTAGACAAGGAATGGTAAATCTATAGCTAAATCAAAACTGTATAGTTAAAGCTAAAAATTATTAGCAGGATTTTAAATAATTGTAGGTGAATGATATCTCACAGCAGAATTTTAGGAAACTGGTTGGGAAAATTTTAGGAAACTGGTTGGGAAAAGTTTCTGGCCCACCCACACTCCCTTAAAATCCAAATCTAAAAAGTAGGGGCTCCTATTGTTTGCACAAGGTTCTAATTTTTATCCTGTAGAATAAGTTTCTTCTTCTGATGGGATCCCCTCTTCCAGAAAAATAGTTCTTGTAGCAGCTCCATGGGACCTAAGACAACTATAAGATATTATTTTTATTAGTGAGATTTTCTTGGATAAGCCATGCATAGCGTTTGTACTAATGTCTACAACTTCTGTCCTTATTAACATAGCTTTTACTTGTTTTGCGAGCAAACTTCTAATTTGGTGAGATACCTTCTTAATATTTTAAATTAATAGATTATTCCTTTGAAAAGTTATTATAATTTTATATTTGATGTTGTGTTTGCTAATATGAAATATCCATTTGAAGAAATCATCTTTTGTAATAAACTAATTAATATGAAGATTTGCTTGGTTTGAAATGCATTTGGTGGAATACGAAATCAGATTTTTGTCCCAAAGTACATCTTGGCTGTGATTCAGTTTTATGACTTGATAGTTTTCCATTAGATTTTTTCGGAACTCACGAGAATGCCTCCCCTTAAGTGATGGGACTGGGATCCTCACATTTGGCATTTAAAAAAGCTGATATGCAGACATGTGATAACAAAAAGCCCCATATCAGAAATTTACCTCCTACATGTGTTATTCATCAATTGCTTATTGGAATCACTAGTATGTCTTTCATAGTTTCTTAAAGTAGCTATAAATTTTCATTTTTAATGCCGTTTTCCTGGGATTTTGAACCTTTAATCAACTGGTTCTTCTTGCATCCCCTGAAATGTGTCTAGTTTTAGAGGTTATTTGACATTGTACTAGTTTGTAGAGATCAACCATGACATTTGTTAATAACAAAAGTTGGATCAGTAAATGGGAATACTACTGTTAAACACTTCATATTTTATGATTTGAACATTAAGAGTTGAAATTCCAACTACTTTTGTTCTAATTGCTGATTAAGTTTGTTTTCCATGTGGTGCACATAATTAGAGACGTTGAAAATTACACAAACCATATTACAGAATCTGAAACACCAAATAGCTCAAGGGAAGCCGATAATTGGGGCTGGAGCAGGAACTGGAATATCTGCCAAGTTTGAAGAAGAAGGTGGGGTGGATTTAATAATCATCTACAATTCAGGACGTTTTCGAATGGCAGGAAGAGGTTCGCTCGCTGGTTTGCTTCCTTTTGCAGATGCCAATGCGGTGGTAATGGAGATGGCCAATGAAGTTCTCCCTGTAAGTTCAAATATAAAATTAATGGTCTAGAACTTTTTATGTCTTTGCACGGGACATGAAAGGAAATGAACGTTGAAGAAGAGAATAGGGTTATAGTTGAATATATGCATATTGACAAGATAAGTGATTATTGAATTAGTGATGTCTTAGGTTGTAAAACGAGTACCAGTTCTAGCAGGTGTTTGTGGCACAGATCCATTTCGTCGGATGGATTACTTTTTGCGGCAAATAGAATCCATTGGTTTTACAGGGGTTCAAAACTTTCCAACAGTCGGTCTATTTGATGGAAACTTTCGCCAGAATTTAGAAGAGACTGGCATGGGATATGGGTAATTTCCTTTTATTTCTGGATCATATTCTGTATTATCACCCTATTTAGTTAGGTCTAATAGAATGCATGATAACCTAAAATTCAACCGCTATTTATTATGAACTTAAATGCAAGACAAGCCCTTTAAATTACAAGCTTGAAACATTTGCTCTTTGTAATTTAGTAGTTCAAATATTATATTCCAATCCTGTTAAGTGTGGCAGATTGACAGGAAATCAAAGTTGTAATGTCACGTCTGCAACTATCAAAAAATCCTTCTGAAACGTATTTTGTTCACAGGTTGGAGGTGGAAATGATCCATAAAGCACACAAATTGGGTCTGCTGACTACTCCATATGCATTCAACGAAGCAGAAGCTTCTGCCATGGCAGATGCAGGTGCTGATATAATTGTAGCACACATGGGTTTGACAACTTCAGGGTCTATTGGAGCCAAAACAACCCTCTCTTTGGCTGATAGTATAAGTCGGGTGCAAGCAATAACTGATGCTGCACTGAAAGTAAATCCACATGTCATTATATTATGCCATGGAGGTAAGTTTACCAAAAGCTTTACAATCATTACTCACAAATGTTTCAAATGTGTTTATGAACTCGTCACTAAGGATATTTGTTACTATTGCAGGTCCTATTTCAGGTCCCAAAGAAGCAGGATATGTACTTCAGAGAACACGAGGAGTCCATGGCTTCTATGGGGCATCAAGCATGGAGAGACTGCCAGTAGAGGAGGCAATTGTCAACACAATAAAACAATACAAAATGATATCAATATCATCATAGAAAGAAGTATAGGCACAAGTGCGAAGCAATTAGAATATGGGCTGAACAAATTAGTGATCACATGATCACAATGAGTGCAACGAGCATCCAAAAATAAAGTATCTCCTGTACAGTATTTACCTGTGCATAGACAGGTTTCTTCTATATTTTAAGTACTTTATGGAAGGTTTCTCAATTTTGACAGCCCTGTTGTGACTAAACGCAGTTTAGTTGGGTGGGGCAAAATAATTGAGGAGTAAATGTCTTTGGGATGATGTATGGAGTTGAGGCCTGAAATTTGACATTCAACCTGATTAATAAGAGAAATTGCAGAATACTGTGTAAATAAAAATAAAAACCAAGCCAATATAATAAGGAGTTCTAGTCTGCAATTCTAAAAATTATACAAGCCCATGATGGATCATGTAGGGTCATCTGTAACAGCGATGAATTTTTAAATATGCCAGAGGTCCTTTACAGAAATCATTTTCTTATGTCAAAATTAGTTGCAATTCCTACTCTTCACATTAGAATTTTGATTTTGGACGCCAATATCCTTAAGAATTCAACGCTGATTAGTGATTCCCATTCCGATTCTAACTCTGCACAGATGAATATCAATAAACAACATATAATTTAACCCACAACATCATCCGATTTCCTTTTACATGAAAAGAAACAGAGATTTATAATCTGTGTGTTTTGCACTACGATTTACTTAAACAAATAATAAACCTTAAATTTAAAGCTGGATTGATACCAGATAATGTAATTAATGCTACAGTTAAGTGTAAAAATTAAATGGAATAATTCACAGGTTAATAAACAATACAAAAAGTAAATAAACAGATAGAAGGGTATTTGGCTCCTAATTTCATGAAGAAAAACCGTCACTAAATGTCATGTAATAACTACCCTTCAGATTGGCAAACAGGTTACTATGGTTGATTAAGAATAATGTGGAGTTTTCTGAGAGAATTCTATTTTTGGAGGAACTTTCAGATTGTGGAGTTATTTTTAGTACTTTTTTCTGAGAGAATTCTATTTTGGGAGGACCTTTCAGATCGTGGAGTTATTTTTAGTACTTGCCGGAGGCAATACTATTGAAGCTCAATTAGTTCTTAATTTGCACCACCCACAAGACATTATTTTTTTTTTTTTAAATAAATTTTGTTTTTAATAAAGTTGAAATGTATATTTTTAAATTTAATAAATTAAAAAAAAATTATTTATCTACAATTTCATTGGTCTAATAAATTTTGTGCTATAGGGCGATTTTCTGGGATTTATTATTTTTAATGTTTTCTGTAAAAGTTTTTCCCCCTTTCTTGATCCACGAGCATGGAAGTACTGGAAAAGGATTTATTATTTCTAATGCTTTTTCGCAGAAGTTTTTTCCCGTTAGCATGGATTCACCCTTTTTTTTTCCTCTACAATCATTAGGTTTTTCCCCCAAAGTTTTTTAACCTTGTTTTTTCCCCCATCTCCCATAGTGGTCATTCTAGATTTTTGCGTTTTCTGTGCTACATGTGGATTTTTTTCAGGAGACGTAATGGTTTTTTTACCATGATCTATTATAGCAATGGTTTATTTGCTCCTTTATAACCCCACTCGTGGGCAAATCACTTTCGAGCTCTCATTTGCTACGACCTGGTGACAAAATATATGGTTAGGTTTTTTTAATTTTAAAATTTAAACGGTTTTGCATTTTGGTATTCTCTTAAATTCTTTTGTTTTCGTATAATGATATTGAAGATTTGTGTGATGGTGTTTTCGATTTTTGATATTTCTGTGGACGTGTAGGGTTTTTGTTCAGTATTTCCATTTTTGAGGATTTTATTGTTTCTTTTTGCCCAACATGCATGCTTCACACAGCTTTAGATCCTATCCCTTATTCAAATCCCACTCAACAAGAGTTTTTGGTTATCCATGAGTTTTAGATTCTCATGTTGATATGCCCCAATCTTTGATATCACAAATCGCCTTCCAGATTTTCTACAATGTTCTTCCAACAACAACATGCTTTTCCACACTTGACATACACAATTTGTATAGGCTACCACATTGTACTCCCTTTGACATGACTTTCCCATTCACTATTCTTCAACATGTACAGGCTTGTGTCAAACTCCACTTTTATTCCCTCATCTGCAATTTTACTAATTGATAACAAATTTTTGGTTTTCTTAGAACATGCAAAACATTATGAATTTGTTGCATACACAATCCAAGACCTCTACCAAAATCATTTTTTCATCACAAACCTTGTGACTTGAGCCATCATCCAAACAAACCTTATTCCAGTCAAAGACTTTTGCATATGAGGCTCCCAAATCAATATTGCATAGATTTTGATCACTTACAATGGTGATGAACACTATTAAACAAATAGTTCAAACTCTTCAGCTCCTTCATTTGTTGTGTTTGCTTGTGAGTTTGTGATGTTTGCTCTTGCAAGATTTGCTCCTTTGTTCCAAAAGTCCTTTGCATGGTGCCCTACCATCTTGTAATCGTGACATTTAAATATTTTTTATTTCGAAGAACTTTCACCATCAATGCTGGTTGGTTTCTCTTTCTTCAAATAAGATTTCTTTCCAACATACAAGGCGATGGAGTTTCTAACTTCACTCCCCTGCCTTTTCTTCCCATTTCCCTGCAACAAAAACACAATTATTTTTTGGAGTTTAAAGCTAGCCCGTGTGTCCAAAATGCCACCAGCTTTCAACTGATGGTTGAAGAGTCTCCAAAGTCCAATCATAATGGTAGCCTCTTTTGATAGTGGAGAACCAATTGTGGACCAAATAATAGAAACACATAGCTTTATTACATAAACCTTGCATAAGGTTCTCACATATAACCAATTCTTTATGAGTTACATCTACTCACTAATTCTTAATGTCATGCATCAAGCATTGTAGTATACCTTGCACTATTAATGCCTTTTTCGCAATTCAAAATTTGTCATGCTCCTTTTTTGTCTATGTTAGGGGAGAAAACCCAGTAGTTGTGCACCCTAACTTAGCGCTTCTCAAAATCTTACGTGGAAATTTCAAATCACTCTAAATTTTTTACAGCAACTTACTTGGCAAGTCTCCTACTTATAACTAAGATTTCAAGGCCACATCATCAAATATGATGCCACATCAACATGATTTTTGCCAAGGTGTCCAAAACAACCCAAAAAAAAGTGAGACCAATAGGTGTGCAAAAGGGCCCCAATACTTGTGTAGTTGATGTGGCATCACATGATTGGTTACTTTTTACAACAAATGGTATATTTCATTCAGTTATTGGTACTTATCATACAACTATTGGTGCAATGTTGTACACAAGTTGGACATTAAATTAGTAAATATGGAGGTATTAAATCAACAACTTCTATCACAAGAATTGGAATGCACTCAACTATTGAGTCCTTTCCCCTACTTTAGCTTCTAAAGAAACAAAGGAGACATTCAATTCTTAGTACATGATTACCCCTTGTTACAAACCTTTTGAAGACACACTATCCTTTGCATCTAGTCTTCACTCCAACAATCCTATGACTTTTATCACTTCATTATTCTCATTCACTCTTCTTGCCTTCTCCTTCATACACAGTTCATATGGGCCAAGAACCTTACCACTATGTTGTCCTTTAAGAATTTTCTATTGACTATAACCTCATCTCATACCCATTGCCACTCTTTTGATAGCCATTTTAAACTGTCACTTTAATCCAATTTTTTTGTCTTCTTATGCCTTTGATACATTCATTTGTCTTCTCTCTTCAGTTCCTTGTCCAAGCATGCTTACATTATCTTACTATCATAATTGTTGTCATCTATGTCATGTGACTTACCAATACATTATCTTCTATGTGGAGATGGACTCACTCATTTCACTATCATTCCTTATGACTATGTCTTCTTTTTTAGCAATAAAGTTGTTATATAAGCACTTTGTTTTCTTGAAAATTATACCATTAAATTATTAAGAAAATTGTCAAGTAATCGTATGAATAGTCCTCATGCATATTTTATTAATATTGTCACTATCCTTATGGTGACTTCATGGTACACTGGTATAAAGAATTTCTTCTTTCTATGTTAATACACATTTTCAATCGTTTCCCCTTTAACAATGAACTATTTCTTGATTTCTATTTATCAACATAGATACATGAAGTTGAAGGTAAAGGATGTATGATGCTCGAGACATGCTTTGTTTTCATTTCTCTTCAATCCATGTTGCTTCTAGATCACTTTGTCTTCATGATAAAATTGTCTTCTTAATTTATATTCAACATGCAATATAAATCAATATTCAATTATTATCATGAAAGACTAAAATGATTATTGAGGTTTATATAAAAGTTAAGCACACATCTTAATCATTCATTTAAAAAATTTTTTTATTGTAGACACATAAATACATCCCCTAAATTAAATAAATATTTAATATTTATTCAATACACTAATATTCTTCTATTAATTAAATTCACATTTAATTAATTCATTTCAACCTATTCTTCTAATCCAATATAATTAAATAAATAAATTTATTTAAATTACTAACTATAGTCCAAATATTAAATAAATTAATAAATTTATTTAATTACCCTTTCCTCTCATTTAAATAAATTAACATTTATTTAAAATACCTAACCAAAATCCCCATTTAAATAAATAAATATTTATTTCAAATCGGCCATCCACTTGCATTCTCCTACAAATGCAAGTTGCACCATTATTTTGAATAAATAAATTGTATATTTAAAAATCCCTAAATCTTCACCCACTTGCAAAGCCCACTTGCTCACTAACCTTCTTCTAGATTCTTCTAAGGCCTTCTAAATTTGCCTAAACCCCCTTCTAATCACTTGCACAATCCTAAACCCAAATTAACCCCCAACCCATCATCTCACTCATTTAAGACTCTTACAAAATCTTAAATGCTTCTCTTCTTCAACAAGTTAACCCAAATGGGTTTTGCCCCTTTGGTCAAGGCCTAACCATGGGTAAACCTTGCACGAGAGTATACATATTGGACAATAAATTTACCATTGGATAATAGCTTTATCCAATAATCCAACCACATGAGGTTACCCTCATGTCATCTCAAGCATTAACTACTTCTTCCCTCTCCTCTCAAGCCCTCTCATGATGTCACTTGTCACCACTGCATTGATGAAAGTTGCAAACATTGGTTGAGGATCATGCCTCTCTCATGCAATCCTAGCCCTCCATAAGCCAAATCAATCCTAGCCATCCAATTGCCTATTTTGCCTATAAGAGGAACCCTCATCCTCAAGCAAAGGAGGGACACATTGAGCATTGTTATTATAGTTGCATAAGTATTTCATTTATCTTTCTCATAGTCATTCTAGTTTGAGCATTTGCATAGCAATAGAACTACACTTTCAAACACATTAAATCCTTCATTTGGCATCCATGACTTCATGCTAAAAATCGAGGGCTGCACTCAAGCAAGCTTTGGATCTTGGAGAGGAGAAGAACAAGGGAGAGTCAACAAGAGCATCATGGGAGCATCTTAGGGAGTCTTCTTACTCCTCTTTCACTTTTTTTTGCTTCTTATTTGTGCTTGTTAATCTCTTTTGATATTTATGTGAAAGATTTTAGTTCATTCATTTTGGTTTTTGGTTGAGACTAACATATTGACTTTTGAGCTTTGGTTTTTGGATTGTCCCCTTTCATGTGTATCATTTACTATTTAATATGAAAATTTCGTATAAAACCATTTTTATTAGATAAATAATTAACATTTATATATCTTTTTCTTACAATAATTATGTTTCTTTAACCTAGTACTTATTATTGGAACAAACCTATCACATTAATAATGGGCTTAAAAGAAATCAAACTCATTTCTAAATTAGAATTTTAAATCAATAATGATCCATACTAGCAAAAAAAATATTTTATGATGAAAAAAATATTTGCTTTTCAAAGCCATTCTCAAATTTTTATCACATAGTGTTAGAGTTATCTTGTATTAGTTAATAATTATTTATTTAATTATTAGTCTATTATACTCTACGCTCAAGCTAAACTTAGGCATTTAATAATATGGTAGGTATTTAATCTAATTATTAAATACACTTTATCCCTTTAGGGTTGCACATCTTTAGGGTTTCATATTCTCCTTTTATAAGGATTGTATTGTATTTTTCTATTCTATTCCCTCTCTGAATGATAATTTTTTTCTTCAAAGCCATTATTGTGTTTTTGTCTCCAATCTTCCCTTGTGACAGGTATTTTGCTTCCAGGTGCTCTTGGGATCTCTGAAGTTGTATTTACTCAACTTCTTTATGGTATCAGAGGCTACATCTGATGCTGCTTGTTCTTGATTTTTTCAGAAGATTTTCTTTGGAGGTAAGGGTTTCAGTTTTTTTTATTATTATTTTGGATCTGGGGCGCCTCTTTGTTTTTGGGTATTTTGAGCTCAAATAGGCCTCACCGTTGAGCTCAGAACACCCAAAAATTCCCATTTCCATATAAAATTTGTCCAATTTGGACAACTTTGGCTTTGGGAATTTTTTTTTATTTTGGCCCTTCAAGGGAACGTTTTTCGAGGAAAAAATTGGGTAGTTTAACAACTTGCCCAGGCCAGAACCCTTACCGTCGATCGTCGACAGTCTATTAACCGCTGGGTCCAGCCAAGTGGTTCACCGTCAGGGTTAGGGTTCACTTCCCCGCTTGCTTTCTGTCAGGGTTACGGTTTACCGTTGGGGCTTTCCATTGACGGTCTTTAAACCATTGGTCGCCTGAGCTCAACCGCCCCGCTACAGGGAGCCACTGCCACCCAGTTGCCACCCACCACCTGCTCCGCCCCACCGCCACCCTAACACCACCTCCCTACCACCAGCAGGGGGGCCTTTTTTTTACTTGAAGGGCTTTTGACAGGCTATTGGTTTTATTGCCATAACTTGGGCAAACGGAGTCGATTTTTGAAAAATTGTATATTGCTGGAAAGCTCTTTTCGATCTCTATTCAGATATGGAGGTGAGATTTGCTGATTTTTTTCATTTAGTACCTATTTTTTGCTGTCAAAGTTAGAGCTCTTTTCTGCACTCCGGGAGCCATAACTTGGGCAAACAGACTTCGTTTTCGAGAAACGAATAGGTGTCAGAAAAGTCTTGGAGAGCCCTATTCAGATTTAGGGTTAATTTTGTCAGAAAAATTACCAAGTACACAACATATTGTGTGACGCATTTTTTAGCTCTTGTCTTCTTTTCTGGCTCTCAGATTGTACTGGTTTTTGGTTTTACATCTTGTGGGGGGTGTTATTTTACTACTTTCTGTAATTTACTTTAGAAAATCAGAAAACCTAAAACCCAAAAAAAAAACCTTCTGCATCCTCTTTCTAGTCTGAAATATCACTTAATTAAAAAAATCAAGAGTAGGTACATGTACAGGTACACAAGGCAGATTCTTCAGTTGAGCTTCTTACATCCCAAAACTATCACCTTTGGAAAGCTCGTATGATGAGGCTTCTTAGATCATGAGGGTTGTGGTCCTATTTGGATGCGGATCAACCTCAATTGCAGCGTTCTTTTGATATTATTCAGCACATGAATAAGATGGATGAGGTTATGGGTGTCATCTCCTTACATGTTTCTAAAAACTTGCTTTTTCACCTTGATGGTTTGCTCACTCCTCAGGCTATGTGGTCTAAATTTGATACTATCTTTGGTACTATCAACGAGTTCAGAGCATTATAGATTGAGGCAGAGATCTCTTCCTTGTTACCTGAGTCCTTTCCTCACATTAAGGACTTTTTGAACAAGTTTAAAACCACCAGATCTATCCTACATAGTTGTGGTAAAAATAAGACAGACACAGAGTGTATCTACCTGTTCTCTCTAAGTTTCGAGGTCCCTATCAGATATTTGCTTCCACATTTTATTCTACTATGGATGCCTTGGGTACACGCTTTACCATGCCTACTTTTGATGTGTTTTATGATCATTTGACTTGCGAGCAGGCTCACCTATCTCTGTTGGACACTCTCATAGGATCAAAGAACAAAAGCATTGGTTTCTCAGACATCTAAAGAGAACAAGAAGCAGAAACTGAAGCCTAAGAAGGATTCAGTTAGCAATGAGTGTTCCTCCAAGCCACCACCTAAGTCTGATTATAAACCAAAGTCCTATCCCAAACAGGAGAAATCTTCTAAGTTTGGTGAGTCTTCCTCCAAGAATAAGAAGAAATAAGATGAACTTTGTAGTTTTTGTGGCGAGGAAGGACATCTAGTTTCTTGATGTTGGAAACAATTAGAGGCTTTGGAGGAAGCCATGCAACAACATCATATTTCTTCTCCTCAACCTCCATCTTCCTCTTCTACAAGGAAAGGACATGCTCTTTTTGCACGAGCTATTACTTCTACATCCACTTGGATTATTGATTCAAGGGTTGTTCAAGACATGACACACTCACAACAACTTGTTACCTCACTTGTTCATAGTGATACTTTATAGATTGCAGTTGGTGACTCAACACAACTTTCAGTTTCATGTTTTGTTCCATTGACAGGTGGTTGTTTTCAGGATGTTCTTTTGGTTCCTGATATTTCGACGAACCTCCTCTCTGTTTATTAGATTTGTCATTCTGGCTCTGGTAAAACAGATGAGTTCTCACCACATGATGTGGTTATTAGAGAGCTTCATGATCCCGATTTGGTTGTGGCTACTGGCAGTGTTGATCCTAATTCTCAGTTATACCGATTTGATAGCTTTGAGAGTCTAGATGGTTAAGGTGTTTCTCTTGTAGCACATTCAGATTCAATGAGCAGACTTTGGCATGAGCATTTTGGCCATGTCAATTCCAGATACTTACAACAAATGAGCACACAAACACTTGTGATTGGGCTCCCTCAAATATACTGTACTGATGGTGTATGTTGAGGTTGTGCACTTGGAAAGCATCATCGCGATCCTTTTTCTACAGACAGAGCCACACATGCTAAGGCACCCTTGGATTTGATACACAGTGATCTTATGTCAGTTCCGACTCCATCTTTTTCAGGGTCCAAGTATGTGCTCACAGTCATTGACGAATTCTCCTGACATACATGGGTGTACTTTCTTATGTACAAGTCTGACATCTTTGATTCATTTCGAGTCTTTAAGAAATTTGTAGAGAAGCAGTCTGGTCTTTCTATCAAAAGGATACACACAGATAATGGGAGAGAATATGTGAATCAGGCTTTTACAGATTTCTGCACAGAGCATGGTTCACGGCATCAGTTATTAGTTCCTCACACTCCTCAGTAGAATGGTGTTGTTGAGAGAAAGAAAATAACACTACGGGAGATGGCCAATTGTATGCTTCAATCACATTCTATGCAGCCTACTTTTTGAGCTAAGGCAGTTAATTTTGTGCCACTTATATTCAAAATTGGATGACTCATAAGGCATTGAGCCAAATGACTCCTGAGGAGGCTTGGTCCCATGTCAAGCCTATTGTTTCATCATTCTGAGTTTTTCATAGTGAGGCTTGGGCATTTATTCCAGATGCTTAGAGGAAAGCCATGGAGAGGAAGAGTCGACCACTCATTTTTGTTGGCTACTATGAGGATTTTAAGGCGTACAAGTTGTTTGATCTTGTTTCCTGAGAGACCTTATTTAGGCGAGATGTCCAGTTTGATGAGCACCTTCCTCAGATGGATTCTCCATCACCAACTTCTCCCTCATTGCCTCCTCCTCCCTCTTCATCTTTTCAGGATTCCTTATTCTCTGAGGATGATGCAGATGATGGTCCACCATCCCCACCACCACCACCACCCATAGCTCAGCCTTTGCCCAAGTGGGTTCGGTTTACAGTTGATGTTGTTGGTTCTATGGCAGGTGATCCTTCTGACACTCGTCATACTCATGCACAGACATCTGGTTCTAGTCTTCTGAGTCATGCCATTTCGGATGATCCTCAAAAATTTTCAGAGGCAACAGGTCACCCAGATTGGGATAGGGCCATGGATGAGGAGTATTCTTCTTTGATGAAGAATCATACTTGGGATCTTTGTACTCTTCTAAAAGGAAGAAAGTTGGTTCGGTGCAAGTGGGTGTATTGTACCAAGTATGTTGCAAATGGTTCTATTAATAAGTATAAGGCTCGTCTTGTTGCGAAGGGGTTTTCTTAGGTGGAGGGTATTGATTACTCCGAGACCTTTGCTCTTGTTGCCAAGATGAATTCTATTTGCTTTGTACTTCATTGCAGCTTCATAGGGATGGACATTTTTTCAGATGGATGTGAAGAGTGCTTTCTTGCATGGAGTCCTTCATGAGAAGATCTATATGGAGAAACCTCAGGGATTTGTGTAGGATTCCTCTTTGGTTTGCAGACTTTGACGTTCATTATATGGTCTCAAACAGGCTCCTCGGGCCAGGTATGAGAAGATGGACTCTTTCTTTCTCTCCACACTCTTCACACATTGTCATTCAGATCCCACAATATATATATATATTCAGCGTCAGGGGGATGATATAGTTATCCTTGTGCTCTATGTTGATGATCTTATCATTACTGATACCTCATCCTCCTTGATTTGGGATATTTAGAGAGCCTTGATGGAGTAGTTTGAGATGACAGATCTTGGCCTTCTGCACTATTTTTTGGGCCTACAAGTTATTTAGTCTTCCGATGGGATTTCCATACTTTAGTAGAAGTATGCTCTTGATATGCTTCACAGATTTGACATGCTTGCTTGCAAGCCTGCACCCACACCTTTTCAATCAGGTGTTGTTTTGTTTGCCACTTTTTCTACACCTTTTGTGGATCCTACCTTATACAAGCAGTTGCTTGGCAGTTTGTTGTACTTGACACATTCTCATTTGGATCTTTCCTTTGCGGATGGTCTTGTCTCTAGGTTCTCCCATGATCATCATGAGAGCCATTGGCAAGCTGCGAAACATATTTTGATATACATTCTGGGCACTGCACAATTTGGCATTCACTATACTTCAAGATCCCCTCACATTATTGGCTTCACTGACTTAGATTGGGTTGGTGATGCTCATGATCGAAAGTCTACTTCTAGCTTTGTTTTTTTGCCTTGATTCTGGTCCTATCACATGGTGTTGCAAGAAGCAGTCTACTATTGCATTATCATCTATAGAGGCTGAGTACTGAGCAACGATGTTAGCTAGTCAGGAGGTTTTATGGCTTCGACAATTGATGACTGAGTTTGGGTTCCCTGCTAATAGTCCCACTCTTCTTTGGTGTGACAATTAGAGTGCCATTCACATTTCCCGCAAGCTAGTGGAGCACCAAAGGACTAAACACATTGAGCTTCACATGCACTTCATCAGACAATTGATTTAGGATGGCTTTCTCAACTTGGAGTACATTCCTACAGAGGAGCAGGTTGTTGACATCTTCACTAAACCTTTTTCATCTCCACACTATCTTCAGTTGCTCTCTATGCTTGGGGTGAAAGAAGTTGTCCTTGGGGGGTCTCATTGAGGCCTTCCTTCCTTCATGTTTTTTTTATATAGCATGTTTTTCCCATCTCTTTTTGGAGTAGAGTTTTTTCCCATGTGGTTTTCTCTATTTCTCTGATTCATAGAGATTTGATTGTGATTGGGTACCTCATTAGGCCTTGTTGTCAGGACCCAAATTTGCCTTCTTCATGTAGTAGTTTTTTGCTTTCATGCATTTAGTTTTTTAGCTACTCCCTAAGTTCATCTTAAGGGGGGGTGTTAGAGTTATCTTGTATTAACTAATAATTATTTATTTAATTATTAATCTATTATACTCTACGCTTAAGATAAACTTAGGCATTTGATAATATGGTAGGTATTTCTAATTATTAAATACACTTTATCCCTTTAGGGTTTCATATTCTACTTTTATAAGGATTGTATTGTATTTTTCTATTCTATTCCCTCTCTTAATGATAATCTTTTTCATCGGAGCCATTATTATCTTTTTGTCTCCAATCTTCTCTTGTGACAGGTATTTTGCTTGCAGGTGCTCTTGGGATCTCTGAAGTTGTATTTTCTCAACTTCTTCACATAGGTTCTTAGAGGTGCAATTATTGTTATTACACCCAAAGCATATTACACTCACATAATAGATGTACAAACATCTGTTTTAAAAAACAAAAATGAAGAGAATAGTTACAACAACATTTTTTTGTATTATTATAAAATCAAATATTGTATTTACAATGACATGATACAATAAGAATAATGTGTTATATTTGAAATTATACCACTATAATTTTTAATTATGCTTATTTTTAGTTGTGCATTGTACAAAAATATTTCCAATTTTCAAACCATACCAAACATAGTTTAATTTTGAACCTCAAAATGATATCTAAATAAAATAAATACTTGCAATAACACCATTCACTGTTATTAGAACAATATTGATAATGCCATCAAAAGTACTAAGGCCAAACTTATTACATACAAAAATAAAATAAATAAATATGAAACCATATTTGTCTTTTATTATTATAATTATAATCAAATAATTCTTTATACATTCAAATATATTTAATCTCACCTTTATACACAAAATCTTTAACTTTAAATACACTTTAAAATCATAGATTTCTTTATGAGAATATGTATTATACAAATAGAATATATAATTATTACTAAATGATACTTATTTCTAATATACTATTACTAGAGAAAGAGTTATTATTAAGATTAAAATTATGGTTATAATCATAGTTAAAATTAGACTTAAAATTACACATTCAACTAGAGTTAGGACTACAATTAATATTATGGCTACAATTATGATTAAAACTTTAATTAAAAAGATCGGTAAGATGAAGGTTACAATATCATTTTCGAACTTTAAACAACTAACTAATCTCTAAATCACTATATCATGCCAACTCATCTATCAAATACTTGCATTACAATATTATAATGACAAGTACTCGCCACTACATGGCACTTGTTTTTTTTGTGTCACACAAGGCACTTGTTTGTCATGTTTTCATTGATGGGATGATTTTTTGAATTTTTATTTTTATTTATTTATTTATTTTCTTTGTATTTTTTTGTTTTTTGTTTTTTTTGTTATTTATGAGTTATTTTGAGGATTGGGTATAAAAATATTTGATACGTATTTTGTTAATTGGCTCTTCTAGCATTTCTCCTTCTTGTATAGAAAGTTGGTATGTACCATATCCATAAGTTGTAATGATGTAAGGGCCTAGGCAGTTGGGCCCAAACATTCCCAACTTTCCTATTTCTTGTTTATTTGTGGGATTTTATTTTAGGACTAGATCTCTAATCTCAAACTTATGAAATACAAATCTCTTATTGTAGCTACGACATAGATGATTTTGATAGGATTGAAGGTGATTTAATGTAGTATGTCATCCCTCATCTAGCAACTCTAGCTCATGCAATCTAGAAACTTTGTATTCTGTATCATCAATGAAACACCGCAAGGAGATAAGTTGACCTTTGTCTAGGTAGGATAGCTTTAAAACCATAGACTAAGGAGTATGGAGTGCATCTATGGGAGTGTGGATATTAGTTCGATAAGCCCATAAGGAAAGATTAAATTCGAGATGCCTATCAGGATCAGCTTCATTAACATTCTTTTAAAGGATTTTTAGGAAAGTTTCATTAGATGCCTTAGCTCGACCAGTACTTTAAGGGTAGTATAGAATTGAAAGTGGTGTTGAATATGAAATTTGTCGCAAAGCTCACAAACATCTTGATTTTTTAAAGCGTGGTCATTATCATTAACAATGGATGAAGGGAAATCATTTTGGTAAATGATGTATTTTCACGAGGGCTTCACTTAGTGAACCTGGGTTATAGCACATGTGTTCATGGCATACTAAATAATCCCCCTATTTTCAAAAAATATTTCTCTAAAATCCTTTTTTGTCACCCCTCCCAATACATAGCCTGAATTAAAAGCCCACTATTTTCACCAAATATTGTATTTTTCATAGCCAAAATTAAAAACCCCCCTATTTTCACTGATAGGAAATATATTGCACCCTCATTTTGGGGATATTAAAACCCCCTAATATGAATGCACATGATATAATATTGTCTAGCCAATGAATCCCCCTCCCCGTCCCCCATGTGTAATTTCAGAAAAACTTGGTAATTTGATTTTTGATAATGTAGGTAAGAGGAATGACTTAAATACACTTTGTAAAGTACTCAAATCTAGTGATGATGAACTTGTGTCCATTAGATGAAGTTTTTGAACACACCAGATGCTAAGAGGGGGGTTTGAATTAGTATCCCTTGAAACTTAGTCTTTTTTGCTCCAACTACTAATTCAAATCTTTAAACCAAACTGAAATAATAAAACATAAAACAATCAACACAAGTAAACAAGAGAACACCAGATACATGTGGAAATCTCCACAAGGGCAAAATGACAGCGAGAAGAGTTGTTTGGAGCTACTATCTAAATCCAACTTCACAAAAATAAAATAGATTTACAACTTTGTTTTAGGGCTACTATTACTATTTACTAAGTTGTCATTAGTTTTATGTCCGAAGTCATCCTATATACTCTAGTCGGTTAATACTACCGAAATACTCAGTCGGTAAGCTCTAAAGTAGTCAGCTATAGAAGAAAGAAGTCACAGAGTTTAGTATACACCGAGCTGTCTACCGAGTAACGCTCTATGTCTACCGAGCAACAAAGATGGTATACAGAGTTAATATGAACCAAGTGAAACGTGTTACCAGATTCATTGAACCTGCATACATATGTGGAAACGTGTTACAAGATCAAGGAACAGGGAACCGTTATCACATAGGAAATTGCACCTTAAAATTTTGTATGATTTTGAGGACATCTATCTAATAAAATAATTTGTATGGTTATTCATTCGATGAATCATGTTTGTAAGATCAAAGCATGAACAGATCACCATCATAAGAGATCTATTTATACAACATGAAATGAGGATCAAAAAGCATGAAGCAAGACATGTGTGATATATAAGCTGAAAGGCAAAATCATGAGAAAGCACAATGTGTTGTGACTGTTATGACTGACAGAGATATTCAGAGGTCACCGAGAAAGACTTCAGAGAATAGTTAAGGAACAGAGTAAACAGAAGGGTTTACCGAGTTGATTTATCAATTACCGAGGTATGCTATGAGCAAGGTAATTTCATATTGAGCACATAGAATCTGCTATAACATTTCAGATGTGAAGTTGCAGATATTTTGTAAAGATTTTGATTGTATTATTTTGAGTTGTAAGAGAAACCTTTAACAAGGTAAAAGACTCTAACAAAGTCTATAAATTGTAAAGCCTTTAACCAGGTACAACATTTAGTATAAGTGTTGTAAAATCCTTTAGCAAGGTAGATCTAAAGATCTTGATACTCCTAACAGGGTAAGCTATCAAAAATAGCTAAACATGTAGCTCTAAATGAGCAACCTTTATTATTGCAGTAGTGAAGTTGTGGGTGCCATCCCCACTGTAGTTTTTCTCTCTAACAAAGAGTTTCTGCATAACCAAAATATATGTGTTATGGAGTGAAACATGTATGAATGTTATTTATATGTTTTAGCTTTGTATTATGTTTCAGCAATATTAAGTTTATGCTTAACAGTAAAGTTATTGTTGAAGAAAAGTTTTGAAGTACTGATTCACCCCTCCCCTCTCAGTACATTAGCTTTCCATATTAGACCTAACAATTGGTATCAAAGCTTCAATCTTGGAAAAGGGTTTAACTGCCTAAAGAGAAAGATCTTATCAATGGAATGCTACAAACAATCTCAGAGAATTGTGAATCTTCAAAATGAATTGGATCATGCTAATCAAGTGATTACAGACATGCAGAAACAAACGCAAAGATCACTAAAAGTTAGAAGAAGATTGTCTGATGATTTGCAAGACTCACAAAAACTGGTGGAACAAATTGAGACATCATCTGAGAACAGTATATCTGAAGAGACTGAAGAAATGATTGGAGTATTGAAAGAAAAGAACAAAGCACTAACTGATCAGCTAAAAGCAATGAAAAGAGAACATGAGCATTTCAGCACACAAATGACTGAAAATATTGATGCATTGAGGACAGCTGAGGATAACATAAGAGATATAGAAAGAGAAAAACAACAGCTTGAAGCATTAGTGTTTGAAAAGAATGATGAAATCACAAGGATGACTGGAATTCAACAAAATCTATCTGATCAATTGGGTTATGCACATCATGAAGAAAATCTGAAAGAAAATGAGAATCAAGCATTGAAACTTGAAATATCAAGATTGACCGATGAACTTGAAACAGAGAAGAAATCCAAAGAAACACTGAAGAAAAGTTATGAAGCATCAAAGATGTTGGGTGAGCAACTGAATATAAAACGACCCAACAAAGTTGCAGGACTCGGTTACAAAGGAAAAGACTCTACCGAGAAAGGAATCCACATCACGGAGAGAGGAGAATCATCAAAACAAGCTGGAAACAGGAAGAAAATCAAAGGAAAGAAGCCTATTTGCAACTACTGTGGAAAACAAGGACATACTGCCAACATGTGCCAAATCAGAAAAGGTAAGCAACCGAATGTCACTAGGTCTAATGGTTATTGTTACAATTGCAATAAGTATGGTCACACATCTAATCAATGTAGGACAAAGTCTGTTAGCAATTATCAGAAGGCAAAATTCAAGGGGTTTTGTAAAAACTGCAATAGATATGGACACAGTACCGAGAAGTGTTGGTTTAAGTAGAAGAACTATATGTGGTCTGCACACTGAGCAAATACTAGAAGCTACCGAACTTACACAAATCCTAACCGACAGTATACTGCAGTACCATGGGATTATAATACAAGGATATGGTGTGAATGTTGTGGAAGATATGGACATATAAGTGCCAATTGCTTTATAAGGTTTGGACTGAACAACCGAAGATCATGGAGAAATCTTGGAATGACATGTTTTCATTGTCACAAAGTTGGACACTTGGCTAGAGATTGTAGAGATCAACCTAGAGGAGATACTGAGGAAATAAAAAGCAAATTACAGATGATTTGGAAAAAGAAGGAAAATGTGTCAACTAATAAAGACAACACCTTACCTACCGAGTTAGGTGCATCTATTTCAAATTAATCGGTAAAGGTATGAAGAGACTACATTCTCTCAAGGTCAAATCTTAACAATTCCTATTTTATCATGTACTTAATTCCAAAATCTACATAGCTAAGATGCAATAGCAAGTTTGAAATTTTATCTAGTCTTTTGGAAGTACCAGAGAAGTCAGCAAATGCAGGAAGCTTGTCTAGTCGGTAAAAGCATAAAAAGGAAGGTCATCGATTTAATGGAACCGAGTGCATTTAATGTTTTTTGACCTAACTGCACGGAGCCCGATAAGGTAAAATGTGTACTTAAAGCCTTTTGCACGATCATTTTACACTTACCAAGTTTTTAGAAAGTAGAGCTAAGAGATTCAAAGGCGATCAAACTCCTCCCGAGCAAATTTCAAGGTATTTATTCATCAAATCTCAACGCATTTTTCAAGCAAGTCAACCAATCATATTAGTTGAGAATACCTGCTTTATATTTACTAAGTGGAAAGCGTTTGCTGGTTAAGTTTCAAACCCTAAGCTTTTTTTAGTAATTATCCAAAGTTTGAAATGGCTCCAAAGATTCAGAAACCTATTGTTGTTGAAACCATTGAGAAGCCCTCACTGAAATATTCCTTACCTCCCAAAGTAGCATCTGAACCCGATGATAAAACAACATTTTCAGTCATTCTAGATAGGGTTCTACTAGTTGAGGATGTCAGATTCTACACTAAGTGTCATGTTGAGGAACTAGGTCATATTGAGATCAATGACACGTATGATGAATTATGCACCGATGGAAACCTGGATAGCAAGTTTGAGCATATCAAAGTCAAGGGATTGACCGAAGCCCTAACCTACCCGCGAATCTTCAAACCCCAATGGGTTAAATTTGTTTTGAGCAGAGTTCATGATGACTTTATGTGGTTAGAAGAGCAACCATTCAAAATCACCAAGGAAATCATCCACTTAATCACCAGATACCCTATATTCGACCATGCCCGAACTCAGAAAATGATTTCACAGAAAGAATTGATCACTTTAACCGGAGTTGAATCTGAATGTAGAAGTTTGAAATTGAATAATGTTACAGATGCAGAGCTGAAGTTTGCAATTAGAGTCATAGGTTATTGTTTCTTTTAGTCGGCAAGGGAAAATAGTGTACCATGTGCAACTATTGATTTAGCATACAAAATTGTGAAAAAGGGTATGAAGATTGACCTATGCGAAGTGTTGTTGAAAAATATTTTTGAAAATCTCAACACCATAAGGAAGCCGAAGAAGAACAACCCGGCAAACACACTAAAGTTTGGGTCACTCTTGGTATGCATGTTTTTGTATTTTCAGAAATTCTTTCCATCAGTTGGTAACGTAGTTTGGGAGCTACACCGACCAATCACCCATTAAATAAATGACTTCATCAATCAGCTAGGTGATAACTTCAATGAGATAATGGATGATTACTTTAGCAAATTTTAGGAAAAGATGCATAATAGGCACAGAATACC
Organism: Cryptomeria japonica; assembly: GCF_030272615.1. Classification (NCBI taxonomy): domain Eukaryota; kingdom Viridiplantae; phylum Streptophyta; class Pinopsida; order Cupressales; family Cupressaceae; genus Cryptomeria; species Cryptomeria japonica. Next base: position 164,433,004 of record NC_081408.1, on the reverse strand, counting down.
ACCCCAGTTAGTGGAGAAATACAAGGATAATATATGTTTTGAAGTGGACACTGACTACTGTTATGTCAATGTAGTAGAACCAAGAACTCAATCTTTGCCGCCTCTAGGTTATGAGATTGATTCTGACATTACGCAACAATAGATAGATTCCTTTCTTGCACTTCCAAGGTATGCTACCGAGATCAGGTACGGTACCTATGAAGAGGTCAAAGAAAAAGTTAAGATGAGCATTGTAGTACCTAAGGCTACAAGAAAAGCAACCAAAATGATCAAAGTATTAATAGAGAAATTTGGAGAAGGTTCTTCCTCCACTCCTGTCAAGAGCAATCAAGTCATCACTGAGGAAGAATCTGAAGCCCAAGAAGCAGCAATTACATTGAGCACTGAGTTGCCAAAAGGCAAAATTTTGAAAGGAAGAAACATGATACATCACAGGTATCACCTACTCCTCCAGTGAATCACCCCAATACTAGATCATCTGCAGTGTCATCGAGTAAGAAGTAGAAAAATGTTGCAATGCCTAAGGTAACAAAAACTTATAAGAAGTCTACTCGGAGACTCATTTTGAATAAAGAGTCAAGTGACACTGAATCTGAAGATGTAAGTAAATTTCAGATTGTTAAGAGCACAAAGAAAGATGTACATAGTGTTGATAATTTTTGTGCAAATCTAAAATAATATGGTGGATTTGGAGCATTCAGATATGTAATATGAATCCAAAACTGATGCAGAAAAGAGGCAAATTGAAGAAGCTGTAATTTGCACACCTCTTAAATTCCGATTAGTCCCATTGGAACTAACTAATTCTCTTCCAAAAGAATTGTACTTACACATTGATAACAGGTGGAAATATGCTATGGACTCAGAAAAGCAGATGAGAGAAAGAAGTCTAGTACATCTCTTTCCAGACATGTCGGTAGATGAGATAAGTGAACATCTAAAAAACTACTAGACAAACTTCCTAGTCAAGCAAAGAGCCTTGAAACTGATGAATGGACTTTACCTTGAAGTAGAGAAAGAGACAAAACAAAAATGGCAAGAAATTTTTCGAATCAAGAGTGCTAATGAGCAAGGTGAAGTTGAAATAGTTGATATCACCGGGCAAGATCCTGTTGATACTATACAACTTAATGAGGATATCATGGACATCGAGGTACAAGAACAGGAGATGATAGAAGGGAATGCCTATGCCAAACTGGTATCAAGGGAATCAGTTTTGGAATAAGTCAAGTCTTATCCTCTGGTAACTCAGCATGTTTCAACCGAGACACATCAGGACACTGAACAAGGCAAAGAGGGTCAACAATCTACCAAAGGAGAAGCTACTTCTCAGACCACTGGGGAACAAACTTCTCAAGCCCCAACAAGCACTGAAACTGTTGCCACCGAGACCCCAAGCAAGGATTCATAGAAGGCTACATCTAAGGCTAAAGAAACTGACAAAAGTGTTGCCTCTACCGAGCAACCTACCGAGGGTGAACAAGCCTCCCAAGCCATTGTACTGGTTCAACCGATGAAAGCCTCATCATCTAAAGAGAAGAAAATGAAGAAGCATAGTTTCAAGCTAGATCTGTCAAAGCTGATTGTGTTGCTAAATGTAGACATTTCAAAACTGAAAGGGCAAGCACTCATTGAATTTGGGGAACTATGCAAAGCCAAAGCAGAACAAGAGAGACAAATGGCTATACAGAAGAAAAATAGAGTACTTCAGAAGGTTAAAGCATTATTAACAGAAAGGCTACCTGAAGCTACCATGACAAAAGATGCAGCCATCCATATTCAACTGGATGAACTCCTCACTAAAATAGAAACATCTAGAGTAGACGCATCTGAATACCTGAGCAAATTGAAGGACAAAGAGCTCACTGCCAAAATTATTGAAGAGGTACAGAAAGCCATTGCTATCGGTAAAGTTAAGCTAGCTAGACTCATTGCTGAGTTGTCCCCCCAACTCAAACATATTCTTTATTTATTTCAAAAGCTCTGTTCATTTTCTTTATTCATTAAAGATATCAAGAATAAAATCGAAGTTATTGAAAAAGAGATCACCGATCTCTCAAATAAATTGACCACCGAGCCCAATTCTATTCAAAATTTCTATACCAAGTTACAATCTCTCATGGCTCAATAGTTGGAACTTCGGAATGAAGAGTACAAAATAAGAATGGATGTCATGACTCTTCAAACCTTATTCATTCCACACTTGTCCTCCATCCAAGAGCAGATCAACCAGGCTACACAGTTGTCCACTCAAGCCGAGGGAAGCACTTTAGATGGTCTGATTTCACTATTAGCTGATATTACAGCTCAGAATTCCCTAATGGACAGTGTCAAGGATGCCCTCTCTACCGCTCTCACTGATGCACGTACAAAGTACAAATCCATTTTTGACCAGTTGCCTCCACCGAATGGTAACTAGTTTTGATGTTTATCAAAAAGGGGGAGTATAGTGTATACAAGAGGAAGTATGCCGAGTAGATCAAAGTATCCGGATGTACAGGAAATTTTGACAAGGGGAGCAGTGAACGTCGAGTCGTAAATACAGAACAATAAAGCTGCATGCAAAATCAGAGTTATGTGCAATATATTGATAAGGGGAGTATATCTGAGTATACTATTTATTGACAATTGTATATACTGTCAATTTAGTCAAATTTTGTAAGTATATATAGATTTTTGAGTTATGACTTTGAAAGGAGTTTTGTCAAACATTTCAAAACTAATGTCAAAAGGGGAGATTGTTACTATTTACTAAGTTGTCATTAGTTTTATGTCCAAAGTCATCCTATATACTCTAGTCAGTTAATACTACCGAAATACTCAGTCGGTAAGCTCTAAAGCAGTCGGTTATAGAAGAAAGAAGTCACAGAGTTTAGTATACACCGAGCTGTCTACCGAGTAACGCTCTATGTCTACCGAGCAACAAAGATGGTATACCGAGTTAATATGAACCGAGTGAAACGTGTTACTAGATTCATTGAACCTGGACACATATGTGGAAATGTGTTACAAGATCGAGGAACAAGGAACCGTTATCACATAGGAAATTGCACCTTAAGATTTTGTATGATTTTGAGGACATCTATCCAATGAAATAGTTTGTATGGTTCTTCATTCGATGAATCATGTTTGTAAGATCGAAGCATGAACAGATCACTGTCATAAGAGATCTATTTATACAACATGAAATGAGGATCAAAAAGCATGAAGCAAGACATGTGTGATAGATAAGCTGAAAGGCATGCATAATGTGTTGTGACTGTTATGATTGACAGAGATATTCAGAGGTCACCAAGAAAGACTTTAGAGAACAGTTAAGGAACAGAGTAAAAAGAAGGGTTTACCGAGTTGATTTATCAATTACCGAGGTATGCTATGAGCAAGGTAATTTCATATTGAGCACATAGAATCTGCTATAACATTTCAAATGTGAAGTTGCAGATATTTTGTAAAGATTTTGATTGTATTATTTTGAGTTGTAAGAGAAACCTTTAACAAGGTAAAAGACTCTAACAAAGTCTATAAATTGTAAATCCTTTAACTAGATACAACATTTAGTATAAGTGTTGTAAAATCCTTTAGCAAGGTAGATCTAAAGATCTTGATACTCCTAACAGGGTAAGCTATCAGAAATAGCTAAACATGTAGCTCTAATCGAGCAACCTTTATTATTGTAGTAGTGAAGTTGTGGGTGCCATCCCCACCGTAGTTTTTCTCTCTAACAAAGAGTTTCTGCGTAACCAAAATATATGTGTTATGGAGTGAAACATATATGAATGTTATTTATTTGTTTTAGCTTTGTATTATGTTTCAGCAATATTAAGTTTATGCTTAACAGTAAAGTTATTGTTGAAGAAAAGTTTTGAAGTACTGATTCACCCCTCCCCTCTTAGTACATTAGCTTTCCATATTGGACCTAACAACCCAAGGAAGCTACAACTCCTTGATACATTGATTTATGGCTACAACCAAACAAAGTTCTCTACTCCCTAGATATCAGAACATTTATAGAAGAGGCTACAACCTTGGAATATCATGAATAATCGATTGACTCTCACCGCAACACCTCTGCTGACCACATCAGCTAGATTTGGCTAATTGTCTCTAGCACAATGAAGTCACTTTTTGAATATTGTAACCTTTGGATCACTACCTCTAGTGTGCCATTGATAATCCACCTTGAACGCTTGCACAATCACACATCTCTACCACAAATATTCTTCAATATATATGTTTTGCAACATTCAATAATCCTTCTTCAACTTGACAAATGATGAGAAACATGAAACATGAAACATGCATTAGGTTGGCCCAAAAAATCTCTGTAGAGAAAAGAAACCCATTGTGATCCTATCTAGAAGAAAAAAAAATACTAAAAACAAATTTGAAACTCATTCCCAAGTATGCACAACCATCTGATCATTGGTGCATAACACTCGAAATCAACAACAAGATAACATATTGATGAAACATGCAACCCTTTAATAATTGGCCCAAGAATACATCTATCAAGAGAAATTACACATTTTAGATCACATCAAGATTTAGCTCATCCAAAAAAAATATTTCCACATCCTCCAAAGCTAGCACAAACACTCAGATACATGGTGCACATGACAATGCAATACATATCAGCCAAATAGTCACAAATCTGCCAAAATATCTAAATTAGACAACATGCGACATAATATAGATGAGAATCTAATGTATGGACCACATAGACACATTCCAAGAACATTCAAAAACCTTCCCATACACTCCATCCAAATGATCATGCCAAATTAAGTCGGCGCAGACAAGTACATACATAATGCTTCATACTAGGTAAGCTAGAAAACATAGTCTTGAGAGAGAATGTTAACTATCATACTTGTACACTTCAATGCTTGAAACTTGACTTGAGCCAATGATTAGATAGCCTAAGCACATCTATCCAATCGTAGGATCAAAAACATAAATGCAGAGAAATGTGGAGCACTTTCCAAATTGGTCTGACATACAACCAAACTATCTACATACTGCAATTACCAAAACCATCTGTGGCAACTCTAGTATCCTCAAAAGATAAAGATACACAGTTCATAGCACATACAAGCTAATTTACTGACTACAAATCCATATCTTCAAATGTAGAAAAATGTGTTGCATCCTCCTAGAGAGTTGGCAATACAAATTTCTACATTCTAATTCTTTCATCAATATATGGAGACCAAAACATCTTTGCAACACTAATTCCCTAATCAGGAGCAACAAGAGAAATAGAACAACAATTTATAGCATGCTCATTTCCAACTCATCATCATGCTTCTAATCCTCATCTTAATACTTCTAATCGTCATCTTAAAATGTCATCATGATTACCCACTGTGGCATTGTAAATTCTACTCTTTTTATTATGGAGTCCAATTTCACACTCCCAGCACTCATTTTAGTATTTCCCATTTCTCTTGCATTATAGGACCTCTTATAGCATTGAATTAATATTTAATTCAATATTATGAGTTCTATTTCACTTACATCAATGCTTTATTATTTGGGCCTTTATTTTAGGTGTACCTTCTATCTTATTTCATTTCATGCCTATATGGGTCATATGTCATTTCAAAGTTCACTGCACCTTTTCGCACATCTAAATATTATGACTTTTCATATAAATTATATTTCTGGAATCCAGACCCTAGTATCTTACATCCCGAAAAATTAAAGCTTATTTTATTAGGGCAATGTGTGAATTGCACATTATTCGATGCTTTTTGGCTAAAAATTTGAGATGATAATATGTTAGACTTTTGATTTCTAGAATTATCCTTGATGTCAAAATATGATAATTCTAAGGTTGCCAAATTTACTTTGAAATCTCTATATAAATCATCCCTCCTAATTCATTTCATCATCACATTATCATCTCATTCTTTCCTTCCAAGTTCAATTATTCTTCAAGAGCAGATCTTAGTGTAAGGAGAAACAAGTTACATCAAAGTATCTCCAATTATGTTTTTAATTATGATTACATGATGGTTTTTTGATGATTTGTCATGTTATTGCATCAACATAAGGATGACTTATCCTAAGAACATTGCATCATCAATTGAAGGTTTAATCATGTCAATTAAACATTTGCATTCAATCATTTCAATTTGGATTTTTATTCTAATTCATCATCATTGTAGGGTTGATCCCTAACCTGGTGTTTGACTAAAGTATAGGCTTCCAACAAAGACTAAAGATGGGAAAGTGCTCAAGACCTAGAGATAGAGGACCTCTGTAAAATTTATAAATAATTCTCTGGACAAGACCATTTTAGGCACCATTGTCCTTGACAAGGGCTTTTGGGGTGTCATTGTCCTCTCAATTCAAGTTCAGGTTTAGCAAGAAGAAGAGACATGGTCTCAGGGTTTTAGATCTAATTCGATGCTCCAACATTCTCCAGTTGGACAAGGATGTCCCAAGCAGCATTGTCTTGTATTTTTTAGTCCAAATTTTAGACATGGGTTCCTCTCTGGATCCCATTCGAGATCTGTGTTGGTCCTATAATTTTCAGTTATACATTTATTTGTTTATGTTGTCCATTGTCAACTTTGCACCTTCTAGCCTTAATTCTCACATTCAATTGACACCATTTCAATTTCTCATTTTCAACTCAATTAAGGGGTACTAAATTTATTTGTGCTTAGTCCTTTTTAAAATATTTGTGATTGAGCCTATTAGTTTCATTTTCCTTGTAATGTAATCATTGTGAAATAGGTTTAGTTCCTAGTTTGCACGCATAAACTAGTGATCCCTACTTTTAATCTATCACACCCATATAGTTGGCCTTTACTGCCATCAATCAAGGCATGACATCAAACTTCAGTATCATCCCTACACATCATCAACATACAAGTGCAAGAATCAATGACATCACACCACATTGATGGTTGACATCAATGACAACACAGAATGTCGACAACATATTTGCAATAATTTTTCTCTTTTTCATTGATGGAAACATTCATTTCCACTCGCTGTCTATCTTTTTGGCATAAAGGGAAAAGGGAAAAGGATCCCTTTTTGAATCTACATCATCACACATGCTCCCCCTGTCAGTAAAAACCATCTATCAACTCCCCCTGACATGTAGTCTCCATCAGTCGAGGAATAAAGACAGGCCTTGAATTACTCCCCCTAGATAGATGCATCATCTATGCATCTAATTAGAAGGAGCAAAAACCCCTAACTTCTGCTCGAGATATTTAAATGTATCCTTTGAAATGACCTTTATAAATATCTTAGCAACTTGATAATTTGTAGGGATATATTCCAACTTTACTTCCTAATTTGCAACCTTCTCTCTCAAAAAGTGATATCAAATAGATATATGCTTAGTTCTTGAGTGCATCACAAGATTCTTTAAAATGTTGATGGCACTAGTGTTATAACATAGAATAGGAATAGGTTCATCATATTTTTCCTTGACATCCTTTAAGGCCTACTTCATTCACTATACTTGAGTATAGTAAGATGTTGTTGCAGACACATAAAATTGATTCAATCAATATTTAATTAATTATCCTTTGGTTGATTTAATTAATCATTTTATCCTATTATTATTGTTGTCATAAAAGTTTGCATCCTTGGTGATCGGACTTGACCACCAACCTTGTAAAACATGGAAACAACCTCTCAAGTGTGGGACCTTGCGCTATGTGAGGTTGAGTCTCCGGACAAGGTCGGATTCCTCTTCAATCCGAAATGCAGAGTGTTGGACCAACCCAACACTTGGTAAAACTAATCTATGATCTGATAGGGAAAAGGGAGAGAGAGAAGGGTTGCATGAAAGAAGGGAAATAGGGCTTGCACCCAGACTAAAAGTGGATCAACCCCTACTCGTGTCTGCATAGAACATTAACAAAACCGCCCAAAGATACACTAATTCCTATCTAAGTCTAGCTTTCTAAGACTGAGTCAAGGTTGGAATTCTTAACAATGGAAGAGGAACAAACAATGTTCACAGATGTCACTCTAAGAGGAGTCAACACTATCACACATGCTAAGAAAACAAGAAAAATATGTATTCATACAAACAGGTAAGAAAATACACACATTAGAATAAATTGAAACTAGGTAAGACAAGCAAATTCTATTAATGTAGAGGCAAGGTAATTTTTATAGTCGCAGAAGTCATAGACTATTGTAAGAGACAAAAGAAGGGAAGATGTTGAGAAAATGTTATAAAATTTATTTTATAGTTTAAGCATAACTCAGATGGATTATAATTGAGAAAACCCTAACCCCACCTGAGTTAGGTTACAAAAATCAAAGAGGAGGAGAAGAGATCAAATTGACAGATCTGATGGTGTGATGTGTCAGCTCTGCAAGTTAATCTTCTATCTTTGGAAACACGAAAACAACCCTCGGTGAAGTAATCCCTATCAACAAGCATGGCTGAGCACACTTGTAGGGACAAAAGTCTTTGTTCAGCATTGAAGAGGGCATGGTGGCATATGAAATCGGCCTACATAAGTCACCTATGGAGTAATGGAAATGAAATCTGGTAGTTGGCATGAGATCAGGTCCAAAATCGGGTGCCAACTAAGCAAAATGAGGACCTCAACCATCAGGTTGACAACTACCCTGGACAGGGCATTCAAAACTCAATGACAACTACAAGTTTAAAAATCGATCGTTGCTCTAAGAGATTCATGTGAAGATGGATGCGCAAGATCTCTCCATGGGTGCACTCATCGGGCACAATAAGAGATTAAAACATGGTCGTTGGATCAAGCCTTTATGAAGATCCGATAGTCGCAATTAGTTGATGTGGCACCCTAGGTCCACATTTCCTTGGCTGCGTTGACAACTAAATAACCTTGCATACCATGTGAGATAAGGCTTTGTCTATTTTTGCCTTGGTTAATTCTTTTTCCATGGGCCTTTTCTTATCTTCATTTATCCTCGTGGGATAAGGGTCTTCATTGCTTCTGCCTTTATTTATTATCTTGCAAGCCTCATTAAGTCTTCATTTCACCCTAAAGGATAATCCTTTGTCTCTTTGGTCCTCTTTGTTTCCTTATCCCACAGGACCTTATCCTGTGGGATAAGGTTTTCTCTTTGTTTCTACTTCCTGTGAGCCCTCACTTGTTGATTCTTTCATCTACAAGATAACAAGGAAACACATTCCTCATGTTGATCTTTTCACCCCATGGGATAAGGGGAAACAATTTCCTTAATTGTTTCCTAGCCTTATCCCGCGGTTCCATTTGCGCATTGCTCTAACCTCACGAGATAAGAAGAAATCATTTCACTTTTCTTTTTCTTATCTCACGGCATCACTTTGTCACCACTTTACCTTCACGGGATAAAGCAAGAATTATTTTTGTCCTTCGACCTCCTTATCCCGCGACACATATGTATTGTTCTTTTCAGCTCACAGGATAAGGGGAAACCTCGCCACACTGATGGTTTCTTATCTTGCAGGACCTTATCCCACGAGACATCCTTGTGTTCCCCCATGTTGTTCTTGATGTCAACTGGGGCTCGCCTCAGTGCCAAATAACATGTTGCAAATTGAGGTGGTCAATAATACAACATGTTATTGACATGACTCAGTCAATAACACAACTCAGTTATTGACATGAATTGTTGATATAGCATATTAGGCACGGGGTCAATAACACACACGTCATATAACCCTCGTGTTATATGACTCTTTGCAAAAATTATGAAGAAGCAACTAACTCTGCTAAGACTGATAAGACGACATGTTATCGTTATTGGCTAATACAAAATGTTAGCCACATTGAAATCCTGGAACTAAGCCCTGCTAAGGTTGGCACAAAAATTGCGAACAATTACCACCACATTAATTAAACTACATTTAATTGATTATTCTCGTCCACATATATAATTAATTTATTAATTAATTATACATGTCTCATTTATCCTAAAGTTTGATTTATTTTAATAAATCAAACTCAACTCTAGGAACATTCTAAATTTATTTCTAATCCTAATTAGCTAAATTAATCCATAATTAAGTAGGCTAATTTACCAATTCCTACAAATCTATCTTCTAATCCCCTCATTAAACTAATTAACCCAAATCCTAACCCCTATTAGTATTGATTCAAATTTAAAATACTACACACCTATCCAAGTCATCTCACCCATCCACATCATCTTTGACCAAGGGGTGCTCACACATGTGTGAGAATTTCTCTTCCACATGGAACCACCCTACACTTTCCTCATTTGGCCCGTATGTGATATCCCCCTTTTTCATAGTCCTTACTCCTTTCCATAAATATTCCACTTGTCAACTTCTTGGACTTCCCAAAGTTGCTCACACCTTCACCTTTTCCCCAAGACAAGTGGGCTTCCCAAGGTTACTCACACATGTGTGAGCACATCTTCCCCTTTTCCCTATGCTATTTGTTCTTCCCAAGATGTGCCCACACATGTGTTAGCACACATACCATTGTACCCATCTTCCCCTTGTGACATTTGTCACAAGGCTAGACCTTCAAATATAGGATGACACTCCCTTTCAATTTGAACCCTTCACCATCCTTTTAATCTTGACCATCCATTTCTAAGCCCCAAAATCTATAAATTGAACCCTTCCCTCTTATCAAATCATCCACTTTCCATCAAAGTCTTGTATTGGCCATTTATCCATCATCCACTTTTCATAGAATTATCATAATGTCCTTTTGATTCCAAATCCACATCAATATCCATCTATGTTATGTTATACGATTGTGAGAGTTATCCACATTCACCTCCATGAATCTCTCCAAACCTTCATTTGTCAATCTCAGAGCATCGGGGTTGTGAAGAGGAGGAGGACAAGGAAGAATCAATTTGCATGGGAGCGTCATAAGGGAAGTACATTGCATGTATTTTCCTATTTTCCATATATGTTAACATTCTTCTTTGATATTTCTTTAAAATGGTTTTGATTTATATTGATGATTAATCTGCTAACCGTTTTATGGCATTACGTTTGGCACGCCTGGTATCATTTATGCCAAAGCTCAATGGTGTGAGATCATTGTTAGCACGCTTCGACAGTATGGAATATTTTTCAACTGAAATCTTGTTTGGTGCAAGTGTCTCACATTAGATAGCTTAAGTCTCGTTGTGCGAGATTGGTTTCCATGGTTCATATATATTTTGCATATGTGATTCTATTGTCTAACACAAACTGCACATGCTAATCCATACTTTTCAATTTCTTTGTGGCATTTGACTAGCTTTACAACTACAGTGCTTTGATAAATGCCTATAATTTGTTTCAAAAGTTCCCAAAGTGGCACAGGCAGGGACATTATTGGCAAAGGTCGAAGAGCCTGTATGTTTTTAGTTTTACCTTTAAGAATTTAATCCATTTGTATACTTTACAATTGGATATGGAAACTTAATGCATCAATGCAAATGTGTATTTAATGCTTTTATTGTAAAAAACATGAATGCAGTTGCTTGAAAGTTTTGTTTCTCCATGCATAATCCAAAGCTACCAGCATAACCTACACTATTGTTGATGGTATGATGAATCAATAAGGATCCGAACAACTATTGAGAGGGGGGGGTGAATCCGTAGATAGAAATTTGACTAAACTTTCACCAAACTCAATAATAATCTCACAAGCCAATCTCAAAACTAACTAGTTCAAACATTGAACTACAAATTGCAATATCACTGTCAAGTATACCGGTTGACTGTCATAACAAAATAACAATATAATAGCTCTGAAACTCTCAAAACCTTTTAAAAAAAACATTCAAATACTTTACTAACAATAGTAAAAGCATATTTCAGATTATTGGCAGTCATCTTATCATATCTAAGTGGACTTAGCAGTTGAGCAAACTAACCATAGCAAACATAACCACAAAAACATTCACCACTTGACATAATGATTTTGACGTGGAAACCCAAATGGGAAAAACCAGGGTGGGGATGAATACCCACAAGTATTCTGAACTCTTCTGAAGTTCGCCCTATTAGGAGTCAAGCTTGTTAAAGCTTTAAAAAAAGTCCCGTTAGGAACAAATCCTATTAGAGACCACTTGGTTAAAAGATTGACTATAATGCCCTATTAGAAGGAATACCCTATTAGGAGTAACCTCGGTAGAGAATTTGAAATCCAATCTAATGGATCACCTTGTTAGAGGATTTAGATAGCACTAAGCCTGTTAGAGCTTACCCTGTTAAAGGATTTGACTATTGTAATTGTTAGAGAACAACAGGGGTTTGCTAATCTGGTAAATAACACTACTCTGCTTGATCAAATCCTTTTCATGCTTCTATTTTCCTTCACACATACTACAGATACACCTTCTGGTTTGGCAACCAATCACACTTACACTTAACCAAAATTGCCAACACTACAACAAAACAACTCATCGACCTTATAAGAAAAACAATAGGTCGGTAACATATCACAAACCTAAGCTCTCATAAAGATTACAAACAAATCGGTTCAAGTATGACCATTGAATTACATAGCAATCATTGTACATTGTTCAAGACAACCTCGATCACTCCTTGATCACCACTTCATTGATCCCTATAACTCATCACGCGGTTTCCACTCCATGCAATGTACTCGCTTATTCCCAAGATAAAACCGTTATCTCTACACGCCAAAAACCATTTGAAACTCTTCACATACAACATGCATATGTGGCATAATCATTACCGTTCATCATTTGATCATAAATCAATACAATCGATTCACCAACCTCCATCGGTTAGGGTTTGGCACATCAACAGGTAGGGTTACTGGTTGATTTCACTACTTCTCAAGTAATACCAGTTTCCTTCACTAGCTCACCTACCGATTGCAAAACAACATCATAACAACATCATTGTCAGTTATAATTGACATCAATGACAACATAATAGTTCATCAATACAATCTTCATCCAAATGTCAACAATTGCATTTACTAGAAAGTTGCTTGAAAGTTTTATCTTTTAACAAGTGTTGTTTCTGCATTGTTGCATTTATTGATCACGCAGTCACTGTCTTTCCATAAAATGAAATCTCTTTGAGGCATTTTTTTAGGAAACTCCTATTACAATACATTCAGGGAATATTTTGGCTTTACACCTGCAGCTTGCATTTACTTAAAAGTTTCTTAATTAAGTCTTTTCGCCAAATCTGCTTTTTGCATATCCTACGAGCATTGCATCTCACAAGATAACATCTCCGTGATGCATATTTTTTCTTAAACCTACTGATCACATTTTGCTTGAAATAATTCCAAAGCCTTTTCAACACAATCATGTTGTGCATACTATGTAACCATAACATTGTGTAAAATCAACATTGCCTTTAGACATTCAGTCTAATAATCTCTTATTAGTTTCTTACATAGATGAATTACATTTTCTTATTAGTTTCTAATACCTTTTCTACCAAATTCATTTTGTGTATGCTCTGAAATTACAAATTGTGATACATATGTCGACAACTAATTACAGTTGTTTGTAGCAAACTGGAGATTGATAACAGGGACTAAAACTAATAGGCACAAACTAGACATTTTAAAAATTGTTATTGCAATCATTGTTTATGCTTTGAGACAAAGCGGCTGCTCCATACCCCATTTCAAAGCTCCCGTCATAACACAAGTTTCCAAGCCCTATTGAAACCAAGTTTGAAAAAACACTAGCAAAAATATTGCATATAATGCAAACACGACATTTGTGTTACACTTGTAATTACATTTACTTGAAAGTTTTTTGTTTTAAAAAAAAAAAAAAACTAGCTTCAAAAGCTCCCATTACACAAGAAAGGGAGGGTCTCACCTACTTCTTCTAAATCCTTTTCATGAATTACTTGCAAAATTTCTAAAATTTCCAAAGCCTTGGTTTTTTTTTTGAGAAATCTTGAAAGCTTCTAAAGTATTTTCAACAAAATCCATTTTTAGCATGTACTACATCCTTAGGATGCCATCTCTTTGCCAAGTGGATTTTTTATTTAGAATTGGACATTATTTTTGTTTTTTTTGCTTTGGTTTATGTTTTATGTTCTTTTTTAATTTTGTTTTTGTTTTAATTTTTACCTTTTTTTGGTTTTTCTTTTAAAATTTTGAGACTATTTTTTTAGTTTTTTTTTTTTTGGTTTTTGGTTTGTTTTATTTTTGTTTTGGTTTTATTTAATTTTTTAGTTTTTTTTAATTTAATTTAATTTTTTTTATTTCATTTTTTTTCTTTTTTGGATTTTGTTTGTGTATTTCTTTTTGGTTTCGTTTTTTATTTTAAGTTTAATTTTATTGGATGTGTTAACAAAATTGTTTAACTCGAGTGAAATCATAAGTTCTTAAAGAGGATTTTCTAACAAAATTGTTTGCAGGTTGTTCAAAGTGTCAAATTTGTAAACTTTCCTTAAACACATTTTAATGCGGTAAATTGATCAATCTTAGGATAGGCATTTTTTATTTTTGCACAACAAATGGTTCAAAATGAACAAACACTTTTTTATCTTGGTCTAAAATGAACATTCACATCTTGCTACCCTAGTTAAAATGAACATTGGCATTTTTCTACTATCTTGACTAAAACAAACAATCGTTTTGCAATCTCAGTTAAAACAAACACTCGCATAGTCATTTTTTGCTACAATATGGTTTTAAAATGAACTCACATTTTGCAATGAAGGATTAAAATGAATAAGTATTTTTCGTCTTCCACTTGCACCCCTCTTCCACTTGTCATAAGGCTTGACCTTCAAATATGAGACCACACTCCCTTTCAATTTGAGCCCTTCACTGTCCTTTTAATCTTGACCATCCATTTCTAAGCCCCAAAATCTTTAAATTGAACTCTTCCCTCTTATCAAATCATCCACTTTCCATCATAGTCTTATGTTGGCCATTTATCCATCATCCACTTTTCATAGCATTCTCATAATGCCCTAATATCCATCTATTTTATGTTATGTTGTTCAAAGTATCAAATTTGTAAACTTTCTTAAACACATTTTAATGGGATAAATTGATCAATCCTAGGATAGGTAATTTTTGTTTTTGCACAACAAATGGTTTAAAATGAACAAACACTTTTCTATCTTGGTCTAAAATGAACATTTGCATCTTGCTATCTTGGCTAGAATGTGTTGAAATCCAAGAACACTGAGAGGGGAGGGGGGTGCGGGGTAAATCAGTGTTCTACCGGTGATAGAATTTCTAAACTTATTGTTGATCAACCGAATGACATAATATAAAATTAAAGTGCATAAACAAATGAACAAATAGCAATACCATAACACCAATATTTATACATGGAAAACCCTGTAAAGGGAAAAACCACAGTGGGGCTGATACTCATAATATCTATATACTTGATCAAAGTATAAAAAATATTACATAGAGGGGTGTGCACATGCATACAACCTTACCGCCTAGAGTTCACTACTCAAATACACATATATGGAAGTCTCACTAACTTACAGATCATTACATAATGATTTATAACAAAATTGAACTTAAATGATGCATCTGACCATGCCGGATAAGATCCGATTGTAGCTCTAAGTACTTCAACTAAACCGGTGAAACTAATACTCTGTTTTGTTATCGGTTAGGATTGTGTGCGTGCAACTATGCACATACACTATCATTCAATCATCAATTTGCATACCATCAATCTCTAACTCTTTCGCATCTCAAATCACATCATATGTATGTATATGAAATCCATCACTAAGTGATCTCCCTTATATACTCTTATAACTTGTTCATCATGTCATCCTACACAATAAAATTAAACATGCCGGCTTTCTTTCGGATCATAGAGAATATTATTAATTATCCCGATGATCTTGTTTGATGACGACCTAGTGCACTACCTACAATTCCTCAAATGACTTTACCGGGTCCCATAATATGAATTACCAGTACCAAGAATAATCGGTTAACAAGTGTAAACCTTAGGGTGTATACTGGTTGGCCTTATCTAGACAAAATGATAAAGTAATGAATCTGGATGAAGAAATGTCATCTTCTAAAGATGAGTTGCCATAAATGACAACCCAAAATTCAATTCACCTTAGAAGGTGACTATCAGATGAATGCCAAATGCCAACAAAATGAACATTGGCATTTTACTACTATCTTGACTAAAACAAACAATCGTTTTGCAATCTCAATTAAAAC
Organism: Cryptomeria japonica; assembly: GCF_030272615.1. Classification (NCBI taxonomy): domain Eukaryota; kingdom Viridiplantae; phylum Streptophyta; class Pinopsida; order Cupressales; family Cupressaceae; genus Cryptomeria; species Cryptomeria japonica. The sequence goes on along the minus strand of NC_081408.1, from coordinate 164,416,859 downwards.
AAACACTCACATAGTAAATTTTTTCTACAATCTAGTTTTAAAATGAACTCACATTTTTTGATGAAGCATTAAAATGAATGAGTATTTTTCGTCTTCCACTTGCACCCCTCTTCCACTTGTCACAAGGATAGACCTTCAAATATGAGACCACACTCCCTTTCAATCTGATCCCTTCACCATCCTTTTAATCTTGACCATCCATTTCTAAGCCCCAAAATCTATAAATTGAACTCTTCTCTCTTATCAAATCATCCACTTTCCATCATAGTCTTATGATGGCCATTTATCCATCATCCACTTTTCATAGCATTCTCATAATGCCCTTTCGATTCCAAATCCACATTAATATCCACCTATCTTATGTTATGTGATTGTGAGAGTAATTCACATTCACCTCCATCAATCTCTCCAAACCTTCATTGGTCAATCTAGGAGTGTCAAGGTGATGAAGAGGAGGAGGACAAGGAAGAATAAAGTTGCATGGGAGCATCATAAGGGAAGTGCATTTTATGTATTTTCCTATTTTCTACATATGCTAACATTCTTCTTTGATATTGCTTTAAAATGGTTTTGATTTATATTGATGACTAATTTACTAACCGTTTTATGACATTACATTTGACATGCCCGGTACAATTTATGTCAAAGCTCAATGGTGTGAGATCATTGTTGGCACACTTATGGAATGCTTTTCAACTAGAATCTTGTTTGATGCAGGTGTCTCACATTAGATAGTTTAAGTCTCATTGTGCAAAGTTGGTTTCCATGGTTCAAATATATTTTGCATATGTGATTCTATTGTCTAACATAGACTATGCAAGCTAATCCATACTTTTCAATTTCTTTGTGGCATTTCGCTAGCTTTGCAGCTACAGTGATTTGATAAACTCCTATAATCTGTTTCAAAAGTTCCCAACGTGCCACAGGCAGGGAGTTTATTAGCAAAGGTCGAAGAGCCTGCATGTTTTTAGTTTTACCTTTAAGAATTTTATCCATTCGTATACTTTACAATTGGATATGGACACTTAATGCATCGATGAAAATGTGTATTTAATGCTTTTATTGTTAAAATCATGAATGCAGTTGCTTGAATTTTTTGTTTCTCCATGCACAATCCAAAGCTACCAGCACAACTTGTGCTATTGCATTTACTACAAAGTTGTTTGAAAGTTTTGTTTTTAACAACAAGCGTTGTTTTTGCGTTCTTACATTTATTGATTGCGCAGTCACCGTCTTTCCATAAAATGAAATCTCTTTGAGGCATTCTGTCAGGAAACTTCTATTACAGCACAGGCAAGGAATATTTTGGCTTTACACCTGCACATTCCATTTACTTAAAATCTTCGTAAGTCTTTTCACCAAAACTGCTTTCTGCATATCCTGCAAGCATTTCATCTCACAATATAACATCTTTGTGATGCATATTCTATCTTAAACCTACCAATCGCATTTTTCTTGAAAGAATTCCATTTGTGCTTTAATCGTTATGCATGACCTGTTCCCAACCTCCCAGTATGCACATCAGGGAGTCTACTCAGAAAAGTCGTGGTATTTGGCATTACATAGATGAATTAAATTTTCTTATTGCAAATTGTTATGCAATCATTGTTTATGCTTTGAGACAGAGCGACTGCTTCGTACCCCATTTCAAAGCTCCCATCATAGCGTAGATTTCCAAGCCCCATTATAGCGCAGGTCTGAAAAAACACTGGCAAAGGTTCTACATATAGTGCAAACACGACATTTGTGTTACACTAGTAATTGCATTTGCTTGAAAGTTTTTTTTTGTTTTTTAAAAAACGTTTCAAAATCTCCCATTACACACAGGAAGGGAGGGTCTCACCTGCGCCTTGCATGTACTTGCAATCTTCTAAAGCCTTTTTCATGAATTACTTGCAAAATGTCTAAAATTTCCAAAGCCTTGGTTTTTTTTTTGGAGAAATTTTGAAAGCTTCTAAAGTATTTTCAACAAAATCCAATTTTAGCATGTACTACATCCTTGGGATGACATCTCTTTGCCATGTGGATTTTTTATTTTAGAATTGGACATTATTTTTGTTTTTTTGCTTTGGTTTATGTTTTATTTTCTTTTTGTTTTATTTTAATTTTTTTGCTTTTTCTTTTGATATTTTGAGATTTTGTTTTTTTGGTTTGTTTAGTTTTGTTTGTTTGTTTCTTTTTTTTGGGGGGGTTTTTGTTTGTGTATCTTTTTATTTTTTAACTTTAATTTCTTTGGATGTTTTAACAAAATTGCTTAATTCGGGTGCAGATGCAGGTTGTCAAAGAGGATTTTCTAACAAAATTGTTTGCAGGTTGTTCAAAGTGTCAAATTTGCAAACTTTCCTTAAACACATTTTAATGGGGTAAATTGATCAATCCTAGGATAGGACATTTTTGTTTTTGCGCAACAAATGGTTTAAAATGAACAAACACTTTGTTATCTTGGTCTAAAACGAACATTCACATCTTGCCATCTTGGCTAAAATGAACATTGTCATTTTGCTACTATCTTGGCTAAAACAAACAATTGTTTTACAATCTCGGTCAAAAAAAACACTCACATTGTCATTTTTTGCTACAATTTGGTTTTAAAATGAACTCGCATTTTGCAATGAAGGATTAAACAAATGAGTGGTTTTTGTCTTTCATGTGCTTGCACATTCATAGGGTGGACCAAGTGTTACACCAAGTATCCTCTCCCCTTGCCTTCATGGACCTTGGGTGAAGAGAACGGTGATTAACAACGCCCATTTTTTTTTCTTTTTTAAATAGTGAATTGCCTCTTTGGGGCCTCATCACTCCAAGGGAGTAATTCAAAATAGAGGTACGTTGGGGATATCATCTCTCCCAACAATATCTCGAGTGATGTCTTTCAAGCCACTTTACAAAAAACTTGGTCAAACGACTGGAGTGTTGAGTGAATTCGACGTATGTGGAGGCCTTCTCTACATCAATAAGATCAAGTAGAGTCCTAAGTGGTTTGTTTTGTGAATTCGTTGTTGGACTAGACCCATCGAAAAATTACCAAAGACCTTGTTGTAGTAGCCCAAATATTACATTTGATGGTTTAGGGAGTGGATCATACCCTGTAGAGACCTCTCATGTATGCACTCAAGATGAGACAATAATTCCTCTATTAAAAGATCTTCGGATCTGGTATGCTCGAGAAGTGAGTGTCGTGGAGTGGATCCAATGCTACCAGAATCTCTATCTGTCCACTTGTTTGAGGTATTGCTTTATAGAGAGAGGCCCCATTGAATGGTTTCCAATTTCTAGTCTAAGTTGTATGTCTTCAAGTGTCTGCAATTGTTGAAACCTGATATATTCAAATATGTGCTAATCTAGGCGCCCCCTTTTTATCTCATGCTTGCTCAAAGCGTTGAAACTTAGCCAATGTGTTTTATTGTCTAGTATCTCTTACCAAGAGAAACAATTTCGAAGCTTGACACAAACATACACCTTGCTACAACAAAGTTCCCAAATGAATCACATCCTCAAGTTCCTCAATCATATCAAGAAGTCCATTTGTTATCGATTGAAAAAGAAGAAACCTAGCCAAAAAGAGACCTTAAAGATAGAAGAGAACTTTCTCTACACAAATCGCACTCTTATTAAAACATTGTACATTCCTTCACCATTTTCATGATTATCTACACCGTTATGGAAATGAGTTTGACAAAGAACCTTTGAGATCCCATGCCTTTCAACAAAAATTTGCCTTGTCCTGATCTCTCAACAAAAGTGATTAAATCTCCTCGTCCAATCTGCCTCAACAAGAAATCACCTATTGAGTCATTACTTGTCTCGGATATCCATTCATCCATTCTTATTTTACCAGCCATCTTCTTCCAAAATTCAACCTTTCATTGCTTCATGAGGACTTAGTGCAATCAACCAAAATCAACTTTTTGATCTCAATCTATCAAATCACATCCAATCATCATCATCCCTAATTAAGATTGAAACTTTGGAAAAGTGAATCTAGATCTTTTCATCTTTTGAAATCCCTAATTAGCATAGTGCTTGAGAAATTATCCATCTCTAGTATTGTTCCTAATTAGCTTTAATCCTTGGGGTTAATCCAAACCCTTATCCATTTCTGACCTTTCTTAGGAACATAAGTCTGTCTTGAGTTAGCAAAGACCCAATCAAATCCAATTTTGTTCAAAGGATCTAGATTCAAGCTAGCTAGGTTTTAACCTTTCTTTATCGCCTAATCATTGATCCCTACACCCTATCTAATCTTGCTTGGAAAATGTATTTGTCCTAAGTGAGAGAAGGTGTCATCCAATCCAATCCAACCTAATCCTAATCAAAGGACCAAAGTTAAATCATAATCTAACCCAATCTTAATCAAAGGATCAAGGGTCAAGGTTCAATCCAAATCCAACAATCAACTCCTACCCTATGGTTTGATCTTTTCCAATCAAAGCACTAAGGCCTAAGTCTTGTATCCATTCATCTAGTAGTTTACCCTCCAACCATCCTTCCACTCTCGCCATTTTGAAGTCACTCTTTCATAGTCTTGATGCAAGCTTAAAAGCAAAATATGGTTGACCAAAGAGCTGAACTTCTTGATCTCAATCATCATCAAAGATCTTCTCCAAACCAAATCTAAAAATCAGATCTTGGTATCAGCAAATGCTTATGAAAATTCAAGGATCACCCTATCAATCATACCCACCCCAACCCACTTACCAAGTTAGTCCCATAACCTCCAATCCATCTACCATATCTTCATCCATTTCATCTCACTCAATTATATCCAATCCCAATCCATATCACATTCCTTATCCTTCATCTACCTTTGACAAGGGAAATCCTTCTTATCCCTCATCCAATACTTAAAACTAGAACAATCCCCACCACACCATCTCCATTCCTAGTCAAGAATCTCATTGAGAGTACACCTCACTTGTTGAGCCCATATAGGTGGTCTTTAAAAATTTCATCCAAGCCGATGTAGTGGTCTTTCCCATGACCTGTCCCTTTGATGAACATATGCCAAGACCTCAATGGTATGCTGAAAATAAGTATTGTGATTACCATCGTATCCAAGGTCATGCCACTAGAAAGTGCTTGAGGTTAAAAAATTACATTCATGACCTCATTGATAAGGGTGACATTGAAATTACCCTCAAGAACACCAACGCATCTAACAACCCACCTCCAAACAAAGTCATCCAATCTCCCCTAGTCATACATCCACCTCCATCTCCTCCAAACCAAGAAGAACTTCAATCCCCTTAGCTTCATGAATCTGCAATCCCTTCACCTACCCAAGTTGAAGAATCCATATCCTCCTCCATCACACCATCCCCACAACCCCAAACATGTTCCAAAATATGCTACCATAGATTTCTCTCCATATTAAAATCAAAACATCCCTCCATCTCATGATACCATTCCATCCCAAAATCCAAGTCTACCCTTCGCTCCATCCCATGATCCCCTTCCATCTTATGATCTAATTATCCCTCCTAATCCCCTTCTGAATCTCATTCCTCATCAAGATAAAAACATCCATTCTATCAAATACAATGATTTCCCTCCATTTCAAGATCAAATTAGTCCATCTCATAATCCCATTATATTTCAAGAGGAAATTATCCCCTCCATCATGTTGCATGATCCCCTTCCATTTCAAGTTCCACTTATCCCTTCTACTCCATCACAAAATCTCATCTCAGGTCAAGATCAAAGTACTCCACCATCGCCATGTCATGATCTTAATCCATCTCAAGATCCTAATATTCCTCCTAATCCCCCACATGATCCTAATCATACAAAAGATACCATCATCTCTATCCAAGTTATTCACGAATCCCATATCTATCAGCTTGGATCTTCCACCTTTAGCCACTGTGGTTTCCTCCAAGAGATTAAAACTCCTTCCACCTCCCATCCCCCTCAAAATGGACTCACATCTTGTTTCCAAAATAATAAGTATCCTATTGGAAAAAGAATTTATGAAAAAAGAATTATCAAGGAAAAGGCTTAGGCCTCCATGAACAAGGCATATTGGAACCCCTTCAAGTACAAGACAATGAAATATCATATGGCCTTGGCCACAAATCTCATACTCAAGATGTTGTTATATCTTCCATTCCTTCATATAAATCAAAATCACATTATCCCCCATCTTCCACATCCATTTTGGGCCCTTATGTCCAAAAGTATATTCCTTCCTCATCTGCATCTGTTTTGGGTCCTTGTGTTTCAAAGATAAACCCTTCATCCCTTTCATCCATCTTGGGTCCTTGCATCCCTCCATCAACTCAAATGGTTTCTAAGAAAGATCAACAAAGGCATACATCCTTGAATTCCTTCCAACATTCTCCCTCCATGATCCCATCCATAAAATCTCTAATTAATTCATCCTCATGCACCCGTATCATTGCTATTGGAAGTAATTTGGATGCCACATATAAAATTCATAAAGCTATAAATCAACAAAAATTCAAAGATCAACATGTCCCATAAAAAATACATGCTCAAGAAAAGAAAAATATGATCCAAAAGAAGAAAGACAAATTCCAAAGGCCCACAAAGAAAAAATCAAAAACTATGTGGATTCTCAAGAAACTCATAAAATAAATTCATCTCAAAGCGAAATCCAAATTGACATCCAAACTTGCTAATCCAAAATCTCCCTCCACTCATAAGGCCTCTAATCCTCCATCTAAAGATCCCTTATCTTCACAATCCATTCTGGGCCCTTATTCCCTAAAATACACTATCTCACGTCCATTGTCCACTTCGTCTATTTTGGGTCCTCATGTCCCAAAATCCACATTTTATCTTCCATATAATTCAAAAAACCCTCCTCTACAACTCCACCACCCTTCAAGGTGTACATGCCAATGCTGATCTTCCCAACATCCCCATCCATTTATCCACAAGTCTTTCAAAACCCCATCCATTATTCAACATGCATTCTCCATAATACCATTCCTTTAGTCCAAAATTTTCATAAATACTTATCCTCCTTCATCTTCCATATGTTCCATCTCCCCATCCCTTTCTACCAACATCTATGAGAATACCTCCAATTATATTAGTTCAATATAGCACATCTTCAAGGGATACCATCAGTGGAACTAGATGCTTGATTCATCCTTCCATCTCTCTTTCACACATCCATTATCTTCCAAATATCTCCATCCACTTATACATATCCTTATCCATCCAAACTATTCCCAAAAAAACACAAAAAAAAGAAACAAAAAAAAATTAAAAATTAAAAATGAAGAAGCAAAAAATGAAAAAAAAAAATTAAAAAAAAGAAAAAAAAAAAAAAGAAAAGAGAGAAAATCCATCCAATGGTGAAAACTATGTCTTGTGGTGCCTTGGGTATGTACCATTATGAAAACATGGTAAACAAACGCCATGTGTAATCCCCTCTTTCTCTTGCACTCTACACTTGGGGGAAAGCTTCATCCATACTATCCCATCATCTACATCCTGCATATCCCTTATCCTCTATCCACATATTATCTAATTCCATCCTCCTTTCCTTTATTTGAGCTTGACTATCCAACCCATCTATCCTTCATCCAATATCGATCATCCTATCTAAGTCCATCATCTTGGCTCATATTTGATCTTGACTATCATGTCCATATTATCCATCTATCTTATCCGTACCCTCCATCTCATTTTCCTTATCCTATCTAAACCAATCCTTCCTATGTTTGATCTTTCTCATGCTATAGGAACAATAATGTGCATGCATGCTTTGGAAAATTCAAGCCTAAATTAATCCTCCATCCATATCCATTACACACTATCCTTCATTACATACCATCTCTAGTGTGGGGTATTTTACTCCTTTGCAACATAGTCCTTGGGTATCCATCCTACCATCCTCTATCCTTTATTCCTCCATATCTTATTCATATTTTTCCTTCTCTTTAATCTCTCCATCTCCTATCCAATCTATCTTTGTATCCATTACATCCTTTTACCAAGCCTTGGTTCTCACTTTTCATTGGTCCAATCCATTTATCCTATATCGACAATCTAATCCTATCATATCCAATCATTTATCACCCTTCATATCATATCCAATCCAATCCTATCATATCCAAACATTTATCTCCCATCCTATCTTATCAAGTCATTTATGATCCCCATCAAACTGATCTTTACCCATCAAATCTGAGTTTTTCCCATCCATTTGAGCTTACCTAAACTCGCGCATAATCAAAAAACACCTATTGATAAAATGTCAACCAAATCCAAGTAGAGATCCTCTTGACTAGCATCTCTCCTAGTCAGCTTAATCTATTGTCTATCATCAATTTATCCTATCAATCAATGCCCATCAGGATGCACCCTTCACATGCATGGCAACCTATCCAAATCCATGTCCTACTCTTGGCAAGAAAAGTTTGTTGGCCGAACAAGTCGTTTGCTTGAATGATCTTTTCACTTTGATTTTAGTTTTTATCCTAGGCCTATACCTATTCATGGTTGCCTTGATTATCCTATATCTTGGTATGTCTAGGTTGGTGTACATTGGGGCATAGTTTTTTTTGAATGACATGTCTAATGGTTTCTCATGTTTGATCCAACAAGTATTTCATTCACTTTGAGTATGTTGATATAGTTGTCTAGCTCATCTTCTTCATATTCCAATCAAGTCCCCATAAAGGACTTGAATGCATGAGGATGCCATCCAACTCATATACCTCATATATTCAATCATAGTGAAATGTATGCTTTCATACATTGAGATAACCTATTGTCTATGAGTCTGGTCCATGCATCGAATATTCATTACATTCTGATTCTTATAATCAGTGATGTCGATAATCCTTCGCAAAATCAAACCTTGGATTTTTCTCTACATAATGCATAACGACAATCCCATCCTCTTCATCTGCCTTCCATTGACCCCATCATATCCCTTTTCTTTCCCTCTTCCATTTTCCCCTAAGGATTTAGTTTATTTACCTTCCTTGTCCTCCAAATTTTCCCTTTCATCCTCTAGTCCTATTCATTTCAAGAGCATGTCTGTGTTCTTGGAACCCGTGTGTCCACTTGAGGGGTCATACCATGGCTTCCTCGTCATGCTTCCTCAACCCACCAATAATTGGGGCATCATGCTACTAGTCCTTATCTTTTTCTATCCACTATGTTTAATTCTTCTTTGATATAACATCACTTCATGTTGCTATATCAAAGAGGAGAAAAATGTAGACACATAAAATTGATTAAATCAATATTTAGTTAATTATTTTTTGGTTAATTTAATTAACCATTTTATCTTATTATTACTCCCAAATTAATTAAATTATATTTAATTGATTATCCCCTTCAACATATATAATTAATTTATTAATTAATTATACATGTCTCATTTATCCTAAAGTTTGATTTATTTTAATAAATCAAACTCAACCCTAGGAACATTCCAACTTTATTCCTAATCCTAATTACCTAAATTAATCCATAATTAATTAGGATAATTTAGTGATTTCTACAAACCTATCTTCTAATCTTGTCATTAAACTAATTAACCCAATTTCTAACCCCTGTTAATATTTATTCAAATTTAAAATAGTACACACCTACCCAATTCATCTCACACATCCACATCAACTTTGACCAAGGGGTTCTCACACATGTGTGAGAATTTTTCTTCCCCATGGAACCACCCTACACTTTCCTCTTTTGGCCCATATGTCATATCCCCACTTTTTCATAGTCCTTGCTCCTTTACACAAATATTCCACTTGTCAAATTCTTGGACTTCCCAAGGTTGCTCACACATATGTGAGCACACCTTCACCTTATCCCTGAGACAAGTGGGCTTGCCACGGTTTCTCCTGCATGTGTGAGTACATCTTCCCCTTTTCTTTATAATAGTTGTTCTTCCCAATATGTGCTCACACATGTGTGAGCACACATACCCTTGCACCCCTCTTCCACTTTTCACAAGGCTAGACCTTCAAATATGAGACCACGCTCCCTTTCAATTTGAGCTCTTCACTATCCTTTTAATCTTGACCATCCATTTGTAAGCCCCAAAATCTATAAATTTAACCCTTCCCTCTTATCAAATAATCCACATTCCATCATATTCTTATGTTGTCCATTTATCCATCATCAATATTTCATAGCATTCTTATAATGCTCTTTTATAAGAAGCATTGGGGTCATGAAGATGAGGACAAGGAAGAATCAAGTTGCATGGGAGTGTCATAAGGGAACTGCATTTCATATATTTTCCTATTTTTTGTATATGCTATCATTATTCTTTGATATTGCTTCAAAATGGTTTTAATTTATATTGATAACTAATCTACCAACCGTTTTATGGTATTACAGTTGCAACAATACATTTTTCTTATGCTACATATAATAATAATGAGTTCTACTTCTTACTAAGACAAGAAACCAACCAATTTCACAAAAAGAAATCTCCACCACTTGTGTTTCTTCTATCATCAACACAACTAGTCCAATTAGCATCAATGTATACACTTAGGGAAAAATCATTATCCTTTTGTACCACAATCCATTGTCTAGAATACCTTTCAAGTATATGAAGATCCTATTCACTACCTTCACATGATTTTCTCTTGGTTCAACCCGAAACCTTGCAACCAAACACACCACATGCATAATGTCTAGTCTAGATGTAGTTAAGTATAGTAGGCCTCCTATCATGGACCTCTGATCTACCAAAGGCGACCCATCATTTTTTTTCAATTTGCAACTAGTTCTCATGGGAATACGCACTGGTTTTCTATCTTCAATACCAATTTTTTTCAGCATCTCTTTAACATACTTAGCTTGAGAGATAAAGATATCATCATCTAGCTAAGAAATTTCAAGTCCAAGGAAGAAGATAATTCACCTAGCATACACATGTAAAACTCCTTCCATAGTTACTCAACAAATATCTTACTCATTCCATTATTTCTATTAAAAATGATATCATCAACATATATAACAACTATCAAATTTCTTTCTTCATAAACCTTAATATAAAGATTGCTATCTATAGTAGATTTCTTGAAAGCTTGTTGTAGTAGATAATCAATCTAACATGCTAGGCCCTAGGAGCTTGCTTGAGGCCATAAAATACTTTCTTGAGACCATGTATTCATGTGTGTGTGTATACATGTATATACATACGTATATGTATGTATGTATGTATGTATGTATGTATGTATGTATGTATGTATATACATACATACATATACATACATAAATACATGCATTCATACATACACACACACATATAATACACATGCATACATATATATGTATATATATCATATATATACATATGTGTGTGTATATATACATACATATACATATACATATATAGAGATATATATATATATACATGCATACCTATACATACACATACACATACACATACACATACACATACACATACACACACACACACGCACGCACACACACACACACATGTATATATACATGTAGTGTATATATATATATATATATATATATATATATATATATATATATATATAAATAAAAAATAAGTTTGGTTTTGTCTTTTAAACTTTTTAAGCTTTTTAGCTCTTGTTTTTTATATATATGTTTATATATTTCTTTGTGTTTGTGGTCTTTTCTTTCTTTTTCAATTCTTGTTTGATTATTTGTTTATTTTAACCCACCCCTTTTTTGTCTTTGGTTTTGTTTTCTTAGAGCCTCATGCCAACCTTCCTCTCTTCTTTTTAGTCTTGTTATAATATACAACTTGTCATTTTATGACGCCTATCTCTCTCTACTATCCTAATGATGGATCACGAAATGTGATCCGAAACGTTGATGCAAAAAAGTAAATACAATCTAATTCCATAAATACTACAACAACTTATTATTGTGGATTGTGGAAATCTGATATCATTAAATGATTTCTTTAGTTTGTAGACCATATTTAGGTCTTTTGATAAATGAACCCATTAGGCTATTATATGTAGACTTCTTCTAGTTCACCATTCAAGAAGCCATATTTGAAATCCATTTGATTAACTTTAGAGTTCTTGTCAAAAACAAAAGAAAGAAACATTCTGATTGCCTCCATCCTAGCCACCTAAGCAATTTTTTCCCCCAAAGCTAATTCCCTCTACTTGTAAATAGTCTTTGGATACCAACCTTTCTTTGTTTTATATCACTTCTCCATATTCACTCAATTTTCTCCAAAATACCCATTTTGTTTTTATTACATTCTAGTTTGTAGGCCTAGGAACCATCTCCTATCTCTTATTTTTCTCAATTTGATTTAGTTCTTCTTGCATTTCTTGTATCCATCCTTCATCTTTGTTGGCATCAACAAAGGCATTGGGCTTAATTTTTTATAGAAAACAAAGATTCACCTAGTCACTTACTTTTGCAAGTCTTCTCCTAGTATACACTCCCTGATTCTTATCTCCAATAATTTGGTCTTATGCATGATTCTTTTGGACATACTTGGTTGGAGTCTCAAGGGCCTTTTCTACTATTTGTTCCTTCTCTTCTATCTCTTGTTCTTCTTCTATGCACAAAGGTTCATCTAATTTGGAATCCTCTAATACTTGTGTATTTTGACTTAATTCTTCATCTACCTTAGCATTTGCACTTTCAACTATCTTCCTCGGCCTTTTGTTGTAACATCTATAAGCCTTGCTTCTAGTAAAATAACCAAGAAATATCCATTCATCAAATCTTGAATCAAACTTTCCCAAATCTTCTTCATCTCTCTTGATGTAACATCTGATACAAAAAATATTGAAGTATGTGACAGTAGCAATTCTCTCATTCCATAGCTCATAAGGGGTCTTAGTGTTGTTGACCCTTAATTTCCCTTTGTTAAGAATATAGATTTCAATATGAACTACCTCTTTCCATTACATATCAAACATATTGGCTTCCTTCAACATCCATTTCTTGGATAGTTCTATTCTTCATTTCCACTACCCCATTCTATTGAGGGGTTCTAGGAGTAGACAAATGTCTCATAATTCCATGATCTTCACAAAACTTCTCAAAATAATTTGAAGTAAATTCATCTCCTTTATCAGATCTTAGATATTTTATTTTATTATTCATTTCAATCTCAACCATAGATTTGAAAATGTTAAATTTGCTAAGAGCTTTTGATTTTTCTTTCAATAATGTAGCTCGTGTCATCCTAAAGTAATCGTCAATGAGAAAAATAAAATAAATTTCACCTTAGAGACTATGTGTCCTAGTAGATCCATACAAATCAATATGTATCAACTCCAAAGGTCTTGTATAGGAGTACTCCTTGTTCTTGAAACTTGTCCTGGTTTTCTTTTAATCTGACATTCCTTACACAAGGTGTTATTAGGTTTGATAATATTTGGTATGTCTCTTACCACATGTGTAGAGTTAGCCTTCACAAGGTTGTCAAACTTTATGTGTCCCATCCTCTTGTAACACAACCAACAATCACTAGTTTAAAACAATAGAAAACTTCTCCCATTGGCCTCTTTTAGGTGATAAACATTATCTGTAGTCCTAGATCCTTTTGCAACTAATCTTCTAGAGCTTTCCTTCCTAATTTCACATCCTTTGTCATGAAATGTGATATTATATCTTTTTCTACACATTTGACTAACACTGAGTAGATTGTGCTTCAATCCTTTGACATAGAGAGCATCATCTGTCTTATTCTTTCCATCAATAGTGATTGTACCCTTTCCACAAATTTATACAGAGCCTTCATCTCCAAATTTGACTAATCCACGATTCCACTTCTTGAGGTTAATAAACTTCTTCCTGTTGCTAGTTATGTGATTGGAAGAACCACCATCAATCACCCAAGCATTTGCTTCTTCTTTTGCATAGAAAGCAATCCACACAACCATTGATTTTTCACTTCCCTTGTCAATTTGCAAGGTTATGGACTTCTTACATTTTTTAACATCAACATTATTGTTACTAAATTTCAAGGTAGTGAAGAAGGTTTCATCATTTGAATCACCATGGTCCTCATCTTCTAAAGAGTAATTTATCCCCTTGGAATAAAGACTTCTTTTAAACTTTTCTCTTTTGTTGTTATCTTTTGATTCTTTGAAAGGACGTTTAGAGGCAAAATGACCGATTTTCCCATAATCGAAGCATTTGAAGGGTAATTTACCTTTGTTTCTATCGGTGCCCTTTTTCAGTCTTCTCACAAAGTTTGCTTTCTCCTCATCAAATCTATCAATCTAATCAGATGCTTCATCTTCCACCTTCTTACTGACTTTGAAGGAAACTTATTTCTTTGGGGCATCTTTGTCAAATTGTCTTATTTCAAAATCAATGAGAGCACCATATAATTGATCCATTGAATACTTATCCAAATCTTTAGATTTCTCGATAGAAAATACCTTACGTCTATAGGATTTAGGGAGAGATCTCAGTACCTTTTTCACAATCTCATCTTCTTTCACTTCTCCACTAAGGCCTCTGATGCCATTAACCATTTCATCCACTTAAGACATATGAATAGCAATATCTTCAACCTTTATCATCTTCAAGGTCTCAAATTTTCTCTTGAAGTTTTGCATCTTGACTTGCTTCACTTTATTATCTCCATCATAAATGTTGCTAAGATTTTCCTAAACATCCTTAGCATGACTATGCTTCATCACTCTTAGAATTTTATAATAAGCTAGCCCACTCAAAATAGCAATATTTTCCTTGGCATTTTTCTCATACAACCTAATCACATCTTGATCAATAGGAGGAGTAGCCTAATAAATATAGCCAGCTTTGTTTGAGTGCTAAACACCAAACCCTAGAGACAAAAAATAGGCTTACATTCTCACTCTCCAAAAAGTGGTATTTGTTCCATCAAACCTAGGTAACTTGTGAGATCCATCTTGATCCATCCTATACCTTTGTCAAGTGGTTAATCTTATTCAAGGGAATGTGGCTCTTATATGAATTTTTTTACCACAGTGAATAATTAGACAGGGGGGTGAATCTATATCCCTCAAAACTTAGTCTTTTCTTCTCCAACTATTAATTCAAATCTTTAAAATAATCAACAACCAATGAAAGATAAAGTAATCAACAAAAGTGCACAAGAGAACACCATATATACATGGAAAACCCTATAAGAGAAAAACTATAGTGATTTGAGTTGCTTGGAGCTACTGTCCAAATACAACCTTACAAAAATAAAATAGTTTTACAACTTTGTTTTACGACTATAAACCAAGGAAGCTACAACTCCCTGATAGAGTGATTTGTGACTATAGCCAAAGCAATTTTAGTACTCCCTAAATATCACAACATTTATAGAAGAGGATGCAAGCTCTAAATATCATGAATAATTTATTAACTTCCATCACAACACCTCTATAGACTATATCAACTACCTTTGGCTAACTACCTCTAGTAGACTGAAGTCACTTCTGCAAATATTGTAGCCTTTGGCTCACTGCCTCCAACATATCATTGATAATCCATCTTGAATGCTCACACAAGAACACGTCTCTACCATAAAGTATCTTAAATGTATATGATCTACAACCTTCAATGACCCTTTTGCAAATCAACCAGTGATTAGAAACATGAAACATGCATTAGGTTGGCCCAAAATACCTCTATAGAGAAAAGAAGTCAAATGTGGTCATATCCAGAAGAGAAATAGGACCAAAAACAACTTTGACACTCATTCCCAAGTAGGCACAACCATGCAAGCACTAGTGATACAAAACACTCCAAGTCAACAACAAGGTAATATGTTGATAAAACGTCTAGCCCTTTACTAGTTGACTCAAAAATACATCTATCAAGAGAAATTACACATTATGATTCACATTAAGACTTAGCTCATCTAAAATCAATCTTGCCACATCCTTGAAATCTAGTACAAGCACTCAAATACATGATACACCTGAGAAGGCAAGCCTTGTTAGCTAAATAGTCACAAATCTCCCAAAATATCAAAGACCAGATGAAATCTGACCCAATAGAAATTAGAATCTAATGTGCGGACCACATAGAGATGTTCCAAGAACATTCAATAACATTTCCATGCACTCTTTCAAATTTTCATGCCAAATTAAGCTGGTGCATGACAATAGATATAAAAAACTTCATACCAAGTAAGCCACAAAACATAGTCTTGAGATAGAATGTTATACTTGTGTTACACTTCTACACTTAAAACTTTAATTGAGGTAAATATCATATAGCATAAGCACATCCACCCAACCACAGGAGAAAACACATAAATGTAGAGAAATGTGGAGCATTAACCAAACTAGTGTAACATGCAACCAAATAGTTTACATACTACAATTACTAGAACTATCTGTGGCAACTCTAGTGTCCCAAAAAGACAAAGATACATCATTCATAATGCATACAAGCTAATTTCCAAACTGCAATACCATATCTTAAAATGTGGAAAAAATTCGAGCATCCTCCCATATAGTTAGCAGTACAACTTCCTACATTCTTATTCTTTCAATAATATGTAGAGCCTAGAACATCTTTGCAACACCAATTCCTTACTCGGAAGTAACAAGAGAGATAGAACAACAATTTACATCATTTTCATGTCCAACTCATCATCATGCTTCGTATCCTTATCTTAATACTTCCAATCCTTATCTCAATACTTATAATCCTTATCTTAATACTTCTAATTTTCATCTTAATATGTCATCATGATTACCCACACAGTTGGCCTTTGTTGTCATCAATTAGGTGTGACATCCAACTTTATTATCATCACCATACATCATCAACATACAAGTTCAATAATCAAGTGCATCACACCACACTAGGGGTTGACATTAATGACAAAATAGTATGGTTACATCATATTTTCAATAGAAGGTGAATTATATTTTCCTATGAGGTCAAGTCCCCACTAAGAGAAGGGCCATGAAGTAGTAAATAGCATAAGTTCCTAAGGTAGTGCATGAATAATGTCTCTATCTATTTGACGTTCATGACACTTAGTGACAAAGTGATAAGCATCATGCTCCATACTAGGCCAATTGTTAATAGTCTGCATCAATTTCTTAGCTAAGGTAGGACCACTAGAATGAGATCCACATATACCATTATGTACCTCTTGCATGGTAGTATGAGATTTATCTATGTATAGACATCTAAGGAGGGTACTATTGAGGCTCCTTCAATATAAGGTACCATCAAATATAATATAACAAGAAGGTTGGTCGATAAACTTATTTCTTTGATTGGCAGATAGATCAGGTGGAAGGGTTTGATCATGAAGGTAATTGTAAAAGTCTTCGTACCTGAATGAATTAGGACCAATAATTTTACAAATGAGATTGATATTGGGAACATCGAAAGCAAGAATCAAAATTTGTTCCACCAAGAACTCATAATGTTGAACATTATGTAGCATGTCTAAGAAAGATCAACTAGTAGTCATGGCATCAGTTTCTTTGTTATTTGTTATGGATATATGCTCAAACCCAATGAAAGTGGAGTATTGCTTGAAGTTTTCAACCATTTTTTTTGTAAGGCTTGAGTTATTCATCCTTTTTGAGGTATTCATCATTGACAATTTTTTACTAGATATGAGTCACCATAGACATGAAGATTAAATATATGATTTTCATTGGTTTAAGAATGTTGCTATGAATACTACTTCATCAAGGAAATGCGATACTAAGTGATGATATAATATGGTTGGTGCATCTACTAATTGATCAACTAAGACTTGTGCTTTGATTTCTCTTCTATCTACATACCTGATGTCAAATTAACTGAGAATCATAACCCATTTACCTAATTTACCAGTAAGTATTACTTTTTTCAGTAAGCACTTTAGGAAATAAATTTTGGTAATAAGCTTGGTTTCATGACTCGGCATGTAATGTTGAATCTTTTAAGAAATAGAAATAATAGCTAGGCATGCTTTCTCACTACATGTATAATTTAATTCATGTCCCACTAAAGTACAACTGATGTAATAAATATCTCTTTATTTCCTAATAGGCATGCTATGCTAAGAGATCCTCTAATATTAATGATGTAGCTAAGTATACAAAAGAAATGGTTTTACTTCAATAGGTGGCATGATAACTTATGGTTACATTAGGTAATCCATTAGTAATTGAAAAGATTCTTGACACTTATCATCCCATTTAAATGTGACACCATTGTGGATTAGATGTTGAAATGGTCGATATTTATCAACTAACTCAGCAATGAATCTACAGATACACTATAATTTCCCTTTTAGGTTGTGTAGATGACTCAAATTAGTAGGAGGAGGTACATCTACTATTGCTTTGACTTTTCCTAGATAAAACTCTATGCCTCGACATGAAAAAATGTACCATAGTAATTTTCTTAAATTCACTCCAAAGACACTTTTCATGATTCAATCTAACCTCATATTTCTCTAATCTAATAAATATTTCACCAAGCACAACAAGATGACCTTCTCTTATAAATGATCTCCCTAACAAGTCACCAACATAATCCTCCATAAGAGTACACACTATTTCATGGAATATTGTGGTCATAGTTATTTGATAGGAAACCCCATCATTCTTAAGACCAAAGGGCATCACTTTTCAATAATAGGTTCTCTAGGGACAAGAGAAAGATATTTTTTTTTAATCTCTGGGTGCAATTTTTATCTAATTATATCCTAAAAAAATCATCCATCGGTATAACATCTTATGCCCAATTGTGAGGTCTATTATTAAGTCAATTTTTGGTAATGGAAAGTCATCCTTAGGGAAGGATTTGTTTACTTTTCTAAAATTAATATATATTCAGATGCCCCTAGTCAACTTGTTGACCTGGACTAGATTTGACATGCACTTTACATAATTAAATGGTCTAGTGAATCTAATGTCTAACGGCTTCTGAGATTCCACTTTGACTAATACAGAAACGTGGGGATGCCTTTATCTCAATTTGTTTTTTTACAAGTTTGGCACCTAGAGACACTATAAGATGATGTAAGACTAGCTCATGGTCAAGTCCAAACATATCAACATAAGACTAGGAAATATTAGTTTGTCTCTCTATGAAGTGTAATTAAAAAAAAAAATCAATGCAAAGATCTTGCAAAGTGTATGGCCCTAGGATTCTTTGATGTGCGAAAATCGGTTTCTTAATAAGGAGTTGTGATCTCTCTTGATTGAAGGAGAGTATTTTATTCCTTACATCCTTAGGAACCTCAAATAGGTTTTCACCTTTGAATAAATCCTTTATTTTTACTTTTTCATGGTCTAAAAGTGGCATTTGATTTTCACTAGAAGACCCATTTTTTTATTTTGATATTTTTGCAATTGGAAGGATCGACATACCCTCAAAAGTATGTTGTAGCATCAAGATCTATATTAAAATAAACATTATGATCCCCCAAGGGTATATCCTCTTGAAGTTCCATAAATTCAACAATAGCTTTGTCATTTTTGAATAAATCCAAACTTTGAGGTTCTTGTTGGTACCAATCAATAAGTTATAAGTGGACTAAAGGGAGGTTATCATTGGTTTGTGCAAAGGCTATGGATGTGCCAATTTAATTGAATATGAAGGAGTCATCAGGTTACCAAAATATGTGAAGTGTATAGATGATCCATCGTAAGTATCCACATCAATATTTTTTTATAATAAGAGAAGCCTTAACTTCCTCACCAAGGAGGACTAAGGGGTGATGCATCTAAGACCCTTACACTTAGGATTTCCTGTAGGCTGATAAGATTACTTAATTCCTTGTTTTTTGAATCCTAAGACCACTATGACCATCATATCCATTTTGTTCCATGATTCTAAAGCCTTTTTCATGTCTTTCAAATGGTAGCTTGAGAGGTTCTTGATCTTCTTCATCTTTGTAAAGTCATTATAATATATCTTCTTCTATGTTTTCCTTGTGCTGGTCACTCAACTTTGTGAAATTTGTGAGCTTGTACTATATAACAACCTTAGAATCTTGAATTATTAGTTGAAATTTCCCATAGGACCTAGGTGATGGCGGTACCTTCCCAATGCAAAAGTACTAATTGATGTCATATTCACCACACCCCTTATCATGGACTTGAACCTTGATCTTAGTAATGGAAGTGGGGGAAATGGATGATACGGATAATGAATTAGGATCAATGTAGGTGGTGATGAATAATGATGAACAACAGATACCCTAACTGGTACTGAGAGGGGGGGGTGAATCAGTACATACAAAAACTTCTCCACAACTTATCAAGTTAAAACAATACTAACCGGTTGTCTTCATTACTGAACTTAACCATGGCAATACCGGTTAAACATAGTAAGACTTCAGACAACATAAACCAATAAAACTGAACCCTTCAAATACATTCAATACTTGATAACTACTTCACCCATAAACATATGCATTTGGTATACCAACAATACCATAACCATTAGCTTCGCATGCATAATCACTCAAATAAAGAATACTTAATCATCACATGAAAAATGCACAACTCATGACACACAGATTTTTCATGTGGAAACCCAAATGGGAAAAACCACGGTGGGGATGAATACCCACAAGCTTGTTTTGAACTCTTTTGAAGCTCACTCTATTAGGAGCCTAGTTTGGTTAAAGACTTTACAATAAGGTTCTACTAGGAACCAATCCTGTTAAAGATCACCCGATTAAGGGATGGCTATATACCCTGTTAAAGGTTGAAACCATGTTAAAGGTTACCTTGCTAGAGGATTTAAATAACGCAATGAACTTGAGTCACCTGGTTAGAGGATTTACAATAAGCCTGTTAAAGCTACCCTGCAAAGGGATTTTCCTTCTGTTGAAATGGTTAGAAGACAACAGGTAAAATTGTGATCTGATAACAACACTATATGCTAAGGCAGATCCTTTTCAGTTCCTCTACTCTTCAATCACACTCTGTAGTTTTCTCTCACTGGTCTGGCAAGTATCCCATCATTCAGATACACACACAACTTTTGCCAACAACTTACAATAACAAACATGATCGACCTTATAGACAACAATTAGGTCGGTAGCATAAACTCTAAACCCTAAGCATTTAGGTTTACAATTACAGGGGGTCAAATCCTGACCGTCCAAACACTTTCCATAGAGTGAAGCAATCTCAAACATATCACAAGTCATTCTGCATCATCCATTCTTCACTGCACAAAGAAATTAGTAACTCATCACGCTTTCTTCTCATACCGCTAAGAAGAATGTTCATTCCTGAGGTAGACATTTAATGCAATCGATCTTCACATGCAAGATCCTCAAGGAAATCCTTCACATGCACAAAACTGACGTGGCATCTTGATCTCATCTTCATCTCTTAGCTAACTCATCACATAATATCACCAGTTGCATCGCACAAGCTGGACTAACAAACTGGAAACCCTAGAGCTAAGACTACCAACAAGTAGTTAAACTTAGTGAAACCCTGACACCGGTTCACTACATCTCTTCATACCGGTTCACCAACTTCTTCCAATAATCATACCAGTTCACTTGCACTTATTGACATCAATGACAACATACATTATCATCATATCATCATACCAGTTCATCAAATGCCAACAAGTGGATGGAGAAGGGGATGAAGCTTCACCATTAATGGGAACTTGACATGCAAGTATTCCTCTTAGATTGTTGTAGTATTGAAAGGGGTCAGGTACACCTAGGATCATAATCTTAGTTCCACTATAGGAAAACTTAAGGTATTGGTAGAAAGTGGATGCAATGAATTTCATGGCATGAATCCATGAATGCATAAGAAGAAGGTTATATGGACGTAAAGATCCAAAAATTGACATATTGTATCATTTACCACTAGACCAACTCGAATAGGTAGGATAATTATACCTTTAGAACCTTGGACACACTACATCATCACGTATTCTTTAATGATAATCCTCTTTGTGACATAAATTACATCCTCAGAAAATTCCAACATTTGACTAACTTCAAAGTACAAATTTTTAAGCTTACTTTTGTATCTATCAAGACTCATCTAACCTTATTCTTATGTTTAAAAACTGTTAGGTGGAGGTAATTATTATGAAACAATTTATGAGATGGGACATCATTATCAGTGAATGTAATCTTGTGAGTCATTGTGATATGTCCTATCATGGCCTAAAATTTATCAATATTTATGTCAGTAGGTATAGATGCATCCTAAAGTGCCTTATCTAGGACAACCTTATGCATAAAGGATATGTGTAAAAGATCAAGAATGGATGTTTGTGCTAGTGTTTTTCCTAGATGATATAGGAGATTGTATTGACTTGATGGTTAGAATTTTGAAGTGGCTCCTTGAAACGTCACTTTGAATGTATGGGTAGGTACTGCATATTTAGGATTTGTATTCTTAATAATGATGGTTGATACATGTTCATCAACTTGGTGGATTTGGTTGACTATGTACTCATAGGCTATGCTCATCAAATTGACATTGTTATTGTTTCCTTGACTAGAGGCACCTCCCTTTCCATGTGTTTTTATGGATTCTTTTATTCATAATTAAGCTAGATTAACCAAATTAACCACTAAAACTTGAATCAAACTAGCTAAATCCATAAATAACAATAAAATTTAATCAAATCAACAAAACAATAAAATGAATCATCAACACCCCCTTCGTTGATCCACTAGCCTTCCATTTCTCTTCCTCATCATTGTGGTTTTGTGGCTCTCATTGTTACATTGGGATTCCTACATAGAGATGCTACAATAATTTTGAAGACAGTGGTTAAGGAAAATTAGGAGAAATGGGCTGATTTATAGATTCTGTAGAATGAGAATATATGGTTGAGATTCATTATGGAACAAAAATGATCAATGGTTGAGACTGCTTGAGACAAAATTGATTGGAAGCTAAACTCATTTGATTGATGAGTCAACTGGATTGATTGATCAGTGAACTGAGTTGATTTCTTTGTTAACTGATTTGATTTCTCTCTTCCAAAAAGCTAATTGAGAGTTCAAAAAGGTGATTGAGGAGTTAATTGAGTTAACTAGAGGAATGATTGAATAGATTGCTCAATTGGCTGAATTGATTGCCCAGCCAGACTGAAAGAGAGTGGGAGTTATAATTTCAACATGTGTTGTAGGAATTTGAGATAAAATTCATATTTCATTTTCATTTTAATTTGAATTTAGATTTTCGAAAAGTGAAATGCACATGTAATTAATTGAATTTTGATGAAATTGGAATTTGGGGATTTTTGGATTTGAAATTTGAATTGGAAGAATGAATTAGTTAATTAAATAATTTAAAGAAATTATTTAATCATTTGAAATTGAATTTAATTAAATAATAAAGATTATTTAATTAAAGTATTAAATTGGAATCAATTAAATAATAAATATTTAATTAATTATATAGAAAGGGTTATATGATTAATTGATTAAGGCGATAGAAGTCGAATAATTAGTGATGTTGAAATGATGATTAAAATTAATTTAGAAGAATTCAATTTATTTAATTAAATAATTATTTAATTAATAAGACGAATAATTAGTGTGTGATAGGTGAGACATTTTTAGTTGTCTACATTTGCCCCTCTTTGAGACAATGTCTAAATGACGTTGTTTCAAAGAAAATGAAAAAAAATTCTTGTCCCAGTGTACCCTGGCAATGCTTATGGTGTAAATATGTCCCCTTGGAAAATTGGTCAAAAAATTATGTAATTAAGACCAATTTAACAATACCATGCTAGTGAGTAATAGTTTCCAATTTCACACGATTTCAAGTCCGTTTGATTGACCTAAAAGTGCATTCAAATTCAAGGGGACCACGGCCATTTCAGAGGATAAAACCCTAATTTGAGCCATAAATAGAAAAATCTACCCCTAATTTTCTCATTTGCTTTCATTTGAGTTCATTGTCTTCCTAGCGACTTTCGAGCTTTTTGCATGTGTTTGAGTGCGAAGGCTGGCTTCAGAGCATGACTTCACCTGTCTGAGCAAGTCCGTTCATACTAGCGTCCACCTGGCACTAGAGGCATGGTGAGTTTCCAAAATATTTGCTCAATTTTTTGCTTGTTTTTCCATTTTTAAATTTTTTTATCAAAGATCAATTTATTAATGTTTTCACATTTGTAGTTCGATATTTTCACATGCATTTATATCATTTCACATCAATGATAAACATTACACATGCAACTAAGTGTTTTGCAAGTGTCTTCATTTTTTTGCATTTGACTGGCAATTATCGCATTAGTCTTAAACTTGTTGTATACCTTATAAATGTATCGCAAAAGTAATTATTGTCACAAGAGTTATAACTATGTTGCATATTTTGGTAATGACAATTTTTTATGTTGCGTAGTTGAAAATTTTGTCACGCAACTAATGATGTCTAACATTTTTATCATTTTTCTATGCAGGAGACACTTGGTGTGCTAGGTACTAGGCAGAATAGACCTAGTGGTCTTGCATTGGGTATTCAGCTACTTCCTGAGGATATTTCTCTGATTAGAGAGGTTGGACTCTATTATTCTCTTCACTTACCTGAGGTTACAACCAACAGGGAATTGATTACTACTTTAGTTAAGAGATGGTTCTCTAAGACATGCTTATTTCAGCTTTTGACCAGTGAGGCATCCATTACTCTTAAGGATGTCTGGCACATATTGCATATCTCGATCCACGATGAGAGATTGATTTATGATCATAGTGAAGGTATCAACATATTATGTTATCTTTTTAAGTGTGAGGAGTAGGATCTTCACATAAGTGGTCATTATGAGATAGCTTGGGGATAGTTGGAGGGTGATTATGATAATCTGATTGTCATGCTCTACAACCTTATAGTAGGTCCTTTGATTCTTGATAGGAGGTGTCATGTTTTTCCAATTGGTTGGGACAAAGTGATACACGGGATGATTGTAGAGAGACATGTCTATGCATGGGGACCATGCCCCCTTGCCATGTTATACTATCAAATGCATGACGTTATTTATTTGAGATATAGATCGATCAAATATTGTGTTATGCTTCTCCAGGTCTGGTCTTGGGAGCACATAGCCCTCTTTAGACCAGTAGTTCATGTACAACTTTAGGCAAATGAGCCTTATGCGTATAGGTACTTAGTGGGTATTGTCACAAGGGTACAAGGAACATCCTATACTGGAGACATCAAATAGATGTATTGCAGCACTTTATATGGCGACCATACTTGGATTTCCCTAGTTGGGCAGAAGATGCTCAACATTCACCATTTTACAGACAACAGTGTTATTTGATTGGTAAGACAGTTGATACATAGTGCATTATTGAGTTACATCTCTCTAGGCGAGTACTTAGGTAGTTTGGGGAGGTATAGGGACTACCTAATGTTGTGACATTTTGCTAGAGTTACACAAGAGGTTTTGGAGTGGGGAGCCTACATTTAGCCACATGCTACTTTTGTTGAGTTTGATACCTTACATGCAGTCCATTGGGGTTGGGATATTGGGGTTGTAGATACTAGCAGTATGCCATAGTATGATGTCTAGTTGGCAAGACAACATCCTATTCCTCTTACTGATACTACTATTCCAATCCCAGTGTAGTAGATTAGGCAGCGGAGACAGCAAAGGGGGGATGATGAGGAGGGGGGGGGGGGGAGGTGTTGGATCGGTTGTGATGATTGTTTCAGTAGGAGAAAAGGAGGAGGATGACAAGGAGGGAGATGATGAGGAGGTAGACATTGGTGGGGACACCGAGTCGAGTAGTGGTGATGATGATTCTTCATCAGGATCATCGAGCGATGATGGTGAGGATATCTTTAGTGATACAAAAATGCCAGAGCTAGAGGATGTATCTGCGATACAAGCGGTTGGACAGGATCCAAGTGATGAAAATGATCCATAGGTTATGAGGGATCAGATTTAGAGCTTGGAGGATGCTTTAGCTACGAAGCGACAACACAAGCGAGATGATCAAGTCCTATTCCATAAAGAGAAGGAGGCTTGGATTCAGGAGAGACGAATTGACCGCAGAGAGGGACCATCTCCAAAGGGAGAGAGATGATGTTATGTAGAGAGCACAGTTGGTACATGATTCTTACCAGCAGTACATTGCCCCAAGTACTGGTACATTAACACATGAGGACTAACTCATTCATTTAAGTCAGGAGTCTTTATATTGGCAATGAGAGTATGAGAGGGTTGTCCCTAAGAGGCAACGACTATAGAGCTATAATGCTTATATGTCTAGGAGGAGATTTAGTAGATCGATGAATCGAGAGACTAACAATGGAGGAATTATGGGTCCACCTTATGCACCATCAGGTCATCTTGGGGCAGGATCAAGTGGACGGGCTCCTGATAGAGGTAGTGTCGGTTGACACTTATTTATCATTGAGTTATATGAGCCTTCGAACATTTGATTTGTATTCTAACACATTACCATTTTTGAGATTAAGTGTACACTCATGGAATACGAAAGAGCCTAGGGAGGTAATGCACTTTGGCTACTTCTTGTGAGGAAGAGAGAGTCAAGGATTACCTCTTAGGGTTTCTATTCCCTTGTTGTAAATGAGAGATAGGAGAAATGCAAACTGCAGATTTGAACGATTTAACCTAAAATGCAAGTATACACAAGCAACCCTAATCTGGAAATGTAGAACTGAGAATAATTGATATACTACTAAAAAGTATAGATTAGGAGACAAATTAAGAGATTTACCTCTACCAAAAATTTGAGCCAAAATTTCTAGGACATGAGTGTTATGCCCCTATCCTAATTCTGCAAACTGGAAGTTGTAACTGACAGACTAGGACCTGAACACTGCAAATTGTTGTTCTGCCAAAATTTGGGAGGACCAGGGCACCACACCCCTGTCCTGGGTATGACCAAGGATCCATTCCCCTGTCCTAGGGGTTTTTACTGAGATTTGGTCCCTGGAATTGAGTCTGTGTGCTATGTTGGTCCTAAAATTTGTAGCTACGCTCGGATCCTAAATCTACACCTGTAGCTGAAAATAGGGTTTTGGGTGGCTATATAGGGTTTTGCCTTAGTCAAACCATTGTTTTGGTTATTTCCACCTCAACAAGTAGCCGATTTTTATAGTAAAATAGTGTGTGCAAGAATCTTGTATGTGTGCAAGAATCGTGTATGTGTGCAAGATCCTAGGATGAATGCAAACAATCTAGAGAAACCCTAAATGCTTATAATTGACAAAGTAAATGCTCTAAATCAGTGATACAAAGTGATCTAAAGCATGAATGTAAATCAAATTGATGTAATGAATCTCATACAAAGACATGGAAACAACATGAAACCATACCCAACCCTAAGGGAGAGGTACAAGTCAATCTTAAGTTGGTGATTTCCTGTTGCTTTCCTACATCTTCAAAAGCCCCAAATTGATGAAAGAATGCTTCATGAATGCTTGATAGGTGTTTTTTAATGTTGTTGAAGACTCCAAAAGATCTTCTCTTTCACTACATAGAAGGCTCCTTGTGATCACTTTGCTAAAAACTACTCTAGATCAGATTCCTTTTTGGCCTTCAAATGAAGAAAGAGAGATCTTATGTATGAAACCCTAGATCTTAATTTCATCTTTAGGCCTACCTTAGGATTTTAATTTCTCACCAATTTATTAGGTTTGAGCATTATAATATCATAGAATTATGCTCCCAAAATTTTGAGAAAAATGTCGGGGGCCAGGTGCAAAGTGCACTCAGTCTGACCAACTTTTCACCAAATTTTTAGGGTCATTAGATATGATGATATTAGAGAAAATCCCAAAGTTACAGCTAATTCCGAGATGTTTTTATATGCAAAATTGAGCTGTAGAGGTCAAAATAGGACTTAATTAGGGTTTTTAATTTATTGATTTATTGTAGGAATAAAATGAAAAGGGGCACACTTAGGGTAAAGGGCCCAACTTTATAATGTGTGAAGTGATGAAATTTGGATTTAGATTTAATTAAATTAATTAATTAAATGCTTAAAGGAGATTAGAAATGCAAGATGCAAAACACACTAAGGCGGGTACAAAACCAAGTGTGGAATTGTACCACCCTAGCAAGGGTGTACAATTTACGACTCTACATTTAGCCCCCACTTTAGCGGTCATATGACACTACGTGCATATGCAAGCTAAAGTATATAAAAGTAAACATTATTTGAGAAAGGATATATCCACAAGTTGTCGGACGAAGCCCCCAGTGGTATCTGCAGTACACGGTTAGGAACCGCACCCTACAAAACTGCATGTTAGATCACAAAATCACCTAATGCTTACTAAGGAAGGTGATGAAATTTGTGGGTAGCTATATGCCCCCCCCCCCCATGTTTTGGCTTGCTTATTAGTGAGGTGAAACAGGGTATGATGTTTACCACAATGAATTGTGATAAAGACCTTGATGAAACATATTCACAACAAGGCCTGATTGTACATCCAAGTGCTTTATGGAACAAATGTAGATCAAGAGGATGAATTCACATATCCGACGCCACTGATGGTGCGAAAATTGGAGCTCCCTATCTCAAGTTATGATAGATTAAGTGAAAAGAGTGAAATTAAGGTTTTTAACTTAAAATCATAAAAATGAAAAAGTGCATACCTCATAAATATGAAAGCGACACTTTCATTTGTCATTTTTTGACTTTTGGCACTATTCACTACAGAGGAGCCCACCCATCAGCCATCATGCCTCGACGTCGACCTGAGCGACCCACGCGGATGGAGATCTTGGGCCAAGTCGTGTTGATCGGCAAACCGCTTGATGAGGTGAGTTGACCTTTTGTTCACTCATTGACTTTTTATGTTTGCATTAGTTTTTGTGTGAATGATGTTAGTGTCAAGATCATGCACATGCCCCCCTGTCCAGACACCATGGTCTCCTAGGGTGCCCGAGTCCTCCCTGGGCACCCTGGTCCACTCAGGGTGCCTTGGTCCCTACTCGGAGTGACCGAGGGTTGCATGGGATCAGGCATCTAATGGATAGAATAGATAGAATGATGTTTTTTATTAGATAATGATGATCGATGAGTGATTACTGATGATTGGATAGTTTCATTTTGCATATTCTTTCCTACATGCAAGAATACACTACCGGCCATACCTTTCAGACCCTTCAGAGTCAGATTCTGAGGCTTACACCAAACGACAAGGAGTTGCTACACTCAATAGGTTTATGGTATGTGATGACCATGCCCACCATTAAGGTCCACCCTGCAATGTTGATGGCCTTGATGGACATATGGGATGTAGATACTTCCACTTTTCTCCTACCTGTGGGAGAGATGACAGTCACTCTGGAGGACATGTATCGCATACTCTATTTGCCTATCAGAGGAGAGATGGTGAGGTGTCGAGTTGACTGCACTGCTACCAACCAAAGGAGGGAGCATATATACTGTAATGAGAGAGAGATGCCTGGTGAGATGAAAGGGCGTATTATAATCAATTGGCTTTTACATCCCATCGATGAGGTTCCACTAGTGAGACGGTTGATGATTGCTACCATTGCATTAGTTGTGTGCCCTAATGGGCGCGACACACACATGCATGGAGGTCTCGTTTATGCGGTGAGAGCCATGGAAAGACATCAGAGAGTATTCTCCTTAGGGCAGAGCATGTTAGCCCACCTCTATCGTGACCTAGGAGAGTATGCTTTTGGACACAGATGCAGCCTAATGACCTACACTCTACTACATATTTGGATACTTGAGTACATCACGTGCACTAGACCTACTGGGGTTCTCATTGATTTTGTTCTAGAGAAGCCTAGGGTGTTTGCAAATCCTCTTACCCGTGAGTGCCAATTAGAAGGCTTGTTGCATTGGAGAGTGACCTTTGACAGATTGACAATAGAGGTTATCAGATGGATACCCTACCTTAGGATGTACATGTGTGCTGGTATACATAGGAAGTTGTTTTGCATACAAAGGAACCATCTACTGGAGGGATAATATAGCCACATTGTAGTCCCATTCTACTTCGATTGAGTCCGAAAACATTTTGGGTTTGAGCACTGTGTCCCTATAGATGTGCTTATCTACATCTGACGCTCATGTGTGACCCCTACGCTAAGAGTCATTCTGAGACCTACCAATGATGAGATTGATATCATAGATTCAGATGGGTCGGATCAGGATATTGTGACCGACTATACAAATGATGTGGGCACACATCAACGGTACATCACATGGTGGGGTAGGACATACCCTGGAGCAATCTTTTCGATAGACTTTCCTAGAGGTATCCCTAGACCATAGAGACACGCGAGTGACAAGGAGGACCCTGATACATCTGAGGACCTTGGTGAGGAGGAAACAAACGATTAGGATGATGATGCAAGAGAGAAAGAGGTTGGTGGTGTAGGAGAGGGAGATTAGGATTGTGATGATGAGGGGGATGGAGAGGAGGATGAGGAGGATGAGGAGTATGAGGAGGATGAGGAGAACGAGGAGAACGAGGAGGACACATTAGATGTACTTCCACATCACTCTAGGGATGACACCGTAGCCTTAGATCCACCAAGCACTCCATTGTGAGGGGAGAAAGACCCTATAAGGGGTCATGATTCCAGTCCCCACCGTATAGAGATGTTATGAGTGCAGAGAGCATAGTGACTCCCAGTCACAGGAGGTCTCTTTCCATGACCCCTATTGGTGAGAGGGACATCCAGGTAAGGTGTTTTATGATTGTTCCATTTATGAATCTTTAATTATTTAGATTTGATGATATAGAGTGCTATTGATGAAAAACCTTTTTCTATCTCTGCAGTTGGTGTCTAGGAGTGGCACTCCCTTATCTAGAATGCAATGAGGGACATCATCACGAGCGCACACATTCATAGCTCCTCACAGATAGTGCATAGACCTCAAAGGAGTTTTGGGCAGCATGAGGACCTATTCACCCCCTTTTAGATGGAGTTAGAGGTTTGACAAGAGAGGGAGAGTACCTTCTTAGAGAGGTTGCAGTGAATAGAGTGTGATCTAGCAGTGGCTCAAGCAGAGGCAACCACATATCACATGATCATAATGGATAGGGAGCATAGGAGCTCCTCACGGAGTCACTCACGTTCCACATCATGATACGCACCCATGGGTCCACCCTCACGGCCAGATCAGGAGAGGACATCTAGTCACCATCCTCCAGCTACTAGCCCTAGGGATAGGAGATGACTATGTTGTATTATGTGACACTTTTTGATGTATAGTGATATACATGTTATGGCATCCATCGATATATATTTATTTATGCTTATGTTTTATCTCAAACATGTTATTTTAATTCTTGAAACAATGTATGCATTGCTTTGATTAAAAGTAACATATTTGGTAATGAACATGTAATTCTAATTTAATTTTCATTTGATTGAATTCTCAATGCTTCATGATTAAATTGATACATGTGTGATTTAATTAAATAACTAAGAATTTAATTACATGCTACCTTGGTGATGTAGAAGGAAAATGTGTTAAGCTTAATAATTATATGACTAATGTGATTTAATTAACTCTAAATAAACACAACATGATATAATCCTACTTAACACATAAGAAATTGTATAACATACTAACACATATAAAATTTAAATCTATTGCAATTTACAGAAATGAATCCAAGACAAAAAATAAAGTGAAGAAACATGCTTGTCAAGAATCAAGTAATGTAGACTAAACAATACACTATCATTTAATATCACATACTTTAATGAAGATATGCTAACATATTATCCAATTTGAAGAAAGAAAAGTCATAAGGAGAGAGAATAAACTAGAAAGAGAGAGAGAGAGAGGAACTAGGCATAGTATCTACGAAGGTGCATAACATTTATAGGTTCCTTAAGAGGCGTACCTTCCACATCCGCTATCTTGAAAGCACCCGATCCATAGACTTCGACAATGATGTATGGTCCAAGCCAATTAGGGCTAAATTTTCCTTTCTCCTCAGGTAAGGCATTCACGTTGCATTGATTCTCATAAAGTACTAAATCACCTACTGAGAAGAAATGTTGAATGACTTTATCATTGTATCTTCATTGTAGAGTTTTATGATATGCTTGAATATGCTCAAGAGTGTTTATGCATTGTTTGTCAAGCATCTCAAGTTGTTGGATCCTTTGTTCTCTATATGATTCATCATCCACTATACCCTTAAGACAAACTCTTAAAGATGGAATTTCTAACTCCAAAGGCATAATAGCATCGGCACCATAAACAAGATTATAAGGAGTACAACCCATAGCAATACGTATGCTTGTTCGGGAGGCCCAAAGAGCATAGATTAACTAAGTATGCCAATCCTTACCATGATTGTTCATAGTCTTACGAAGAATTTGTTCAATTATTCTATTTGAAGATTCAGCTTGACCACTTGATTGAGGATAGTAGGGTATAGAAAATTTATGTTGAATATGATATTTCTCGAGAAACTTCTTCACATCTTTATTTTTAAATGATGTTTCATTATCTAAAACCAAAATAGAAGGTATTTCAAATTGGGAAATGATGTTATCTAAGATGAATTGGCAGATTACTTCAGCGATAGTAGATCGAAGAGGAACTGCTTTACCCACTTCATAAAGTAATCAATTGCGATTATGATGAAAGTATGTCCTTGAGATGAGGGAGGAGATATTTTACAAATGAGATGCAAACCCCATGTAGAAAAGGGCCAAGACACTACTTGAGATTAGAGTTCTTGGCCTAAAGCATGGATCAAATTGCTATGTTGCTAACACTAATGACATTTATTAACAAACGCAAAGGAATCCTTTTCCATACTCTGCCAATAATATCCCATTCAGAGCAATCTCTGAACTAAGGATCTGCCCTCAAAATTCCCCCCACAAGCACCCAAATGTACTTCCTCAAGAAAAATAGTGATTTCATCTTTGTTAAGACATCGAAGGACAAGACCATTATAACCCCTTCTATAAAAAACATTAGATAGGATAATGTATCTAGCGGCCAATTTGTGAATCCTAGCCCTAGTATTCTTGTTCGTAGAATCGGAAAAGGTACCATCACTCAAATATCTCATGATATGCGAGTACCACTCATCTGAATCTATAATGCAACAATATGCCACAACACTAAGATTGTCGGTAATAGCCAAGGTAGTGAGGTTGTAAATAGTGAATTTGAGATCTACCAAGGGGTCCTCTAAAGACACAAGAGAGGCTACACATGCCATTGCATCAGAATGTTGATTATCTTTTCAAGGAACAGGCTCCATGGTATAAGAATCAAAATTTTCCAAAAAGGATATGGCTAAATCTCTATATTGCAATAATTTATCTTTCTTAACTTGATAAATTCATGTCACTTGCCTTATGATTAATTGAGAATCTCCATAGATATGTAGATGTTTTACATTTAATGCTAGGGCTGATTTAATGTCGGTTATAAGAGCCTCGTATTCAGCAATGTTATTGGTACACAAGAAATTGAAATGATATGATAAAGGGATAGGTTTCTTTTTAGGAGAGATTAAGACAACCCCTGTCCCCGATCTTGTATGACACCTAGAGCCATCGAAATATAATTACCAAATCTCATAAACATTAGTAGAGAGAATGCATTCATTGGGAAAAGACTCTGGGTTAGGTAGGGAGAAGGGTGAAGGAGCCTCAACCAAGTGGTCAGTCAATGCTTGACCTTTTATTGCCTTCTGTGAGACAAACATAAGGTCAAATTTGGTCAACATCATAATGCACTTGGCTAAGCATCCTGAAAAATCAATTTTGGAGAAAAGATGCTTTAGAGGATTGAATTTAATGATAACATGGACTTCAGCATTCAAAAGGTGCCTTAATTTTTGGGTTGCAAAGACTAAAGCAAGGCATTGTCTTTCTATCATAGAATATTGGGCATCGTAATCGAGTAGAGTGTGACTTATATATGTAAAGTAGAAAATTGAACCCTAGTGACTCCCCACCTAGGAGAGAGAAAGGAAGTCACTAGGATGATTTTCGCTTGGAAGGAATTTACATTCAAAAGAGGGGCTTCAATCCACTAGATTCAAATCCAAGGGAAGCAAGGATGTGAATTCTAAGTGGATTGCAAGGGTTGAAGTGTGTTTTGCCCTCTTTTGTAAATAGGAAAGTTGACTTGTTAACTATGTGGAAAAGAGAGAGAAAATGAATGAAATGAGGAGCTACTAGTTTGGGATCATGTTGTAACTTTGGATCTGAGCTAATTAGACTGATACGGATCTGCCCTGCAAATTTAGAGAAAATTCATCAGGACCGTGCCGACGGTGTACATGGTCCCCTACAAAATCTTTGAAATACAAAGGGTTCTTCCATCTCTACAAATGAAGTGCAAACCTGCAATTACAGTTGTGCACCTACAACCTCCACACAAAAAAGAAGGGGAGAAAGGTTGTGGATAGGGGTTTGCCTTAGTCAAACCCCAATTGAGGAACCAACCTTGAAAAGAGGTAATTGCAAATGCTTGAATGCAAACAATGGAAATGTATACCCTGCAGATCTGCAATTTTTTGATGATGATTGCTTTACTTCTTGAATGTAATCACAAGTGTTGCATGACATGGCATGTAACATGACAAAACCCTAACATGCACACATTCTTGCAAATGAATGTTGTAATAATTCTCCAATGGATGAATGAAGAAGACACGTGAAGAAAGAAGACTTGATGAATGCTTGAAGACTTGATGAATGCTTGAAGACTTGAATGCTTGATGATGATAATGAAGACATTCTCCTTGAATTCCTTGTATCTACAAATGAGAAGACCAATTCCCTTTTTATACATGCCTTAGAAGATTAATTCATGTCACCAAAGGCCGACATCAGCGATATTTGGGATCTCGAAGTGCAGATAGGGCCAAGGGGACCTATCTTAAGGGCACTCTAAGAGGGTGGGACAAGGGCGAAACACCCCTGTCCTAGGGGGGATAAGGGAACCACACCCCTATCCTGCCCTATCTTGGGGCTCGTATACGGTCTTGAGGCTATCTCAGGGCTCAAACAGAAAGCGATCAAGGGGTGAAAATGCAGAAAGAGGTTTTGGTCAGAAAGGAGGGTGTCGTCGCCAAGGTGAGGACTTCAAATGTCGTTAAAATTGCTAGGGCATTCACTACCATCCTTATCACATTGTGCCAATAAGGTTGCAAGAGCATGAAGGGAAGCAGTTGTGTATAAAAGAAAGGGCTCGGAAGGGTCAGCAGGTTGAAGAATAGGAGGATTGGCCAAATATGTTTTTAAGTCCTCAAATGCTTGATGACAATCCTCATCCATTGAAAGGTGATATTATTTTTAATCAATTGAGTAAAAGGAAAGGTACGATCCACAAGTTGAGAAACAAAACCTAAAAATAGCTTGAATATTTCCTTAAAAACTTTTTAGTTGGGAAACATTTTTAGGAGGTGGCATGTTAACAATGGCATCTATCTTCTTTGTATCCACCTCAATTCCATGATGTGAGACTATGAGTCCTAATAGTTTTCCACTATCAACACTGAAAACACACTTTCGAGGATTCAAGTGCATGTTGTTGTAACGTGGTGAAATAGGGTGGTAGAGAAGTCAAGAGGAAAGCTTTTCTCTCCTCAAGAGGAGTGAAAGTTTCAAAAAAGATTCTCCTCGACCCCCTCACACACATTACATTTAAAAGAGGGGGGGAGAATTCACTAGATCCAATCTCAAGAGATTGAATTCTAAGTGAATTGACAATGAATTTGGAAAGTGAAAGTAACCTCTCTTTTAGAATGCGATAGGTTGAATTATGTGATTTAATACTAAGTGTAAATGTGGCAAAGAAATGATTATAAATTGAGATGGAAATGCAGGATGAAGTTCTACACCTGGAATTAGCAGTAAAAGGCCAAGACAAAGCTCCCATGCAAATTTGGGCAAAATTAGTTATGAGTGTGTTGAAAGTGCACACGGTCCTCTGAAAAAACTGAGCACCAAAAAGGGTTTTTTTGCCTCTGAAAATGAAGTACAAATCTGCAAATACAGATACGCACCTGCAACCTACACACAGAAAAGAGAGAAAATATTGTTGGGATTGGAGGTTTGTCTTCAGGTCGAACCCCGGTTTTGGAATTAACCAAATGATGAAAAGTACTTGCAAGTAATGAAAGTAAATGACTGAAGTAGAATTAACCTCAAGAGAGGATGCAATTGAAATGTTGAGAGAGTTGTTTGAAAGGATATGTAGAATTGAATGTCAAAAGAGATCTCCACTTCAATGGTTGAATCCTTGACTTGAATGCAACACCTAGACTTGAAAGGAAACTTGAGAATTCTCAATGCTTGAATATTTGTCAATAGGAGGGGAAAAATGCATCTTATATATTTGTCATTCAGGGTTAATTGACTGATTTTTCGTTATAGGCCGACATAGGGAAACTTTTCCTGCTTCCAAAATTCAAAGCCCAATGTAAGATTTGAATGGAAGGGGCCCAAAATAGGGCAAGGATAGGGGCACCACGCCCCTTTCCTAGGGGGGATAGGGGTGCCACGCCCCTATCCTGCCCTAATTTAGGACAGGAAGAAGCAACAGGGAGTGTGGGGTGCGAGGAAATGCAAGCTTTAGGTAGTGTGAGCATGTCTCATGTCTCCAATCAGGCTCGCCAATGTGAAGACCCAAATATGGTCAAAAATTGCAATGTTGCAATTTTATGATGCTACATTTATCCCCCACTTTAGTGAGAGTATAAGTGTACGCCAATACTACCGATAAAGTACAAGGAAATAAGATTGAAATACTTTCACCACGCCAAGGAGGAAAGATACACCAAGCCCCCAGTGGACTAAGGATCTTACAACTTCGATTGACAAGGTAAAAGGGAAGATCAAGAGAGAGAACCATGACTGCAAGTAGAAAGGTTTCCCTCACTATGAGTCATGAAAAGAAAGGATGCCAAATATTAAAAAGAAAAGCCAAGTTCACTAAGTAACTTGAAGTATCAAGAAGGAAAATATTAGCGGAGTGTATGCCCCCACGTTAAAGCTATCGCGCACGCCTTATCGAGACCAATTGCTTTAAGGTAGGATACACCCAAGAGAGAAAAACAAGAAGCACGTTATCATAATTATTTAGCCCCCAATCGAGGAGAAAACCCAAGGATAATGAACACAAAACACAAAGCAAGAGGTAGTTTCACTTTCCTCAAGGTCAGTATGTTGTATGATAACTCATGTATATCATATATATATGTGCATAGAATACTCGTCATTCCCCAAAGAAAGGAAACTACCTTGGAAGAAAGGGAATAGAAGTGTCTTTTGAGTCAACATGAAAGAGACCAAAAGAGATCTCAATGCTTTGCATCATCCTCAAGTAGACATTATTAGGGAACATAGAAGAACAAGGATACACATAGAAGAATGGTGACAAAAGAGAAAGAAAAGAGAGATAGGTAGAGGATATATGGTGCTAATGAAGCTAATCTAGCACATCATCCACCTCCTGATCTTGTTGATCACTACTTCAGGAAGGCAGGAAAAATGCCAGAGGAGTGACATTGAGCATAGCAGATGGAGCTATCACAAGATCTAAACAAGGACTATGCTCAGTGCTAAGTCACTTTGTTAGATTCCAGGAGCTAGGATTAAGGCTTTTTAAATTTTTGTTGATAAATATTTGTCCAAATCAACATATTCATAGTCATTATCAAAAGCATTAGGAGTTGTATTGCTATTATGAATAACATTTTCACCTATTTCTTCATCAATATTTATAGAAAGAGGAGCACAAATATGAATAGGAGTAAAACTATCACATGTTTTTTGCAACTTATGATTTGGAGATGTAGGTTCAACATCATGCTTAGGAGAAAAGGGAATCATGTCAACTGTTGAAGTTTTGGGAGATTAAATGTTTTGAGGAACAACTTCACGAGCTCGAGAATGATGCTTTCATCGACATTCTCTTGCACAATGATTTTGTTCAGTCTTAGCGGAAGTCTAAGAAGGAGGAGGAATATTTGTTGAAGAAGGAATATTCTCATCTCTAGTAGTTGGAGGTTTAGGTTGAGGTATTTTAGGTTGAACAAGAGGAGAAGTGGGTCTCTTCTCTCTATAAGAGCAAGGAGGTGTAATTGCACCATATAAAGGAGGAATGTTTGGTGTAGGAAGGAGACCAGGTCTATCATGGGGAGGTGGTATAGGTCTAACCTTAGGAGGAATATTTTTTTTCTTCTTAGGAGAAGCCATAGTTTCATCCATAGGAATAGGTTGGTAATCTTCCTTAGGAGGAAGATTAGTTCTATCCGTCAAGGGAAGAGCCTCATCTTCAAGAAGGATGGGAATATAAATTGTTGGAGTTCTAGGTTCACTTAAGGATAGCATCATGTATTTCTTCCACTTTTGATAAGATTGAAAGAGAACGTCACTTCTTGGTGGAAGAGATTGAAATTGTTGAGGCCAAAAGAAATCGATAGGAATACCTGGGTTTCTTTCAATTGGTCCAAATAAACTATGGTTAATAGTTATGATTTCTCCATTGTGGTAAAATTTAAAACACTTGTGGATTAGAGAAGAAATAGCCTTCATGGAAGATAGCCAAGGGTAGCCCAACTTCACATGGAATTTCTCAGAGGAAGGAATGATAACAAAGTTGGCATCCATAGATTTAGTGTGAACCTCAATAGGAAGTGTGATAGAACCAATGGTAGGACAATAAAATCCATCAAATAACTTAATGACCATATTAGTATCATCATAGATTGGTTTATGCAAACATAAAGTGAAAAGATACTCCTCAATGATGACATTAACCATGCAAGAAGGATCGATAAGCACACCACGACAAGGTATTTTCTGAATCTTCGCAACTATGTATAGAGGTCCATTAGGTGCTCTAATAGTCTCACTAGGGTCAAATGTGATACATAGATCCTTAGTTTTTCCTTGTTTATCTACCATATTCACCAAATTTTGAACTATAGTGGTCACATCAGAAGGAGAGAAAGAGGTATGTTCAGTCTCAATTACATTAGAGGTATGAGCAAGAAAAGGATTAGTAAAAATCTTAAAGATTTTGATTAGGAGGAGTTGCTGATTTATTTCCCTTATCATTCACACCTACCATAGATATAGTATTATTATCAATCAAATTTTGAATCTTACTTTTTAATGCAAAACATTTCTCAATATCATGACCAGGTTGACGATGAAATTGACAAAAAGAGTTATTATCAAAGTAAGGTGAAGTTGCCTTAGAAGGATCAA
This sequence comes from Cryptomeria japonica, assembly GCF_030272615.1. NCBI lineage: Eukaryota > Viridiplantae > Streptophyta > Pinopsida > Cupressales > Cupressaceae > Cryptomeria > Cryptomeria japonica. The sequence continues at coordinate 164,377,757 of NC_081408.1, read as the reverse complement.
CTAGTTTTATTGGAGGAAGTTTGATAACATTTCTTTGTAACAACTAAGACATAATTCTATGTAAATATTCATTCAAAGGAGTAAATTTTCTTTCTCTTTTGAAAAATTTAGAAATAGGAGGCACACCTGTTGTAGCATTCACATTGTTGTTGTTGATGTTGTCATTGAAATTGATGAATCCTTTGCTTGGTTTAAACATCGCAAATAGTTGTTGAGCACTATCACCCTTATCACTCAGAGCCATAGGAGTGGATTGCTCCAGTTGACTCACAGTCGGTTGATAATTGTGAAGTGTTGCGCACAACTACGGAAAGGAAGTAAACTTAGAAAGGAGAATTTTTTCTCTAATATCTTTTTTGCAAATTAGAAATGAAAATTATTTGAATATCATCATTGGGCACTTGAAAAGAAATTTGAGAACACAAATGCTTATATCTACCAATGAAATCAGTCACTTTTTCTTTAAGACCTTGATTACAATGCATTAAATCAGTCAAAGTGATCTTAGGACCTATGTTGTTTTGAGATTGTTGGATAAAAGCATTTGCTTAGGAAGGAAAAGAGAAATACCATTGTAAAGCCTTATCTCTTAATGTTCTAGTAAAAAATTTGGCAAGCAATCTTTGATCATAAGCGAAGTTGGTACACAAAGTTTGAAATATCTTGACATGTGTTAAAGGGTCACCTTTTCCATTATAGAGTTCCAATTGAGGGACTTCAACATGTTTAGGAGGGACAACTCTAACAATATCAAGATAAAGTGGGCTTGCAACATCAAACGTGGGCACACTAAACTTGGATTGACTCATAGAAGCGATTTGTTGTTGTAATGATGACATAGTTTGAGCAAGATTATTAATGGTTGCATCGGTTGAAGAATTTATGTTAGACATGCTTGATTGAGAAGGTGGTGTGATGTTGTTGAAAGAAGGCATTGAATAAGGTGGAGGAACACTATGGTAAGTAGGCATAGGAGATGTTTGAGTAGGAAATGGGACACTAAAAGGAGGAATAGAATGATTGGATGAATTTCCCCCTTGCATCATATTGATTGGGTGAGAGACAAAGGGAATACTTATTGAAGGCATAGGTCAGGATGAAGGATTGATTGAAGAAGAGGGATTTCCCCCATGACTAATGGTTGTAGGTATGACATGTTGAGTTGATCTAGCCATAATGTTTGAAGTGAAAGTAGGAATGCTAGCCATCAAAGTGGTCAAAGGAATAGAATGATAGATTTGTGTAGAAGGTTATAAATAACCTAAGTTCTCAGCACAACTCTTTATAGGCATGACATTAGAATTAACAATATGAGCATTGCCACACAATATATCAATTTCATTCTTATCACTTTGAATCGTGCACTTTAGACCTTCAATTAATGGAAGAAATTCACTATTAGGGTATTCTTGGGACATCCATTGTTGAAAGTTGTCAAATTGATTATCCAATTTTGATAGTTTATCTATGGAAACTCTAGTCAAAGCTTCTTCTTCATCATTAGAATTATCAATTGGGTAAAAATAGATGTTATTAGGATGAGAAGAATTAGCATTATCCTCATTGAAAAAGTCACCCAAATTAGGCTCCATCTCCTTAATAATTAAACCTTGGGATGCCTTAATTCTAATGCTTCGTCTAATCGGGATAGTGTAGGTAGGACTAATAGTGGTAAAAATCATGCACTAGAGGGAAAAATTGAATTTGGAATTTGAATTTTGAATTTTAGGAACAAAATTTGCAAAATTGAATAATGCAAAACTCAAGGAATTTATGATTACACAATGTGAACTTTGTTGAAAGGAGAAATAACACAATTTCCAAAATAATTTAAGAAATTGAGATTTAAAATTTAGGGGCAATGGAATACCACTTAATTTAAAATTAAATTTGTCAAAATTTGAATTTTTAAAATCAAGGCAGATTATAATTAACCACTTAATTTCAATTTTTTCCTTGAAAGTTGTGATATTGAAATTGGGAAGTACTTTTTATTTTAGAAAGAGCAAAAATTTAGAAAATCAGCCAATTTTCTGGATTTAAGCAATTAAATATAGTCATAACAGTCTCCCAAAATTTTGGGAAAAAAGCCAAGGGCCGTGTTTGAAAGTGCACACGATCCTCCCAACTTTTTCGGAAATTTTCAAGGATTAAAGTTATGATGATTTTAAAGCTAACCCCCAAAAATTGGTTGATTTTACGAAGTTTAGATAGGTGAAATTAAGGTTTGAATGTGAAAATAAGACCCTATTAGGGTTTTGAAAAAGACAAGAAATTGAATTGCAAATTTGAAAAAGGTCAAACCTAATGGATAAGGCCACCTTAAATAATGTTTAGAAAACTGAAATTGATTGAAATTGATAAAAAATCCAATTAAATTTGAAAATTAGGGTTTTAGGACCTAACCACTGAATTTTAAAATTTTGAATTTTGGAAAAGGGAGGGAAATTGAAATTTTGAATTTTAGGCAAGAAGACAAATCTGAAAATTTTTATGTGAATTCAAGTTTTGCACAAGTTCAAATTGATTTTTTAAAATTAGGGTTTTTACAATTAACAACTTAAATTTGTAAATTTGATTTGCAATTTGAACAAGACAATGATGAAATTGAATTTGACAAACAATGCAATTTTCAGATCTAGCAATTTTTACAAGACACAAGTTCAATTCTAATTTTTGAAAAACATTGGTTTTGATTGAATTAACCACTAAGTTTTGTAAATTTTCAAAAAAATTAAACTTGTAAATGAAAAATATGCAATGGTTTGAAATGTCAAGCATGTAAGACGTTGGGTTCACCAAAATTTAATGTGGTGAAAAATGTGTGGTAGAGAAGTCAAGAGGAAAGCTTTTCTCTCCTCAAGAGGAGGAGTGAAAGTTTCACAAAAGATTCTCCTCAACCTCTCACACACATTACATTTAAAAGATGGGGGAAGAATTCACTAGATCCAATCTCAAGAGATTGAATGCTAAGTGAATTGACAATGAATTTGGAAAGTGAAAGTAACCCCTCTTTTAGAATGTGATAGGTTGAATTATGCGATTTAAGACTAAGTGTAAATGTGGCAAAGAAATGATTATAAGTTGAGATGGAAATGCAGGATGAAGTTGTGCACCTATAATTAGTAGTAAAAGGCCAAGACGAAGCTCCCCTACAAATTTGGGCCAAATTTGTCAGGACCATGTTGAAAGCGCACACAGTCCTCTGAAAAATCTGCACGCCGCAAAGGGTTTTTCCACCTCTAAAAATGAAGTCCAAATCTACAAATACGGCTGTGTACCTACAACCTACACACAAAAAAGAGAAAAAATGTTGTTGGGATTGGGAGTTTGCCTTCAGGTCAAACCCCAGTTTTGGAATTAACCAAATGATGAAAAGTAATTGCAAGTAATGAAAGTAAATGACTGAAGTAGAATTAACCTCAAGAGAGGATGCAATTAAAATGTTGATAGAGTTGTTTGAAAGGATATGTATAATTGAATTTCAAAATAGATCTCCACTTCAATGGTTGAATCCTTGACTTGAATGTAACACCTAGCCTTGAAAGGAGACTTGAGAATGCTCAATGCTTGAATTCCTTAATGCTTGAATGCAATTTCGCTTAGGATTGTAATTTCCACTTATTGAAATTATATATTAGTAGGAGGGGGGGAATACATCTTATATATTCCTCAATTAGGGTTAATTGACTGATTTTTTGTTATAGGTCGACATAGGGAAACTTTTCTCGCTTCTAAAATGCAAATCCTAATGCAAGATTTGAATGGAAGGTGCCCAAAATAGGGAAAGGACAGGGGTGCCATACCCCTGTCCTAGGGGGATAGGGGTGTGTCACCCTTGTTCTGCCCTTATTTAGGACAAGAAGCATCAACGTGGAGTGTGAGGTGCGAGGAAATGCAAGCTTCAGGCAATGTGAGTATGTCTTGGGTCTCCAATCAGGCTCACCAATGTGAAGACCCAAATGTGGTTGAAAATTGCAAGGTCGCAATTTTATGATGCTATAGTTGTACTTACGAATTCTTTCAAAGACTTGACGAAAGATCTTAACATGATCTATGCAAAGAATGGATTTAGCTAAGATGTCATCAACGTAAACTTCTAAGATTTTATACATGTAATCATGGAAAATAAGGGTCATAGCACCTTGATAGGTAGCGCCTGCATTTTTCAATCCAAAAGGCATCATAACCCAGCAAAACATACCCCAAGGGGTAGTGAAAGTAGTTTTGAATTGATCTTGAGGATTAATGAAGATTTGATTATATCCTAAGAACCCATCCATGAAGGATAATAGAGCATGGCCTGCTATGGAATCTACTAGCTTATCGATATTTGGGAGAGGGAATTCATCCTTCAAGGAAGCTTTATTAAGATCTTGAAAATCCGTACACATCCTAATCTTGTTATTAGATTTAGCCACGACTACAATGTTTGAAATCCATGGGGAATAATCGATAGGATGGATCAATATATACATGCATACATATATATACATGCATACATATATATACATACATACATATATACATGCATGTTAGGGTTTCAAGCAGATCCGAAGCAAATATGAACTAACAATTATATGCAGATTTAAATACAAAAGATAAAGAAATAAAACAAGACACAGATAACACAGAGATTTAACGTGGTTCACCCAGAATGGGTTACGTCCACCATACACAGCCGTCCAATCTTTCTTATTATCCAGCAAAAATAGTACATCAACCTTACAATGCCTTAAGCATCCCAGCCACTTATAACATGCGTTTTTAGGGCAACAAACAAAGTTGGCCTTTTTAGGGTTTTATTACAATGTCGGTTTTCATCAACAAAAAACAGCAAAAAAAATTTTCTCAGGGGCTGCCGCCCCCGAACCCCCGCTTTCTCGGGGGCTGCCGCCCCCGAACCCCTACCCGGGGCCCGGCCCGGCCCCGGACCCCGGCGAGGATACGTGCTGAGTGTACAGTACTTTGCTGATCAGTCGCCACATTTCAACAATCTCCCACTTGGAGACTGATCAAGCTCCACACCGAACAATCTCCCACTTGGAGACTGATACTACACGACACCACTGTACATGCAACATCCGCTGGATAAAACACTAGGACTTGACTGGTATAAATTCCACAATTATTAATCAAGAAGACCAACAGAAACTGATGAAGAAATCAGCTTCTCCTGTGGAACTGCCTTTGTGAACATATCAGCAGGATTCTCACTTGTGTGAATCTTCTCAAGCCGTAACTGACCCTCCTCCAAAATAGTCCGAATGAAGTGGTACCTGAGCTGAATGTGCTTTGTCCTTGAATGAAAAGCAGAGTTCTTCGCAAGATGAATGGCACTCTGGCTATCAGTATACAATGGGCTATCCTCTTGTGTCTGACCCAATTCCTTCAGAAAACATTGCAACCAAATCATCTCTTTGCTGGCTTCTGTAGCAGCAACATACTCAGCTTCAGTGGTTGAAAGTGCAACAACCTTTTGCAGCCTAGAAATCCAACTGACTGCAGTTCCCCCTATAGTAAAAACATACCCTGTAGTACTCCTCCGTGAATCAATATCACCTGCCAGATCAGAGTCAACAAATCCACTTAGAGCAGCATTAGATCCTTTGAAACATAATGCCTTCATAGTAGTTCCTTTCAAATACCGAAGAATCCATTTCACAGCATTCCAATGTTCCATACCCGGATTACTCATAAACCTGCTCACAACTCCCACTGCATGTGCAATATCTGGCCTTGTGCATACCATTGCATACATCAGACTGCCAACAGCTGATGAATACGGGATGTTAGACATTTTATTAACCTCTTCCTGTGCCTTTGGACACATCTCCTTAGTCAATTTGAAATGACTAGCCAAAGGTGTACTAACTGCTTTTGCATCCTGCATGTTAAATCTTTTCAACACCTTCTTTATATACTCACTTTGGGACAAATTCAAGGTTCTATTTTTCCTGTCCCGTGTAATCCTCATACCGAGAATTTGCTTAGCTGCACCCAAATCCTTCATAGCAAATGACCTGGCTAATTTTTGTTTAAGATCATTTATATGTTGCATGTTAGACCCAGCAACAAGCATGTCATCAACATAAAGCAACAGGATAATATAACTGCCATTATCAAATCTCTTAAAATATACACAATGATCAGAATGACATCTATGATAACCGTGTTCAGCCATGAAACTATCAAATTTTAAATACCATTGTCGGGGTGCTTGCTTTAGGCCATACAGACTTTTCTTCAACCTGCACACCAAGTTCTCCTTACCTTTGACCTCATATCCCTGTGGTTGCAACATGTAAATTTCCTCCTCCAAATCTCCATGGAGAAAAGCTGTTTTGACATCTAATTGTTCAAGATGTAAATCATCTGCAGCCACAAGACTAAGTACAGTTCTAATTGAAGTCATTTTTACAACTGGAGAAAATATTTCATCATAATCTATACCCTTTTTCTGTGCAAAACCTTTTACCACAAGTCTGGCCTTATATCTTTTCTGACCTCCTTCCTCCTCCTTCAGCCGATAAACCCATTTGTTAGGCAAGGCTCTTTTTCCTACAGGTAAAGGGACTAAGTCCCAAGTCTTATTTTTCATCAAGGAGTCCATCTCCTCTTTCATGCCTAGTTGCCATTGTTGTTTGGCATCCACCTGCATTGCTTCTTCATATTCTTCTGGTTCACCAGAATCTGTTAATAAAATAGAATACAAAGAAGGAGAAAATCTTTCAGGGGGTCTACTTGTCCTCGTAGAACGTCTAACACTTGCAGGAGTTTGTGGGACAATCTGTTGTTGCTGAGCATCAGGTACCTGTGGCATTTCATTTTCAGGAATCTCATCCAACACCACATATTCTTGTTTGTCCTGTTCATGCTTCTTTTCCTGCATCTGTTCTTTATACATAACCTTCTCATTGAATATAACATCTCTACTTCTAATTATTTTCTTATTTTCAAAATCCCATAACCGATAGCCATATTCATCTATCCCATATCCAATGAAGGTACATTTCTGAGATTTAGCATCAAGCTTGGTTCTGTTTTCTTTATCAACATGGACAAAAGCTTCGCAACCAAAAGTTTTTAGAAAAGAATAATTTACCTTTTTACCAGTCCATGCCTCCTCTGGAATACCACCATCCAAAGGGGTTGAAGGTCCTCTATTTATCAAATAGACAGCAGTATGTACAACATCTGCCCAAAAATGTAAGGGCAATCCAGCATGCAATCTCATGCTCCTCGCACGTTCCATGATGGTCCTATTCATTCTCTCTGACACACCATTTTCCTGTGGAGTTCCTGGAACTGTCTTCTGCTTTCGAATCCCATTTAAGGAACAGTAATCTTCAAATGCTTTGCTGCAATACTCACCTCCATTATCCGATCTGAGACACTTCAACTTTTTTCCTGTCTCATTCTCAACCAGAGCTTTCCATTTCTTAAAAGTTTCAAAAACATCTGATTTTTGTTTTAGGAAATATACCCATGTTTTTCTAGTTGAGTCATCAATAAAAATAACATAATAACAAGAGCCACCAAGAGATGATACTTGAGCCGGTCCCCATACATCTGAATGTACAAGCTCTAACTTCTCACTCTTCTTCTCTTTCCCAACCTTGAGAAATCTGACTCTTTTCTGTTTACCATAAACACAGTTTTCACAGAACTCTAAATCAATCTTCTTTAGTCCTGGCAATAGATTTTTGGAGTGAAGGATTTTCATCCCTTTCTCACTCATGTGCCCAAGCCTATGGTGCCACATTATCGAATCTGTTCTTGCAACATTTATTGTTGTTGTCCCTGCAGTAACTTTATCTGTAGCAGCTAAGGTAGAGTAAGTGTTACCAGTACACAGATATAATGTGCCTACCTTCGCACCTTTAGCTACTACTAACGATCCTTTAGTGACCTTCCACATACTGTCTGAGAAGGTAACTATGCAACCTTCACTACCTAGTTGCCCTGCAGAAATTAAATTTCTTCTTAAATTAGGAACATGTCTTACCTCCTGCAGAAACCAGTCATTACCATTCTGCAACTTGATCTTTATCTTTCCTTTTCCAACAATTTGACAGGGCTCATCATCACCCAAATATACCTGTCCAAAATCACCTTGAACATAATCTAGAAAATATTTTCTATGGGGTGTAGCATGAAATGAAGCCCCAGAATCTATTACCCAGGAATCATTAACATTATCCAAACATAAGATTAAAGCATCTTGTAGAGTATTACTTGCAATATTAGCTTCCTTACTGTCATTTTCATTTTTGTCTCCTTCTTTGTTTTTCCGAGACCAACAGTCTTTCTTTAGATGACCAGGCTTTCCGCAGTACCAGCAATCTTTCTTTCCTCTAGATTGAGAGCGTCCTTTCTTTGACTTCCCTCGTGACTTCTCATTCCCAGGGCCTTTTCCTCTTTCCTTTGATCTTCCTCTGTTCTCCACATTCAAAACACTACCCGATGATGTTGGAGTCTCACCTGTGCTTTTCCTTCGCATTTCCTCGCTTAGGATAACACCAACAATATCATCAAATACCAAAGTATTTTTACCAGAGACAGAGTTACTTACAGCCATAACCAAGCTATTCCAGCTTTCTGGCAAAGAACATAAAATCAAGAGAGCCCTAACCTCTTCTGCAAAGGTAATTTTTACCGAAGACAATTGACTGGTAATTGTATTAAATTCATTTAAGTGCTCCGCTACAGATCCTCCCTCACTCATTTTCAAATTAAACAAACGCTTCATAAGAAATACCTTATTCGAAGCCGAGGGTTTCTCATACAGCTTAGCCAATGTTGCCATCAAATCTACAGTCGTTTTTGCTTCTGTTATATTGAATGCTACAGACGCCGCAAGGCACAATCGAATGGATCCCAGTGCCTTTCTATCTAAAATGTCCCACTCTTCATCTGATATTGTGGTTGGTTTCTTTGCCTTTCCTTCCAATGGCCGCCACAAATCCTTTTGATACAGGTAATCCTCCATCTGCATTTTCCATAACTGATAATTCTGGCCGTTAAACTTTTCGACCTTGAATTTGGAATCCTCCATTGCTCCCACTCAAATCTGAAAGTCCTGCCAATTTACAGAAAACCTCGCTCTGATACCAATTGTTAGGGTTTCAAGCAGATCCGAAGCAAATATGAACTAACAATTATATGCAGATTTAAATACAAAAGATAAAGAAATAAAACAAGACACAGATAACACAGAGATTTAACGTGGTTCACCCAGAATGGGTTACGTCCACCATACACAGTCGTCCAATCTTTCTTATTATCCAGCAAAAATAGTACATCAACCTTACAATGCCTTAAGCATCCCAGCCACTTATAACATGCGTTTTTAGGGCAACAAACAAAGTTGGCCTTTTTAGGGTTTTATTACAATGTCGGTTTTCATCAACAAAAAATGGCAAAAAAAATTTTCTCGGGGGCTGCCGCCCCCAAACCCCTGCCCGGGGCCCGGCCCGGCCCTGGACCCCGGCGAGGATACGTGCTGAGTGTACAGTACTTTGCTGATCAGTCGCCACATTTCAACAATGCATACATATATACATGCATACATATATATGTGTGTGTGTGATATGCAATTTTGGCGGCGATTTATATATGCATGTGTTATATGCTTTCTATGTGATATTGTATGCATGATTCTCTATGCTTTTTATGCTTTTATGTATTTGTATTCTTCTCTTACTTATGGTGATGATGATATGATGCATTTCTATATGATTTATGATGCAATGATGTTTAGAATGTATGCAACTCAATGATAAATGAGTATGAATTAAATAAATGTAGCCTAATGCAACTTAACAAATTAAAATGAACTAAATGAATGCTACTATATGATAATGATGTAAATACCTAAATGAGTAATAACAAATCTTTATAATAATGAATAATGTAACTAATATAATGCTATATGACAATGAATCTAAATGAATTAATGCCATGAATTGAACTAATGAGTATGAATGCATCCTAATGCAAATTTACAAATGAATGTACCTATGTGATCATGAATCCCTTTTTTTATTGAAATATACCAGAATATTGTTTTTAGTACTTGACTCAATTCAATGAGAATAAATTGTTAGTTGTTAGAGATAGTTAACAAGAGAATGACCATGAGAAGAAATCCAAGAAACAAAAATCAGAAAATGAAATGAAAGGATTGGAGATGATGAATCCATGAGCTTATGTGCCTTATTCATATCGCAACATATTCATCATTGAGCCTTATTATGTAACAATGGATATTTTTACACCAGGGTATAAGGAACCATAGTGTAAAGATATCTCATTGCAGAAACAAACACTTAGCAGACAAGGAGTGAACCCTTCCATTCTAGGTGTAGTACCAAGGGTCAAGGTATGTGTGATTTTTGCATAGGGTACTTTTCGAATGAACGTACCAACATAGACACCCAAGGTATCATTGCCCCAAAACTTCATCGGTTCACACCACAAATAACAAACAAAGAAAAAAAGATCATGCCCATCTTGGCTACTCTAATCACTTGTGGACATCCTTGAGTAGCATAGGAACATGATTGTCACCAATTGATAAAAGATAAAGACTAACATGGATAAAATACAATAGCCACACTAATTTGTGCCTTTGTTTTGATTGCTTGATGTGATGGTTGATAACTTTTGGCTTCAAAGATTTGAATACCTCATGTAAGACCGATTTGTCTGGTTTTGAGTGTACCCTTCCCCGTTTAAGACAAAATGATTGATAGATAGGGTCGGTTGATCTGATTGATAAGACAATTTGATTGCAAATAGTGATAAGATATTTTATCATGTGTTATTTTTGTGCAAAGTGTTTGATGTATATCTACTAGGTTGTTTGATTTCTTGTGAGACATTTTATTGCAAGTTTTTTTATGGTTTTTTCGATTTTTAGTTCTCTTTTTTAAGAGCTTTTCAATGTTTCGTTCTTTTTTCAGGATCATATTTGAATGTTTTTGTTCTTTTTTCCAAGATCATTTTTTAATGTTTTTGTGCTTTTTTCAAGATCATTTTATGATTTTTAGGGATTTGTTTCGAGTTTTTTTTACAATTTTTAGGATTTTTTTAGGACTTCATTTGATTTTTATGGATTTTTTCAGGATTTTTTCTTCTATACCCCCAATATGTAGAAAGACTATGAGGTTATGCTTTGAAAAATGCAAGATGTAGATGAAAATGCATTTCCTATTGGACAACGATGATTGCATATGCTCATCGTATTGTGATACACCGATTGAATTGAGGATGGAAAACATTCTAGAGATAAGAGTTCTCTTCATTCTCCAAAACCTTTGGGATATTCAAATTAACCCATCAGGTGAATAGGATTTACCAATGAAGATGTGGAAAAATTCCCTACTGATTCTTGAAACTCTTGGTTTTCTCTTGCCCATGTGTGTGCAATTGAGTTTATTTTTACTCTTGTGATCATTGTAGACCTTGAGAATCCTACATGACTAGCTACATGAGTTATCCTAACTTCAAAAGCATCTTGGATAGAGCCTTATTGCCAGCAGACATTTATAGCCCTAATGAAGTTATCATTGTAATCTCTTAAATATTGCTCCATTGCCAACAAGCATTCATAGCCCTGATGGAGTTACTTGCATGTTCCCATAGCCAGGCTTTTTATGCATGATATTTCTTGTATTTTCTCTTTTCTCTTTTCCTTGATATTTTGATATGTAACTAGGCATACCTCTTTTTCTTTTATATTCTTGCATTGGCTTGTAAGTAATGAAAACTATGTGGGTATGACAATTACAATAGTACTGAAGTAGAATTTAATATTTTTCACTAGCCATATGATCAACCAGGTATCTACAATTATTTAGAGAAAATTATTAATGTATAAGATATAGCAATTGAAAGACTTAAGTGACAAGTCTCAACAATGAAACTTCTATCTAACCATGGACAAAGCCTAATCACCAAATAATGTTGAAGATGAACAAACTTACTTAAAAAACTTAATGAACAAATATCTAAGAAATGAGATCATCATGTATCCATTCAAATGCACACAAGTTATTAACTAAGACAATTGCCTTTTTAATTGATGAATCTATATGTAAATTCAATGCAATGCAATTTGTAAGTAACGACATGATATGCAGTATGAATAAGATATGTAATGTAAAAATGAGTCCTAAACTTCTCAACCTTTAGACATAATATCATTTGAGGTGAATTCTATTCATGGATTCAAGGATTTAGTCTCCTTCCATTGTTGTTAAGTGATATGCCCCATTACTGATGACTTTAGTTATCACAAAAGGGCCCAACCAATTAGGTTCAAATTTACCTGGTTGTTCTCATTTTGCTAAATTCCTTTGATTTTCTTTAAGAACTAGATCTCCTACTTCAAATTTTCTTGGTCTTACTCTCTTATTGTAGCTCTTTTTCAATCTATTCCGATAGCCCTACAAGTGATTCAATGCACTCTATCACTTTTCATCCAATAGTTCTAGCTCTTGCAGTCTAGCAACTATGTAGTCTTCCTCTGATATGATGTGTTTCAAGGAAACTTTGAGAGATGTAAATTCTACCTCAATGGGCAAAATAGATTTTGTACAGTATGGTGTTGATATTGTAGTTATGTGCGCACCTGTTCTATAATCCCAAAGCATGGGATTTAACTGAAGGTGTCAGTCTCGCCCTACTTCATTACCAACTTTTTTTAATATTTTATGTATCGACGCAAAATGGTTAGCAAAAGTTAGTCAATATATAATCAAACCAAAACCATTTCAAGCATGATATCAAGAAATTTTGAAAAAGCATAAATGAGAAACATGAACATAAAGAAAGAATTCACTCGTGATTCTCCATACGCCATTTTGGTCTTCCTTGTCCTCCTTGTCTCCACGAACCACATTGCTTTGAGGTTGTCAAATGAAGAGTGGGAGATTGAGTGGGCTTAAGTGTGGAATGATCTCAACTAGCATAACAATATATATGTGTGTGGGTGATGATTTGGGAATGATGAGGGTACTATGGAGATGCTTATGATGTCAAGAGGACAACATAAGTTTACAATTATTTATGGATAAAAGGGCAGCATAATGATATGATAAAAATTAGATCAAAGGCCAACATGAGGATGCATAAAAAGTGGATTCCTTTGATATTAGTAGAGGCTTCAATTTATAGAGTTGGAGGCTTGGAAATCAACGGTCAAGATTAAAAGGGGGATCAAGGGCTTAGATTGAAAGGGAATATAGTCGCAGGCTTGAAGGCTTATCCTTGTGACAAGTGTCACAAGGAGAAGTGGGTGCAAGGGTAAGTGTGCTCACACGTGTCAGAAAATCTTGTGAAGTCTAAGAGGTGACAAGTGGAAACACTTGTGGAAAGGTGTAAGGGCTAGTGGAAGAGAGTTTATGACACATGAGCCAAAAGGGGAAAGAGTAGGGTGGCTCTATGGGGAAGAACATCTTTACACATGTTTGAGAACCCCTTGGTCAAAGGTGATGTGGATGTGTGAAGTGACTTGTGAGTCACATGTGGGGTCACATGTGGGTTTGGGTAGATATGTAGTATTTTTAATTTGAATAAATATTAACATTGGTTAGGCTTTGGATTAATTAGGATAATGAGGGGATTAGATGATAGGTTTGTAGGAATCGCTAAATTAGCCTAATTAATCATGGATTAATTTAGCTAATTAGGATTAGGGATAAAAATAGAATATTCCACAAAGATGAGTTTGATTTAAAAAAATTAATCAATATTTGGAAGACGTGAAAAGGGGATATTAATTAAATATAATTTAATTAATTTAAAGGTAATGGTAGGATCATATAATTAATTAAATTAACCATGCGATAAATACATAATTAATTAAATATTAATATAGTCAATTTTATGTGTCTACATTTTCAATTTTTTTTTTGTTGGTTACCTCTGATTGACCATTACTTTGAGGGTAACATGGAGTTGCAAATCGGCGTTGGATATGAAATTGATCACAAAGTTCAGGCACCTCTTGATCTTTGAATGGGCGCCCATTATCAGTAACTATGTGCATATGGACTCCATATCGACAGATGATATAGTTAAGAATGAATTTCACTATCTAATTTCCATTGGTATAAGTTAGAGGGATTGCCTCAAGCCACTTGGTAAAATATTTGGTGGCTATTAGAAAGAAATTGTGTCCATTAGAAGAGGTAATATTAATCTTCCCTACAAGGTCTAGTCCCCATTGGGAAAATGGCCAAGGTGATGTTATTGGTTGGAGATCCTAAGTAGGCACATGGATTACATCTACGTGTATCTAGCACTGTCTGCATTTTTGGACATATTTATAAGCATTTTTCTCCATGGTTGGCCAGTAATATCCTGTCCTTAATAGTTTCTTTGCTAATGTGGGATCATTGGAATGTGTGTCATAGATACCATCATGTACCTCTTTTAAGGCTAATTGCACTTCTTTGAAATTCAGACATTGAAGAAGGGTCCCATCAAATCTCTTTCTATATAAAGTGACAGCAATGATAACATGTCTAGATGCTTGGCATATGAGAGTTTACCTTTGATTTCTAAAAATCTTAGGAGACATGTATTGGTCATGCAATTATGCATATATTTCATTGTACCATGGTGATTCGAGTCCCACTATCATGCATACATATTCAAAAGAGGGGATCTCATATGATGGTATTATTAGTTGTTCCACTATGAACTTGAACTGAGTTTCAATATTTGGCATATCCAAAAGGGATCCTAAAGTTTTCATAGCATTTTTTGCTTTATTTTGTTGTCTAGGAATATGCTCAAAGGTTATATGACTAAATTGTTGTTTGAGTTCTTAAATCATTTGTTTGTAGAGCGTCAACTTGTCATCCTTGGTCTTATAATCGTCATTGACCTTATTAACAATGAGTTGTGAGTCTTCATTGACATCTAATTCTATTATTTTCCACTGAATGGCAGTATGAAGACCTATGATGAGGGCTTCTATTCAGCTATGTTATTTGTACATGGGAAACTTATTCTATAGGACTTTGGAATTGAGTCACCTTGAGTGACAAAGAGAATTCTGGCACCTTCCCTATGTTTGGTATAAGATTCATCAAAGTACAACTTCCAAGTTGTTGATGTTGTTAGTGTGAACACAAATTCATCAGGAAAGTTCGCTAACATTGGGTGGTTGTCTTGCACAGGAGCTTCTAACAATTGATCTGCTATGATTTGGCTTTTGATCACCTTTCTATCCACATACTCAATATCTAACTCACTTAAGATCATGACCCATTTGGCCAATCTTTGTGTTAGGGCAATTTTTCTCAAAAGATATTTAAGAGGATCAAAACATGTTATGAGTTTAATCTTATGGCTAAGCATGTAGTGTCTAAGATTTTGAGATGCAAATATCATAGCCAAACATGCTCTCTCTATGGGAATATAATTAAGTTCATACCCCACAAATGTTTTTTTGGTGTAATAGATGGCTCTTTCTCTCCCTTGGTCATCATGTTGTGCCAATAGTGCCCCTAAAGACAAATTTGTTGCTGAAATGTACAAAAGAAAAGGTTTACTCGGTATTGGTGGAACTAGTATCGATGTTGATAAGAGGTAGTCTTTCAATTCTTGGAATGCTTCCTTGCATTGATATGTCTATTTGAAGGTTACACCTTTCTTCAGAAGGTTTTGAAATTGTTGGCATTTTAAAGCTAGTTGTGCTACGAATTATCTGATGGATTGCAATCTTCCCTGTAAGATCCTTAACTGTTTGAGCATGGATGGTGGTGGCATTTCTAGTATGGATTTTACCTTTTCAAGATCCACCTCAAGTCCTCTATTGGATACAATGAATTCCAAGAGTTTTTGAGAGGTTACGCCAAAGACATACTTTTTGGGGTTAATCCAAACATTGTATTGTTTAAATCTATCAAAGATTTTGGCGAGAACCTCAAGATGATCATCCCTAGTTTTTGAATTTGTTAGTAAGTCATCAACATAATCTTCCATGATACCATGTATCATATCATGGAACAGGGTTGTCATTTCTCTTTGATAAGTGGTGCCCACATTTTTTAATTATAGCCCAAGAAACCATCCATGAGTGAAATTGTTTTATGCCTAGTAGTTAGGTCTACAATCATATCTATGTGGGGGAGCAGGAAGTCATCCTTGGGACAAGCTTTGTTCATATCCCTAAAGTCTATGGAGATTCTTATGCCCCTAGTAGATTTGGTCAATGGTACTAAATTTGATATCCATTCTGCATAATCTATGGGCCTTATGAAGCCCACATCTAGCAACTTTTATAGTTCCACCTTTACTAGCAAAGTCATTTGTGGGTGCATCTTACGGAGCTTTTGTTTATATGGCTTCATTCCTGGTAGTAATGGTAAATAATGCATCACTAACTTTGGATGCAATCCCAACATATCAGATTATGACCATGCAAATTTTATTGGTCTTTGTTTGAAGAAATGGATAGATTTTTCTTTTTCCTTTGGTTTGAGAGACTGAGCCGAATGTATCTAGTGTATAGTTTAAGTATCTCCAATATTGACTTCCTCTATGTTTTCAACAAGTAATGTTGAACTTTCTTGGTCAATGGAGAGATCATCTAGTTATCTTTTGATGTAATTTGGTTCATCACAATCTTTTGAATGAGAGGAAGAACATGCTTCTCCAAAATAGGTTGTTCTATCCAAGTCTATTACAAATCCGGCTTTGTGATCATCATAGGGAAATCCATCTCATTCACCTAGGAATTCTACTATAACCTCACAATTTTCAAACCAATCAAGATATGGTTGGTCTTGTTTCCCCCAGTCTATCAAGTGGGGATACATGAAACAAAGGTCTTTATCTTCATTTGGAGAAGGTATTGTTGATATCATGCAAGTCCTTGTATAAAAATAATGTCACTAGGAATTTGGGTCTATTTCTTTATCTTCATAGATGATACCATCATTAACAGGTGGTTGATGATCATAAGACATGTTTACTGCATAAGTGTTGTTGCTATGGAGGTACATCCATTCGTACTCATGAGAATATGTGGTTATACTTCCAATGTAAGTCTCTATACCTGATCCATCTTCATATGGTTAATCAATCTCTTCAATTGAAGGGAGTGGAGTTTCAGCATTGATGAATAGTGGGATATTCTCATGACTTGTGGATCCTTCCTCTGTGATAGAGATAGCACTTAATCCTTGGATGAGAGACTAAGGTAATGTGATTTTGATGTCACTACCTGGTTCTATACTTATCTCTATTAATGTGCTAGTTGTTGATGATGATGCGAAATGGGTACTTGATTCATTTATTGGTGTTATTCCCATTTCTGTAACTGCATTGACATGTGATGTTGGTTCTATTCTCATTTATATAACTATATTTACATCTGATTCTAGTGTAAACATAATTAGTGACAAGTTATTCTGACTTGGTGACTCGGGATCATCATTCTTATTTATGTGTGGTGATGTTGAATTTGGCAAATTTAGTACAACCAGGTCATCTAATTTGACAGTTGTTTTTCTTCTTATCATGCTACTATATCTCAATCTTTTATTCCTTCGGTTTTCTAATTGTAATATTGGTTCAATGATGCCTTGAGCATGTTCCCCTAATCCTATTGTACCATCATAACCTTGCTTCTCCAAAATTTTGAAGCCATCTCCATATTGATCTAAAGGAAGGTTGATGTTTGAAATGTTATATTCTTCTTTATATATCCATATATTCACATCCTCCTCCAGAGATTATTCATTTGATTCTCCCCGCCTTATAAAAGAACAAGAGGAAGAATATCTAACCACCTCTTTTCCCTTGTCTCAATTTTTAGAGTTTGGTAGTTGTCTCCCGAAAGATCTTGGGGATAAAGATAATTGCTTGACAGATAGTGTGTCTAAAATAGAATACTCATCGCATCCTTCTTCCTTGATTAGGAGTAGTGGTACAATAGGTGTGCAGGATGAAGATGCCTATTTGTCAGAGATTGTCAATGATTCCAACTGTGAGGTGAGAGGAGTTGCTTGTTTGATAGGAACCTGGTTGCCTGTGCTTACCCTCGACTAATTGCAATGTTGGAATGGGTTAAAATCCCCTTGTATCGTGATCTCATTGCCATTGTAAGGAAAATTGACACATTGGTGATATGTTGATGGCATGACCTGCATGGTATATATCCATGGGTGACCCAGTAGCATGTTGTATCCCAACTCTCAATCCAAGACTTGGAATGTGACATCAGTGGTGATCTATCCTAGTTGTACAGGAAAATTAACCACTCCTTTTGAGGGGCATTCCTCATCATCATAATCTTTATTGTTTATTATTTTAGTAGGATCAATATGATGGTGTGAGCAGCCCAATGCTTTAACCAGATTAAGAGTGCATATATTGAGGCCAGCTCCACCATCTATTAACACTCTTTTGAATTTTTGTTTATTGACAAATACTTCTAGATGGAGGGGATTATTATGCATAGGTCTATATGTCACTACATATTTCTCTATAAATGCCACATAAAAAGAAGATATGTTCCCAACCATGGATTGGAAAGTATTCTCATCTATGTTGCAAGTGATGATAGACTCCTGGAGAGCTTTATCTAGGATTGCCTTGTGACTTGGGGAAATATGAAGCAACTCAAATAGTAATATCTATGTAGGGTTTTTTCTTAACTGATCAACCACATTGTAGTTACTTGGTGGTGGAGGAGGATTGGACAAAACCCTTTACAATCTGACTTTTGACTGGCGAGTAACAATTACACAATCCTAGTTTCTTGGGTTGACAATGATTGTGGTGACTATCTCATCTCCTGCACTAACTTCATTGATTGTATAATCATAGGCTACCTTGGTGTAGTTTTCAGTGTTATCTTGTGTCCTTGAACTAGAAGTCTTTCCTTTATCATTTTTGACAAAAGAATCCTTGAAGATAGTATGGTTTGTGTTGGCAGATCCTTTATTAAAATCCACAATAATGTCCCCCATCTATAAGATCTTGTATCAAGTTCTTGGGATTATTAAAATTTGATATTTTGTGACCTTTGGTGTGATGGTATTTGCAAAAATCATTGTCATTCAACCAAATTTCTTTGAAAGGACCTAGTTCATATGGTCCAATCTATGGTAGAGTTATTACATTAGTTTGTATCAACTTTTTAAGAGCTAACTCAGTCAGTTCTCCAATTGGTGTGTAGTTTCTCCTTGGTGCATTGTTCCTTGGGGCTCTGGGGTTACCGAATTGCACTACATTTTCATTTGTAGATACTATATTGTTATCTTGAGATTGGTTGTTACTTGGCTTAAAGGAATTAATTAGTCCTTGTAGTGACACCACTAGTTGAGCTCCGTTTACCACACGGGCATCTACAACTCCATCATTCATCATGTTCTTGTTTTTCGACCAATATTTTGATTTCTCATCGCTAACGCTATTGGTCGAACCACTTTCCTTATTATTTTGTAAAATTCCTTGCTCTACAAGACCTTTCTCATACTTTAAACCCTTTTTTTGTGATTTCCTTGAAGGTGTTGAGACATTGCATTTGCAGTGGATACTTGATCTGAGGAATGAGATTTTCAATAAATATGTCCACTTGTTCTACTTTTGTCCAGGATATGACTAAGGCATCTATGGTACAAAGATCTCCATCTTTGTAAAAATGCAATGAATGTATTAGCTTCTCTTTGTTTAGTAGCACATAAATCCATTAGAGTGACTGGATTATCTATATTATGTGAGAAGTTTATTATAAACTACTCAGCTAGCTCTCCCCATGAGGTAATCTTTAGTGGGAGGTGTGAAAACCATTCTAGTGTTGCTCCTCCTAGACTTTTGGGAAATAGGTGCATCAAGTATGTGTCTTCATGAGCTACCTCAATACATGCAATGAAGAATTCCCTGACATGATCTCAGGGATCACCTTTCTTTCTTTATTTATCAAACTTGGGAGTTTCAAAATGTAATAGAAAGGGTGGCATGTACAAGCTCCTATCAAAGGGATAAGGATGGGGATCCTCCATGGTATAATGTTTCTTTCCATTTCCAATTTGTATGTTTGTCATCTATCTTTGGAGGTTTTGAACTTGTTGAGCCAAGATCCCTATCTAGGTCAGAGGTGTGTTTGCTTCATATGTATTACCCACAAAAGGATTGGTGTTCGAGTATACTGGAGACTATTGGAACATTGATTGATTATTCTATTGTGTGCTATGACCTCCATTGGGCATTGTGAAGTAGGTGAATTGTGTCCTGAAATTAGTCTATCTAGATCCACATAAACCAGTGGAGCCTTGATTCAAACCTTGACTATTGTAAGTAGATCCCATAGAGACTAATACTGATAGTTGAGAAGTACTTCTGGGAATTGTATTCTAAGTTGCACTTGTTTGAGCTTGTGTAGAGGTATTTGAGACATTTGATGTGGGTTGTGAAGTAAAATTGGAGGTTGTTTGAGATGTGACATTGGCAGTTGAGGACACAACACCTGATTGAGAACTCTGAGTTGAAGCCAAGGTGGCTTGGGTTGTTGTTGCTTGCATGTTCTGAGGTGTATTGTGGGTTGAGATTGAAGATGTACCTTGTGTTTGTGTAGAGTTTGGTGTCTGATTTATATTTTGATTCAAAGTTACTCCTGGTGGTAAGATTGTTGAAATGTCAAAGTTTTGGGGTAACTTGGCTCCATTTTGAATTAAAAGGGAAAGATATATGCCCCTATCATTATTAATAAGCACATTGAGAACCATGAGGACTTGCAGATCTTGTTGGACGGTGTCAAGTTCTTCTTAGGTCAAGTTTTATTGGATTTCTTATGTTGAAAGCATATTGTTCATATTTGTTGGCAGTGTTGTAGCTCTTCGAGGCTACGTGTGTTGATAGGTTGACAAGTCCATATTCCACGTAGGATTAAGAAATGGGTCACTATTTGGGTCCATCTTATTCTTAGCCTTTTGTGACCTTGTTAATGTTGGAATCAATGAACATTTAGGAGGGGGAGTTAATCGATGTTTTGAAATTTGCAAACTTATTAATCTGATTCATAAACCACCGGATGCACGAGAAAGAAAATGAAATGTAGAAACTCAAAGAAAACAACAATAACACCAAAAATTTTACGTGGAAACTTGGAAAGGTAAAAACCATAGTGGGATTTGAACCCACAATATTATTATACATAAGGGGAATACACTTGCATTCAAGCACACTCACTAGAGCTCACTACTCAATTATAAAAAGGGATACAACTCGAAGGAAGGCTCATTACCTTACAGACTATTAAAAATGATTACAATAACAAATGAATTGAATTATAGCATCTACATATGCCAAAATGTAGTTCTAGTTAAGCTCATATTGTCTCATGCACCTGATTTGTCACTCTGCTCTATTTTCCTACTCTATTATTCACCGGACCACTAAAACCTTCAATCACATTCACTAAACTTGCAAATTCACTCATACAAACTCTTTTCACTCATGACATTCTCTAAAATACACATCCATATCAATCTTATATATCCGCACCAACAAAAAGAATCATTAACCATGTCAGCTTCCAAAAACCACATAACATGCAACATGAAATGTGTATCACCAAGTCAACTTAATCCATCCAAAAATCCAAATGCAAACCCAAACAAGATTATGACAAGCTTCCCATAAGTCAGCCCAATCACCTCGAACATGAAACTGATCACCAAAATCAACCCAACAAATCCACAACACACCTTACACCAAAATAGCTCTACTCTAACTGAATTATTGGATACCGGACCTCAAACCTTGCTCACGAATCAGCACTGGATATCCAGATCACAAGATAAGATGCCTCAAACCTCAAATCACCTACCTTAATCACTACAACCAAAATTACATCAGCAAAATCAAGATGTGCATACTGATTTCATGCTCCACTGGTTATTATGTTCCACCTTCTAGACTTATGCCTTATGAATAAAATGACTTCCAGTAAAAACAATCTATGTACACCCGATGTGATTACCGAACTGATTTTCCATCAATGACAACCCCTAAGCATCTTCCATGTAGTAGAGTTCATCGAAATAGTGTCTCTTTCCAATATTTAAGGGCATGAATGACACCTAGGACAAGTTGGAAATGCAAGACCTATGACAAGTTACAATGCACTTAGGATGACAATGCTAGACTCTTGGATTGAACGAACATTATGTATGCAAAATATTTATGACACTCTATTGGGGATTGGGACAAGGAGGTTTTGGAGGAGGTTGCTGAGGATTGGGATGAGGATGTTGTTGTTGTTGCAGTCTAAGTCTTTCAAGTCTTTGCTGAATAATTTCTCTTTCAGCTACTCTTTGGATTCAGATTGCTTTTCATATTTCTTCATCTATGAAAAATTGAAATCTCATATACCGGGGAACACTTGTTATTAGCCTCCAGGCAAGGTTATCAAGATCGTCAATGATTTCTTCTTGGTCATCATTTGGTCCCAAATTAGATTGTAGAAATGATGGAAAGAAACCATCACTATGCAAAACCATTGCGAGACATTCTATGAATATGCAACTAAAGAAGATAACTTCTTAAAGGGAAAATGCAACTAATGGAGACTCAATCTTGTAAGGAAACTTGCATCCATCTTTATGACAATTTCCACATAATCCATTATAAATTTCAATCAAATCAACACATAGAAGCCATATGCAAAGAATAGACAACGTAACCATGAAAATGTGACATAAGATAAATCTTGGGAAAAACCTCAAGAGGGAAAAACCCAGCCTCCAAAAGCATCATCCACCATTTATTATCAGCAATGCATCCATTACAATACAACTAAAAAAAGCCTTTGAAAACCCAACCGTACCCAAGAACTCCATGTGACCAAGCATGAATCCAAACACCCCATGCCATGCTTCCACCTTCACAAATGCTAACGTGGCTAACCCAAACAACTACCCTTGTGGTGCATTTATAGAGACAAGCAACTATAAAACCACCAAGTGGTATTACATCAAAACCATGTACCCAAAACCATGTGACAATAAAATATAATATTTTTCCTACCTACCCTTGACCCACATTTAATATTGGGTACTTCATCACAATTACATTCCCCAATATTAAATAAATACAATATAATTATACCAATGTGTCAATACAACTCATCAAGTGGTTACAACAATATTCCAAGGGAATGTTTATATGTTGCATATCCATCTAGGTGCTCCTAGGTGCAACAATACAATATGATATTATAATATAATTTCATGTCCACCTCACACAATAATAAATTAATACTGATGAAATTATAAGGCACTGAGAGGGGGGGTGAATCAGTGATAGTAAAAACAATATCAATTTGAATATCAATTTCACCAATTTAAAACTCAGTAGACATGTAAGAAATAACACCAAATATGCAGTCACCACACAAAGCATAAACCACATGACACAAGAGTTTATACGTGGAAAAACCAAATGGGAAAAACCACGGTGGGTGTTAGTACCCACAAGATCCACTATCTGCAGTATAGAGATCTAACCGGTTAAGGTCTACAACACTCAGTTAGGGGCACACCCTATTAAAAGTGTCTAAGTCAAGTTAAGAGCTATACAATAAGGCCTGTGAGGATCACCACTGCTAGGAGATACCCAAGTTACTAGGATTTGCAAACACAAGTTAATGTGTCACCTGGTAAGAGGATTTAATGATCAGAACTATAAGGATCTGACTGCACCCTATTAGGAGTGACCTTGTAAAAGGATTTTCTTGCTGCAACTGTTAGGAAGTCAACAAGTACAAATGATCTTAGTATAACACCTTTTGTGTCTGATAAGATCCACTTTAGAACATTACAACATTACAAAGACTTCATCTCTCAACTTCTCTGATCTTCGCACTATCACAAATACACAATTCGCTCATCTCCTATCACACTATCAATCTCATGTATAAATATCTTTTCATACCTCATCACACAATTAAAATTATCATAAGGTCGGCTTAGAACCTTATGAAAATTTCCTAGGTTCAATGCATCTATACAATCTTGCATTTCACGCTTTAGTTATGTCGGCCTCCGACATAATAAATCCAATTATGTGTCGTTTTACTGATCTGAGTGATTTTCATCACTATCGGTTAAGTCTCCATCAACTAATCTATTTTGTCAAACAAATCACGTTCACCTAATTGATTCAACATGTGCAATCGCAAACATATCTTCATTTGATAGTCTTCAATGCTACTGCAAAACCACATCATCTCAATCTTCATGATTTTCATGTACCGGTTGTCGAAATGTAACATTCTGTCATTTACCAGTTGAAGTCCTAATTACCGGTTCTGATAAAAATTGTTTCTGCTTTACCGATTAAGTCTAGTCGGTTGAACTATAGGACTTAGATGAATTAAAGAAAAATACTTTCTAATCAATGACAACATACAAAATAGTCATCATACATAAATCTAATCACTATGCACAACAGACATATATTGATTACATCAAGCAAACACACATTACCGGTATAGTACAAATGATCAAATGCCAACAAATACAACAATGAAACATTATTATGCAAGGTGTAAAATGCCATTTTCCCAACATTCTCCCACTTGTATATATTGCATAAGGGCCAAGAATTAATCCTTCACATGAACAAGAGACCGATCTCTCCACGCACATATACCATCTTGGAATCCAACTGCTCCATGTACTCCATCAAGATACCTACAAAAAGAAACAAAGTGACCACCATCTCATACTTGAATGCTCCCACCCTCCATCATGCCACCACCACTGGACATGATAGGGTCATCCAAAGAGAAAGCCACACAATCTATTGCAACAAATGATAAATCCTGCATCAACTGATATCTGAAAACAAACACTAATCCAAAGGTATCCAATGCAAAGGTAGTTGTTTACATAATTGAAATAACACCCACAACAAGTGCTAACACATCAACTATGCATGCCTCCAAGGCATACAAACTAGGTGAATAACATCTCATCAATATATGCAACCTGTAACATGCAACCATAAGCCCCAAGTGCAATACCTGCCATGTATGTACACTAAGGAACTTTCACAACATAGGTAATGTCAATAGCAAAAATGAATCCACTAACAACATATGATGGAAGTGTAACCATGTAGTATCAAGAACATCCACATCAATATGAACATGTAGTAAATCGATAACCTACAAGTACCACTCTCACACCATGTCTCCAACATTCTCCCATGTTCTCCACGCCAACAAATGAAAGAGATAAAGGAACCTCTGTGTCATCTCCCACATGACAACACATGAATACAAAACCAGTGAACACATACCTCCAAACAATCTCCAGCCAATGTAATGTGAATATGAACATCCAAGAAGATAACTGAAACAAAGAGAGAAACACTGCAAATCAAATCCTATAGTATGTCCTTATACACACACCTCTAAATGCTAGTTGTGTCAAGTATGATCTCCTCCATAGAACCCCACATGAAAAGAATAACAACACCCAAACATCATTCAGTCCCTTAGACTAAACCAACACATATAACATGTACTCAACATGGATGTAAGCCTCTCATAACCAAGAAGATCAAACTAAATATCAATTCCCAAGCCTAGGGAATACACCCAATAAACCATCTCCCAAAATAATATCAATGACTACCACCATCATAATAATAACTCAAATGCACAAGGAGATAACCAATGCCATACATCTCTTAAATGGACCCTCCAAAACTAACAGACTCATTGTAGCTCAAGATCCATATCTATGAAAGATAAGCATAACGTAATGCACTTGAAAGGAACAATGAGCAATACCTCTCAAGTAGTAAATCGTTGAGTAGACCAAGAGTGGGGAATGAGAATGTTCATCAAGCTATCCAAGTCATCATGACTCACACTAAGAACAATCTCCTCTCAATTCCATGCCAAGTTAATGCTCCTCAGACTTCCTACTAAAACAACCAATCGTCTCAACACATATCTCTAATCACAAGAGAATACTAGCATCACCAACATCTTAATGTATCCATGAGCACCTATAACCAATCTATCCATGTCAAACTCCAAATTTAACATAGCACCATCATGAAGTATCAATCAAATGATCATACACTCAATACAAAGAGAACCACCAAGATCAATGTCAAAGCTCCAATCTCGAGAACTAGGAACATAAACATGCCTTATATGAACATATCAAATAGCCATACCATGCCAAAACTCTAAATTCATATCAAGAGTGTACCATGGAATAATATAAGTCTATCCTACCAACAACGATAGCATGTCAAATGAAAGCATAAAATCACTCCTCAACCAAGGACTCCTTGAGCCCTCAAGATGTAAACATCTCCTAGCAGTGTGCCTGCAAATGCAAGAGAACCCTTCTACAAAAATATGATCTAAGGCATCCTCCAACATATGCACACTAAGAAGATCATCCACCAACCAAAACGGTGAATACTCATCACTTCTACAAGCTCCCACTGAACTATGATACTAAGCTATCCACAACATTGTGATAACCATTTCCTAAATGAAGAACATATAGGTCTACACACATCCAATTAAAATGTCAACAATATCAAGTAAACCATGAACTCTATCTCAAGAAGAAACATACAACCACCAACAAACTACCAATCAGGAATCAATCCTACACTGCCGACTCATCACTATCAAAAGCTTCCACTGAAAGTGTAATCAAATAAATAACCAAGCTATCATGACATCATGATCAAATACATGTTACAATTCCCATGCCAACTATCCAAGTATTGTAACATCATCCATCCTCTTATCTCAAAACAACCATACCAATGCACAAATGACCATAGACAAAATCAACTAAGGAGTATTCACCACAATGAATCAAACTTGGTGGATATAGACAATCCACATCTGAACCATCCACTGCAACTTAAAGGTTCAGCTCAAACCTACCAATCACATTACTCATAGATCCAATCACTAAACATGCAAACTCATCATCACATTACTAAATTCCAAACTAAGATATCAAAGAGAATAATCCCATATACAACATGACTCAAACACCAAATCAACATCCAATTTGATTTTCCAAACAAGTCCACAATCAAGTACCATAGTCAAAGGAACCAAATAAGCATCAAGGAGATAATCAACAACCTCCTAACATAAACCAAATCACCATAAACATGATTATGTCATGTTAATGTATAAAATGTACCTACATACCCATGACACCATAATCATAAACATCATTGTACTTGTACTCAACTATCACCCACACGAGACTCCAAGTCTCAAATCATGTCCAATCATGTCCTCGAACCGAATACAACCTGTGTACTTGTCACCATCAAATTCCAACTCTGAAAAACACTTGTAAACCTCTCCAAACTCATCAAATTGATAAAATAATAGCACCACTAATTATTCAACTGAACATGCTCTCCAACGCCTATTTGAAATCCAAAATATGATTTCGTATGCAAAAGTTATGATAAAAAATGTGTAAAAGAGAATATCAGGCTTCCAGGCCCCAAAAAATAATCAAAACATCAAAACCATGAGACCAAAACTATACCAAACTATAGTGTTCATAATTATCTTTCCAACGAGTATAAGAAGTCCAAAATCCGACACCCCGGGTAAAAGTTATGCCAGTTGGAAGAAAAACATTCAATTTCACTATATGAGCAACATTTATGAATTTCAAAAAATTCAATTGAACTTAACTTTTTGGGTGGGGTCCACCGCTCGGACCCACTCCCTCCATCTTCCAACATATTCCATGGCAAAATAATTAATTTCAAGCATTTAATAAAAACGTTTAAAAGGTGGGATTTTTTTATTTATTTTTAATGGCGGTTTTAAATTTTTTGTCTTAAAGCCCAAAGGGCTGGGTCGGTGGGGCTACCAATGGTGGGTCAGCATTGCAGGAACCCATCGTCGGTGGGGCTACCAATGGTGGGTTGGCATTGCAAGAACCCATCATCGGTGGGGGGCTCGGCCACAGGAGGCAGGGCATTCCGGCTCTGCCAACGCTTCTAGGGTTACAACCCTGTCAGCACCCACACATCCGGCACTAACCTGCAATGCATGGGGTGTGGGGTGAGGTACACCTCACCCCCCAGAATAAATTAAATTTTTTTATTTCCAATGATTTTTTTTAAAAGCCGACCCCCTTTTATATATATATATTTTATTTTCTACAGGTTCGGATTTTTAATCCGATATAATTTGTGGACTGTCACAAATTTGACAATCATCGGGGAATTATCCAAAAAATTGTAATATTTTCAACTATGACCAAACTGGGGCAAATTATATCATTTCTCAGCGAACCTGAATCCATCCATGAGGTACGTTTTGTGCCATGGGGCCAAATCGGAAAGCTCACCCCTAAAACCCTCATTTAAACAAATTTTTCAATGATGCCCTAGATTGACCAAATTCGTCAAACCCCAAATCTACAAACAACCCATTATAACAGCAAACACAAATAACATAGATCTACAATAACAACCTACAAAACCATATATCTTTCTTTGTCTTTTCATTCTTTCATGCATTCATGGATTCCAACTAGGGTTATAAACATCATTAAACCAATAGCTCTTATACCACTTGTAAGGAAACTTGCAGCCATCTTTATGACAATTTCCACATAACTCATTATAGATTTCAATCAAATCAAGACATAGAAGCCATATGCATATAATAAACTGTTGGCAAATGCACACTCCAATGAGATATTGTAAGTGATTGAAGGTTTTGTCATTGATGACAACCTTACAATCCTATGACACCGGCAAGACAATTTACCGACACCAGAAAGGACAGACTCTACACCGGCACACAGACCACTAGCAGTGAAAGAAAGTATACCGGCACCCAGGCCGATAGGATTTTTGTTTATAATATATTTTGTAAATTATTGTAAAATCATTGTAAGCCGACTTGGCATGTTGTAAAATGACTCATATATGTATGAGATCATTATAGAACCTTTGGTAAGAAAGTAGATAGGTGAAATAAGGCAGACCTATTATGTGAATTATAGGTTAAGGATTTATGTATGAAGCAGAGCTATAAACAGGTACTGGATCTGGCATAGTAGATGTTATTTTGAAGCAGTACAAGACATTAGATTTATATAATCCATTTTGTAAGTCAGTGAGACTTCCCATTTTGTAATTGAGCAGTGAGCTCTAGGCACTTGGCCTTCCTACATGTGCAGGCCCCTATTGTAGCAGTAATATTCTCTTATTGGCCAGTAAGTGAATATTGTGGGTCACAAATCCCACTGAGGTTTTTCCCACACCGGGTTTTCTCGTTAAACTACTGTGTTATGGTGTGTGTCATGTGGTTGTTGTTATCTATGTTTATTGCATTACTTTCTGTTTACCAGTATACA
The DNA here is from genome assembly GCF_030272615.1 of Cryptomeria japonica. Taxonomy (NCBI): domain Eukaryota; kingdom Viridiplantae; phylum Streptophyta; class Pinopsida; order Cupressales; family Cupressaceae; genus Cryptomeria; species Cryptomeria japonica. The sequence goes on along the minus strand of NC_081408.1, from coordinate 164,348,340 downwards.
TTGTTGATATGCTTTACATGTTTTAATTCAAGAAAATATTATCACCGGTTAGATACTAATTCACCCCCCCCCCCTCAGTATCTTTGGGAATCCTAACAATTGGTATCAGAGCTTGGTCCTCTATTTTCAGAAGCCTAATAGCTTGAGGAAGATCTTGACACCGATAGAGATGGAAAACTTGATGAAGCAATTAGAAGTAGCTCTCTCAAACTATGATGCAGAAAAGTTGAAAAATATCAAACTTGAAAATGATCTAAAGGCTGCATAGGATATTATTCAAGCACTTCAAGAAAATCTTACCATTGCAAGAAACAAGAGAAGAGAACTTTGTGAAAAGATGCAAAATGAGAATGATGAAAAGGAAACTCTTAGTGATCTGTTAAACAAGTTGAAACAAGAAAACATGGAGATGCAGGATATGACTATGAGATTTTGTAAAGAAATTGAAGATAGAAAGAAAAATGAGGAAGATCTAACTAGAAGACTAAGTGATGCTGCAAATGAGAACACAAGACTTAGCTATGAAAATGATATGTTGAAGACAGATCTGATGCATACACAGAATGACTCAAATGAAATTATGAGACAAAAATAAATCTTGGAAAGAGAACTGGATACTGCAAATCAGCACAAAGAAAAATTCAAGAAAAGCTCGGAAGAACTTGGTGACTTGTTGAAAAATCAGAAACCTAATGGTGACACTTGTGGCCTTGGCTTTGAAGCTAGTGAAAGCTCTGGTACTGCAAACACACAGGGTCATGGAAAACTGGTAAGACAACCTACTACTTATAAATTTAATGGCAAATGCTTTAACTGTAACAAGTATGGTCATAGAGCAAATCAATGTAGATCTAGAAATTATCAGAATACTAATACACCCACCGGTCAATGTTCTAAATGCAACAAAGTTGGTCATAATTCAGAAAATTGCAGAATGAATGTAAGATGTTATGTTTGTGGAAGATTTGGACATTTATCTAATCAATGCAGAACACAAATCGACATAGGATATGGGAAAGCTATTCAAAAAAATAATGTGACTTGTTATGCCTGCAACAAGATTGGACAAATTGCTAAATCTTTTAGAAGCAAGTCCTCACCAGTAAATAACAAAGGTCCTAGTTTGAAAGGTAAAGAAAAGGTTGAAGAGGTGTAGCGTCGTAAATTGTACGCACTTGCTAGGGTGGTACAATTTCACACCTAGTTTAGCACCCGCCTTGGCGCATTTTGTATTTTGCATTGCATTTCCCCTTTAGCACTTAATTAATTAAATTAATTAGGTCTAAGGTCCTATTTTATCATTTCCTACATCATAAAGTTGGGCCCTTTCATTAAAGTGTGCCCTTTTCATTTTATTCCTCCAATACATCATTTAACCAAAAACCCTGATTAGGTCCTATTTTGAACTTGGGGGCTTGATTTTGGGGGTCAAAACATCTCGAAATCACCTGTAACTTCGGGATTCTCTCTAAAATCATCATATCCGACAGTCCTGAAAATTTGGTGAAAAGTTGTCGGGACCATGGCGCCCGGAGTGCAACATGGTCCCGGACATTTTTCCCAAAATTTTAGGAGCACGATCCAATCATAAAATAAAGCTTAACCCCAAGAAATTGGCAGGATATTCAATCTCTAGGTCGGCCAAAAGTCGAAATTAAGACCTAGGGTTTCATATATAAGAGCTCTCTTTCTTCATTGGAAAGGAGGGGATTTTCATTTCCAGGAACCTCATATGCAGCAAAAGAGCAGATCTTTGAAGACTTCAACAACATTCAACATCCTTCTATCAAGCATTTATCAATTTCATTCATCCATTTAGGGCTTGGAAGACATTGAAGAACAATAGGAGATTACCGACTGAAGATTGGCTTGTACTCCTCCCTTGAGGGTTGGGTATGATTTCATGTTGTTTTCATGTCTTTGCATAAGCTTCAACATATCCTTTATTCATGCTTTAGATCACTTTGCATCTTGATTTAGAGCATTTACATTATCATTTATGAGCAATTAGGGTTTACTTTCTAGGTTGCTCTAGTTTGCTTACTTGCATCTTAGGACCTTGCACACACACTAGGTCTGCACACACAATACATTTTACAATACAACTTGGCTATTCGTGGAGGTAGAAATCACCGAAGCGGGGGTTTGACTAAGGCAAAACCCTATATAGCCGCCCAAACATCTTTTCAGATATAAGTGCAGGTTTCGGGACTCGGACAACGCCGCAGGTTGGAGATCCGGGAATAGCAGGTCGAGACAGCACTCCGCACCAAATTTCAGAGCAAAAGACCAGGACAAGGGCGTGGGGTGCCCTGGTCCTGCTAGGACAGGGGCGCTGGGCGCCCTGGTCCTTCTATCAGACAGCAACTTTCAGCAACTTTCTGACAGCTTTTCAGGTTGCAAAAACAGCAGTTTCAGGAGCAAAATCAGGACAGTGGCGCCCGCACCCCCATCCCGAACATTTTCACTCAGATTTTAACACCGGGTACGCATTTACATTCTTGTCTTGTCCTTGTGTTTATAGCTTTCCATTGTTTAAGTTCAATTCTGCAATCTTGTTGTTAGTTCATACTTGCACTTTGGGGTTAGGAATTGAACTTGCATCATTTTATCTTTCAATTACAACAAAGGAATAGAAATCCTAATAGGTAGCCCGTGGCTCTCTCTTCCACAAAAAGAAGTAGCCAATTGTGTGATACCTCTAGGCTCTTTCGTATTCCACAAATGTGTGATTGAAAGTGAGATTAGGGCATGTTTGCTTAGTGTCACTTTTTCCCCCACACAAGAGGTAAAGAAGGAATTCTCAAAATAATGGATCAGGAAATCAGAACTAAATGGTGATAGGAATACCCCTCCACTGGCATAACAGAGTAACACTCCACCAGCAAGAGACTCTTCATCTAACTAAAGAAAAGTCCTTTGAGGGTTTGGCAATCAAATGTGAAACATGCTATTATTCCCTCGGTTGATGGTGAGAAGTTGAAATTACTTCTATACCGGTAGATAAGTTAAGTCATTACTTAACCAGCAAGCATTAAATGTGGTGGTTGGCAAAATTAACATTATAAAACAAGTGTTTTGGCTCCATTTTCATTTCATTGAGCATTCAAACCTTCGAGAGCGTGAAAATTACTGAGCAAAGGCATTCCAAGCAAAGAAGTGAAGCAATTCATCAAGCAATCATTCCTAAGGCAGATAAAGGTATTTATATCCATGGCTTCTTCATTTGTTCTTGAATTCATTGCAAATCCTATTGTTGTCGAGGTTATTAAATGCCCTAGACCCGTATTTCAATTAGTTCTCGAAATTGCCAAGAAAGATGATAATGTTCGTGCTTTTTCTCAAATCCCTAAAGGAGTAGTTTTTGTTGAAGATCCTAGAATGTACATACATTGTCATATAGAGGAATTAGGTGATGAGGAAATCAAGAATATGTATAAATCTGTAATTTGTGACGAATCCGGTAATGTTAAAGCAGAACACAAGATAGTAGAAACCCTAGGTTTCATTGAAATTCTCAGTATCCCGGATTTTCCCAAGGATGTTATAAGGGTAGTACTAAGCAGGGTACATGGTGCATTCTTCTAGTTGGACTCAGTTCACAAAATCACAAAAGAAGTAGTAAAGGCTGTGATAGGGTTACCCTCCATCAATAACAGACCTGATAAAACAAAGAAGGTCTCAAATGACCTAGTGATTAACCTAACAGGTGCGACATCTGATAAGAGATCCTTAAGGGTAAATGATGTAACAGATATCAATGTCAGATTCATCAGTATGATCTTAGGCTACAAAACCACACATGCAAATAGGTTAAACTCGGTCTCTAGCCTATGCATAAAGAGTGCCTATGACATGATTAATGATAATGCAAAAATAGATGTGTGTGAATGGCTTAAAGATGAACTAATTGACCATTTGGGAAAGATAAAGAAAGACAAAAAGGGGATATTTAGATTTGGAAACCTACTTGTCTGCCTAATGCTACACATAACCAAACAAGTACCTGGTATCGGTAACAGAAATCTTGGTTTTGATATACCGGTAGGCAAATAGTTGTCAGATTTACTAAACAACATGGGAGAAAACAAAGAAAAGAACATAAATGAGTATTTTCAGGCATTAAAGGCCCGGATGAAGACCAGAGTCAGATTGTCACAAGCAATTGTGAACAAGTATAAGGATGAAATTTGTTTTGTTATAAAGAAGGATGAAATTTTGATGGAGGCAATTATCCCAAGAACCATTTGGGTTACTGAAATGGGATATGAAGCTGATGACCACATAATAGAAACATATGCAAAAGCCCTCCTAGAAGCACCTAATGAACCTAAAGAAGAGGTATTTGGCAGTGCTGAGACTATTGAAAACCAAATTCAATCAAAGAAAAGGGTTAAGAAGGTTGAAGCAACAGTTAGAAGAGGATCCAAGCAAGCAAAAGTTATTAAGGAATATGTACTTAAACAAACTGGTATTACTGAAGATGAGTTAGAAGCACTTCAACCGGAAACTCACCTTTCACCGGTTGGAACCTCTTCCGAAAGTGATATACCAGCTGCATTCAAAAAAGTTGTGAGAAAAAGGAAACCTTCACCAGTATCTTCACCTTCTCCTAGAAGAACCAGACAGAAACAACAAGCAGTAAGGCCCGAGCTAGGAAAATAACTCCAAAGAAGAAGTTAACCCCTAAGAAGAAGACTCAACAAACCATTGCTCCAATTGACAAACTTCTAAATGAAATAACAGAGGATGGAAATCTGAAAAATATTAACAGATTATATGACATTATCAACTTATGACAAGGAGAAAGTAGAAAACAGTGTAATCCTACACTTGGACATTTACAAGAAATTTTTGATGCAAGTTGTTGATGAAATACTGGCAGAACTATTCAAAAGACTTGAAGCTAGAAGGCAAACTGTTATTGAGCTTGACAAGAAAATAAAAATTGAAAAACTACTTGTTGTATATCCTGTCAACTCACCTAAAGAGATAGATGAACTGATCTCTGAGGCTAACCGGTCAGTATTTTCAACTGCACAACAGCATGTAGCACTTATGGTTGGTAGAGTGAATGAAATTGCAGAGGAAACGGCTAATGCATGGGATATATTCCTTGTAGAGAAGGAAAAGCGGGAAGAATATCAAAGCCCTAAACCCATCAAAGTATATCAAAAAGATAAGGACAAGGGAAAAGGTAAGGTTGGTGGACCACCCAGCATAAAAATAACAGATAACTTATCCCCACCGCCTCTAAATACTCCACCAGTAGTTACCACTGACAATCAACCAGCTAGTGAGAGTGTGCACATACCACATGAGGACACAAATCCTGATTTTGAGGTGTTATATACAATGAACATTGACACTCAGAAAGTCAATATTGTGGTAGATAAGGATTCAATAGGAAAAACAGATATGGCAAATGAGCCACCGACAACAGATAGCACAGAAGGTAAACCGGTAGGTGACAACACTAAGAAATAGGCAGAGCAACAGGCTCCCTCACTGCAACAGGTTCATGCAGAGACAGTACCACCGGCAACAGCTGAGCAATCCAAACCTTTGCTTAAAGAAATGCAAACACAAACTGACCTACCAAAGGTCACTACAAGCAAAGAAAATACTCCCACCGGTGGAATATAGATTGTTGGTTCTTCCAATGCAGAATTCAAATCGACAAATGTGACAGAAGTTCTTTTGGATTCTATCAAGAAGATAACAGAGTATAGTTCAAAAGCATTCAAGGCAATTGATGACACAATTCCAATTTTGAAAATGATAGCACCCAAGTGCAATATAGATAATAAAGATTCTTTGAATCAACTTGACACATTATCTAAGTATATTACTGACAATGTTGTGACAGTTGAACAAATAAAAGAGGAAGCATTCAAGGAGAAACTAGAGAAGGAAAAACACAAATTCTTTGAAGAAGAAATAAAGAAGTGTACAAGACAATTTGACACTCTTTTACCGGAACTATGTAGTACACTAAAAGAATTTAAAACTTTGTACAAAGATACATGTAAAACAAACTTTTTGACAGTAGATATAGACCGGAAGATTAGCAAGATACAAGAAGAAATAAATCAACTAGCTGATAATTTCATTAATTCATCTGAACCATTATCAGTTTTTGAGCAGAAAATAACAGGTTTTGAGGAGGAATTTCTAAAGTTGGGAAGAGAAAAGGAAAGAATAAAAGGAAAGGCAAAAGATCTCAAATGGAGACTTAGTCCAAAATTAGACTACCTCGCCTCCTTAAGAAAAGAGATATCTGAGGGTTTAATTCAAGGACAGAAAACACCGATAGAGCAAATGCAACACCTCACTGGTACAATTCAGAGGATAGAGGCCACATTAAAAGATAGTAAACGGTTCATTGAGAGCTCAAATCTGGCATTAGCAAATCTTTTTCAGATTGTAACCAACCGGTTACAGGGATGAAACTGGAAACCACACTCAATTGACACTTTGACAACCTTTGTCATTGATGCCAAAGGGGGAGTAGTGGAAATGAGAAAAATAATCAGCAAATGACTCATCAACTCAAGGGGAGCACATATTCTTTTGGTATGCACATATTCTTTTGGTACACAATTTTTGGTAAGACAATTTTGGCAGATTCTTTTTGGATGACAATTTTTGGATTTTTCTCATGAGTGTTGCCATCAATGCCAAAGGGGGAGATTGTTGGCAAATGCACACTCTAATGAGATATTATAGGTGATTGAAGGTTTTTTCATTGATGGAAACCTTACAATCCTATGACACCGGCAAGACAATTTATCAGCACTAGAAAGGATAGACTCTACATCGGCACACAGACCACCGGCAGTGAAAGAAAGTATACTGGCACCCAGGCCGACAGGATTTTTGTTTATAATATATTTTGTAAATTATTGTAAAATCATTGTAAGCCAACTTGGCATGTTGTAAAATGACTCATATATGTATGAGATCATTATAGAACCTTTGGTAAGGAAGTAGATAGGCGAAATAAGGCAGACCTATTATGTGAATTATAGGTTAAGGATTTATGTATGAAGCAAAGCTATAAACAGGTACTGGATTTGGCATAGTAGATGTTATTTTGAAGTAGTACAAGACATTGGATTTATATAGTCCATTTTGTAAGTCAATGAGACTTCCCATTTTGTAATTAAACAGTGAGCTCTAAGCACTTGGCCTTCCTGCATGTGCAGGCCCCTATTGTAGCATTAATATTCTCTTATTGGCCAGTAAGTGAATATTGTGGGTCACAAATCCCACTGAGGTTTTTCCCACACCGGGTTTCCTCATTAAACTACTATGTTATGGTATGTTTTTCATGTGGTTGTTTTTATCTCTGTTTATTGCATTACTTTTTGTTTACCGGTATACAGTATTGATATGCTTTACATGTTTTAATTCAAGAAAATATTATCACCAATTAGATACTGATTCACCCCCCCCCCACTCTCAGTATCTTTGGGAATCCTAACATAAACAACATACCCATGAAAATGTGACACAAGATATATTCTGGGAAAACCCTCAAGAGGGAAAAACCCAACCTCGAAAAGCATCATCCACCATGTATTATCAACAATGTGTTCATTACAATACAACTATGGCAAGCCTTCGAAAACCCAGCCATAACCAAGCACTCCATGTGACCAAGCATGAATCCACACATCCCATGTCATTCTTCCTCCTTCACAAATGCTAACTTGGATAACCCAAACAACTACCCTTGTGGTGCTTTTATAGAGACAAGCAACCACAAAACCACCAAGTGGTATTACATCAAAACCATGTGACAATAAATTATAATATTTTTCCTACCTACCCTTGACCCACATTTGATATTGGGTACTTCATCACAATTACATTCCCCAATATTAAATAAATACAATATAACAATACCAATGTGTCAATACAACTCATCAAGTGGTTACAAGAATATTCCAAGGGAAACTCTGCATGTTGCACGTCTATGTAGGTGCTTCTAGGTGCAACAATACAATATTACATTACAATATAATTTCATGTCCACCTCACACAATAATAAAATAACACAACAATGAAACATTACTATCTAAGGTGTACAACACCATTTTCCCAACAGATCTATTGACCAAGTGGTTGAGACCACTAAAGATATTAAGAGTTAGTTGATGAACCAATTTGTAATCTTGGAAAGCAATTCTCTATGCTAGACTGATGAGCAAGGGAACCGGGATTGAGATGATGATTGATTGAATGTTAGGGGTCTTTTGGACCTAAGGACTTTTGAGAGAATGTTTGTACTTGGCATTGATCAAGACTATGCAAGAACTAAATGAAAAAGACGAATGCGGACTTGATGCAAAGTGAGAACTGTGAAAGGATTATGCATGTAATATGAGCACTAAGGGTGGATTAGGCAAAGACAATGCAATAATTACATAAGATGGACTAGGAAAGGACCTATGTAATATGAACTATGTAATATTGGATTATGCAAGGACCATGCAAGGACTATATGAGGACCTATTTGGATGGAATATGCAATATGAGGAGTAAGGACTTTGAACCAACCAATAATCACAAAAGATATGAATAAGTAACTTTTTTTTGATTTTTGAGACCTTGTTTGACAGTTTTGGTATTGATTGGGTTGGTTTTTTTAGCACAATTTTGTTTTTGAGGGGTTTTGAAAACATTGTATACAGAGACCAAAAACAATATGGCCAACTGGACTTATTTTTGACAACTCTAAAATTCAAATTTATGCAAGCAAAAGGGCCTAGACTAGCCCAAAACGACTGACTTTTACTGGTTTAAAACATCGAACAAATTAAAGACATGAGGAAAGCATTTACAAGATAGGCTGGAAAGAGGAAACCATCTAATGGGGGGCCCACAACAAAATACCCAAGCAAGACAGACAGAGAATCTGGTAGCACTGGCTCCTTGACCACGGAACTCACTTCTCAGGCATATTAAATTCTCTTACCTTGAAGATCCAAAGATCTTGTAACTGAGGGATTCATGTCTCATTCTTGAAGGGTACATGAGGGGTATCCACGGGGTATGATCCGCACTCCTTAAACCATCAAATGTGGTATTTTTGGTCAACTAAAACAATTGGCTTGTAGTATAGTTTTGAGGGATCACCAATCCAACTATGGATTCTCAAAGCAAGCCACTTAAGGCTTTAACTGAGCTTATTGATGTCGAGGGGGCCTCCACATATGTCAAATTCACTTAGCGCTCTAGCCACTTGACCAACATATTTATATAGCGGCTTGGAAAACCCGCTCAAGATCACATTGGGAGAGTCGATATCCCTAATGTGTCCCAATTCGAGATACCTTTGTGGGGTGATGAAATCCCCAGTCAAAGATAGCCCTCTCTACTAAAATAAAAATCAGGTGTCGTCACTTTTGCCTATCTCCCAAGACCTCGAAGGTGGGTGGAAAGGTTCTTCATGCAACTGTGGGTCCACCCTACGAAATGAGAAAGCGCTCCAAATATGACAAACAAAATTTTATTAACCTTAACTCGTTGTGATGTGTGATCTATCCTAAGCATAAAACAGATCCACGTCCATTTTTAAGCCCAAATTGAAATGTGAATTGCATACATAGGTTTATTTTAAGGAACCAAAATTCAAATGTGAACAAAAATGGAAATCAATAAAGGAAACCTTGCAATCCACAAGTTAGTAGTTTAAATAGGAGTCTTGGACCATTCGTGTCTTCCCTATTTTCCTCGCCACACACTACATACAGATCATTAGTAGAACCATAACATAAAAGAAATGACAGAAATGGGAAGCCATCTATTTTACCAAATGAATGCAAAATGATATCTAAAATAATGTGAAACAAATGCTAAACTATTGCAAAATTATGCTACATCTAATGAAAAATTTTGACAGAATGAATGTGCAATCCTGTCAGAACGAATGCAAAATTTTGTAAGGACAAATGCGAAATGACAAATAGAGTACAGAACAAGTAAAAATAAAAAAGAGAAACTTGAAAAACAAAGGATGAAATCATGCAAAACTTTATCAGATCCTTAATCTAGTTCCCTCTATCATGTTGTATTTCATTATGTAGGCCTGAACTCATCTTTGGTATTTGAAATAGGTGATTTTGAAGTTCGGGTTCATTGAATTTTCTTTCTGCCTACAAGATTCTCTGGAAGTAACATTGTCTTCTTTGTTCAGCCTTCCTCCTAGATCCTGAAATCTTGAATCTTACTTTACATGCCATGGGTTAGGTTCATGTTAGACTAGAGCATGAAAGTAAAACATTTCCAAAATTGAGAGAATTGATCATGATTAGAGAGAAAGACTGATCGCGAACAAAAATGACTCAACCGCTGGTATCTACCCTCATCCTAAACGTATGTGAAATTCCTGACCAATGAATGTGAAATGTTGAAAGAATGTATGCAAAATGTTGAGTGAGTGAATGTGAAATTATGTATTGACTAATGAAAAATGATATTGGCGCCTACAAAAATCCATACACAAAACCTACAAAAACACCAAATCATGTAGAAAGATCAATTGTTGTTATGTTCACGTCAAGTTCATCATTGTTTTTATGGAAGTTTTTATGCATAATTAAGCTAGATTAACCAAATTAACCACTAAAACTTGAATCTAACTAGCTAAATCCAGAAATAACAATCTAATTTAATCAAATCAACAAAACAATAAAATGAATCATCAACACCCCCTTTGTTGATCCAATAGGCTTTCATTGTTCTTCTTCATCATTGTAAATGTGTGGCTCTTAGTGTTGCATTGCCATTCTTGCATAGAGATGGCACAATAATTTCGAATATAGTGGTTAAGGAAAATTAGGAGAAATGGGCTGAATTTATAGCTTTTGGAGGATGAGAATGGACGGTTGAGATTCATTCTAAAACAGAATTGATCAATGGTTGAGATTGCTTGAGACTAAACTAATTGGGAGTTCAACTTGTTTGATTGATGAGTCAATTGGATTGATTGATCAATGAACTGAGTTGATTGGTCTATCAACTGATTTGATTGCTCTCTTCCAAAAATCTAATTGAGAGTTGAAAAAGGTGATTAAGGAGTTAACTGAATTAACTAGGGAGATGATTAAATAGATTGCTCAGTTGACTAAATTGATTGCCCAATTAGACTGAAAGAGAGTGGAAGTTAGAATTTCAACATGTGTTGTAGGAATTTGAGATGAAATTCAAATTTCATTTTCATTTTAATTTTAATTTGGATTTTTGAAAAGTGAAATGCACATGTAATTAATTGAAATTTAATGAAATTGGAATTTGGGGATTTTTGGATTTGAAATTTGAATTAGAAGAATGAATTAGTTATTTAAATAATTTAAAGAAATTATTTAATCATTTTAAATTAAATTTAATTAAATAATAAGGATTATTTAATTAAAGTATTAAATTGCAATCAATTAAATAGTAAATATTTAATTAATTGTATAGAAAGGGTTAAATGATTAATTGATTAAGGCGATAGAAATAGAAAAATTAGTGATGTTGAAATGATGATAAAAATTAATTTAGAAGAATTTAATTAGTTTAGTTAAATAATTAAAAAAATATTTAATTAATAAGACGAATAATTAGTGTATGATTGGTGAGACATTTTTAGGTGTCTACACCATGGTCATGTAAAGTATCATTGAAAATCACATGATCACTATTAGATGTTCCTGATGGGTTCTCAATTGCTAAGTCTCCGCAGTCTATAAGAGCCTAGATAATTTTTCCAATTTTAAGCAACCAGATGTTTTGTGTCATTTCACTCGATGATACTCACAAAAATTAGGGTATTTTCACCATGTGGGTTTGACTTGAGGTTGATAGTGTTTGATCCCATATAGTGTGATGACATTTGATTGTACCAATTTTTATAGGCATAATTCAATCTAGGCTATCCCAAGGGTGCATATTTGCATCGTGTACTTGTGTTTTTTCTAGAAGGACCTCATGTGAATTATTTTGAATAATGTTTTATGTTTTAATATTGTTTGATGTCTAGAAATTTGAGATGGGGATTCCTTGAAGGCTTAACATAGGTTATGCATTGTTCACTACTTTAGCATCTGTCACACCATTACTAACTATGTTATTGTTCTAAAGACAAGAATTTGGATTTGTCATGGGATGTGCTAGTATTATCTTTGTTCTCTTTGAAGATTTTGACAAGTCATTTAAAGATAAGGGATTTTTAAAAAACAAACACCCTTTTCAATAACCTAATCTAATGTGTTTGAATATTGAACTTGTAAGTGAAACTATTGGCCATTTGGAGGAATTTATTATGTCTTTCATTGATGTTTTGTCATTAATGCCAACACTAGTTGTTTGGATGCTTTACCGGCACCCTTCTGGTCCCGGTAGGATGAGTGGTTTCTTGTTGGTTTGCATTTGGCAATCCGGTAGGCTCCGGTATGGTTTGGTTATGGAATTGTCTTGCTCATGATACTCATGTTCATATTTAGACAGATGGTTTTAATCTGGTGATCGGATGCTATCCTATTTGCTTAGAAGCTTGGCTTCTAGTTCCGGCGAGGATTTCATTGGCAGAGCTTTTGATGAATATCTTTGATGAATTGCATAAGTGGTGTTGGTACAGCTCCTGGTGGAGTTTCAGGATATTGATGGTGATCATGTTCGAGACTGGGCGAATGGAGATCATTGCTTTAGCGTGTGGACCTATACTGGGTCCTGATTGATCTAGGTTATGGACTGGCTTAATGAAATGTGTGGATTGGACCTCTCAATGTGTTTTCAAGATGTCTTATGTGTTGGATATTATCTGTTTGGTCTAAGGCTAACATTTTTTGTAATTATGTAACTGGTTTATTGACTGGTGGTCTACCTAATTGTTTATGGTCGAGGGTTTGTATATATAGATGTAAGATCTCATTGTAGACAATATGGTTATGGTCAAGGGATGTAATGTGTGAATAATGTAATATAATTCAGGCAGAGGATTTGGTCGATCATTGGAGATCAAATTGGGTTTATGTAAGAGGATTTAGTCCTCTAGTATTGAGCTTGACCGAAATTGTACTCAGTCATAGGAGATGTTATCTTTTACAGCTCAACACTTCTCTGGATTGTAGTTTGGATTTCTATGTAGTCAGTGAGACTCTTTTTGTGATGAGCAGTGTGCTCTAGGTTGTTTGCCTTCCTGCAAGTGCAAGCCCCTCATTTGTAATTCACATACTTACTACAAAAGTATTATCTGATTGTAGGTAGGCTTCCCACCGTGTTTTTTCCCTTTACCGGATTTTCCACGTATAAATCTTGGTGTCATGTGGATGGTATTTATTCTGTGATTATTGTTTATGTTTAATTGTTTTAACTACTATTCTGGTATTAATGTTTTGGGTTCCATTATTAAAGTTTTAATTACTTAAGGTTTCGGTAATCTGTGACAACTGATTCACCCCCCCCCCCCCGTCTCAGTTGTCTTCTGATTATTTGAACTGTCTAACAATTGGTATCAGAGCTTTGGTCCTCTCTACAAAAAGCTTAACCACTTGAGGAAGATCCTATGGTGACTAAAAGATCAAGTTCATCCAGTTCATCTGGAGATATCTTTCGGAGAGATATTCCTAGACTTGATGGAACAAATTACACGGTATGGAAGATTTGGATGGAGACTCATCTGAGATGTCTTGGCAAGGAGATTTGGGAAATCACACAAAATGGTGTCACACCTTATAATCCAGCATCTGGAAATCCTCCTCCGACAAACTTGGATAAGGAGCTTGAGAATGATTGTAGAGTAAGAGAAGCCCTCTTGTGTGCACTTTCTGATCAGCAAATAATGGTATTAACCAACAAATCATCTGGAAAGGCTATATGGGATAAGTTGGAGTCTCTTAATGAAGGTGACCCTACAGTGAAGATTGCTAAACTTGATGGTTACCAGGTGAGATATGAAAAACTGAAGATGGAAGATGATGAAAGGCATGGAAAGGGCAAATGAGATTGTTATGGGAATTCAATGTTGTGGTGGAACTCTGAGCGAAGATGAAATTGTTTCTAAATTTTTGAGAGCCCTACCATCGGCTTACAAAATGAAGGCTACTGCTATTAATGAGTTGAGAACAATGGCTAATACATCTATGAATAGAGATACCTTGGTTGGGAAATTATCTGATTTTGAGCTTAAAGAATTTGGACCTTCTGGAGCTATGAAGACTGAACCTACTTTTCATGCATCTACATCTGTAACTGATAACCAATATTGGAAAGCTTTGTATGCAAAGTAATTGGATGATGTGAAGAGAGAAGATGAATAATTTGAGCAACTTGAAGCACTATTTGCTAGAAGAGTACTTAAAGGACTGGTAAGAAGTAAGTATGAAGGAAAAGCACCTTTTTTAATGTTTTTCATGTAATAAAATTGGTCATTTTGCATCTAGATGTCCTGAAATAAATTCAAGATTTGAAGAAAGAGTTAGAAGATCTTTTAAACCTAACACTGGATATCAGAACAAGTATAAGTACAGGAAAAACAGAGACAAATCATGCTACATAGTGGATGAGGAAGGAATTATTGTTTCTGATGATGAACTAACAGAAGACTCTACTAGTGGTTCCGGCAATGGCAAGGAATGGGTGTTCCTAGCTATCAAGGAAGATATTCCAGCACTGGAAGAAAATGTACCTGAAGAGAAGGCACTTGCTGCTAAAATTGAAGACAAGGATGAATGGGTAATTGAAATTGGTTGTTCACATCATATGACTAGAGATAAAGGGAAGTTTCTATCTTTGCAATAATTTGATGGCAGTCTAGTTAGATTTGGAGATGACAAAACATGAATGATTAGAGGAAAAGGAACTATATCAATGGATGGTAAGGACAATACTAACAATGTTTATTATATTAAAGGTTTAAGGCATAATATTTTGAGTGTAGGACAATTGGTGGATGAGGGATTTTAATTACAGTTCAAGGATGTAAAATCCAAAATCATTAACAGATCTAGCTTGGAGATTGCAACCGATACACAGAAAAAAGGTAATATATTTCATTTGAATTCCGGTGAGAAGACATGTTTGATTACATAGATTGATGAGAGTTGGCTATGGCATAAAAGGTTGTGTCATGTGAGTTTTTATTGCATTGTGAAGATCAATTCAACTAAGGCAGTTAGAGATATACCTAAGATTATGAAGCCCTATAATCCGATATGTAAAGAATGTCAAATGGGAAAATAGGTCAAAACCTCTTTTAGGAGTATACAAGATAAATCTAATGATGTTCTTGATCTTATTCATACTGATTTGTGTAGCCCTAATAGAGTTAAAAAATTTCAAGGTGATATATATTTCATGCTAATCATTGATGATTATTGTAGAATGATGTGGGTTACTTTTCTAAAAGAAAAATCTGAGGCATTTGAAAAGTTTAAAATCTTTAAGGCTAAAGTGGAAACTAAGACAGGATTGAAGATTAAATGTTTGAGGTCAGATCATGGTGGAGAATTCACATCTGATAAGTTTAATAAATTTTGTGAGAAGCATGGTATAATAAGACAATTTTCTGCTCCCCGGACACCTCAGTAGAATGGAGTTGTGGAAAGGAAGAACAGAGCTATCTTGGATGTTGTGAGAACAATGATGATGGAAGCTAGCCTACCTCATACCTACTAGAGAGAAGCAATGAGCATAGTGGTTTATACATTCAACAAAGTACATATCAAAGGAGAAACTGGTAAGACACCTTATGAATTATGCTTTGGCAATACACCTACAGTTAAGTATTTCAGAATCTTTTGTAGTAAATGTTATATCAGGAGAGATGATATCATTGGCAAATTTGATCCTAGATGTGATGAAGGCATATTTCTTGGTTATTCTAATGAAATTAAAGCATATAGATTTTATAGCAAGAGATTGCAAAGAATTATGGAGAGTGCTAATGTCAAAGTGGATGAGATGAATAGAGGTCAAATCAGAGTTTATGAGAAGGAACCAGTAGTGGACTGGATTATATCTAAACCAGTAGTACCTTTACTAGAACAGAGTGTTGAACTAGTTACTTCGACAGTATCATAAAATTTTACAGTAACTGAAGAACCGAGAAGAGGAACATAGAGTCAGAGGACTCCTAGGTATGTGAGATTGAGTCATTCAGAAGATCAGATCTTTGGGGATAAGAATAATGGAGTGATGACAAGAAGAAGACTAGAAACTAATGAGGTATGTTTAATTTCCCAAGTTGAACTGGTATCATTAATTGAGGCATATAAAGATAAATATTGGTTGAAAGCTATGGAAGAAGAATTAGATCGGATTGAAAAAAATAACACATGGACTTTGGTTCCCTGACCTAAAAGTAAGAATGTTATTGGAACTAAATGGGTTTTTAGGAATAAATTGAATGAGGATGTTCAAGTTATAAGGAATAAGGCTAGTTTGGTTTGTAAAGGATATTCTCAAAAAGAAGGAATTGATTATGGTGAGACTTTTGCACCTGTAGCTAGGATTGAAGCTGTAAGATTATTTCTTGCCTATGTTACTTATAAAAACTACAAGGTTTATCAGATGGATGTTAAGTGTGCAATTTTTAATGGGGATCTTGATGAGGAAGTTTATATTGAGCAACCTAATGGTTTTTCACTATCAGATGATACAAACATGGTTTGCAAGTTAAAGAAAGATTTATATGGATTGAAACAAGCAGCTAGAGCTTGGTATGCAAGGTTGGATAAATATCTTTTGAAGCTTGGTTTTACTAAGGGCAATGCTGACAGTAATTTATATTATAAAATCACTGATGATGATATAATGATTATTGAAGTATTTGTTGTTGACATTATTTTTGGAGGTGAATATAAGTTATGCATATAATTTTATAAGAATATGGAGAAAGAATTTGAAATGTCTATTATTGGAGAGATGAAATTTTTCTTAGGTTTGCAGATTACTCAGACTAACAAAGGTATTTTCATCTGTCAAACTAAGTATGCTAAGGAATTATTGAAGAAATTTGGTATGGGAGATTCTAAACCAGTAAGTACTCCTATGGTTACAAGTAAGAAATTGACGAGGAAAGATGTTTCCACACTAATAAATCCTACAAGATACAAATCTATGATTGGAGGTCTGATTTATTTGACTCAGAATAGGCCTGACATAATGAATGTTGTTTGTATTGTATCAAGATTTTAGAGTGATCCTAGAGAAAATCATGAGAGTGCGGTGAAAAGGATTTTTAGATACTTGCAAGGTACATCAGAATATGGTTTGTGGTACCCTAAGGATGATGACTTTACTTTATGTGCATATACAGATGTTGATTGGGTTGGAGATGTTGGTGACTGGAAAAGTACTTGCGGTGGAGCTTTCTTTCTTGGAAAGAAACTTGTTTCATGTATCAGTAAGAAACAGTCATGTAATTCTTTATCTACTGATGAAGCTAAGTATGTTGTTGTTGCTACTAACTGTACATAGTTTTTATGGATGAAGAAAATGTTGAAGGATATAAAGGTGGATTGTAATGCACCGATAGTTATTCACTGTGATAACTCTGCTGCTATTCATATATCAAAGAATCCAATGTTTCATTTTAAGACAAATCACATATCTATTAACTATAACTTTTTGAAGGAAAAGGTGGAAGCAAATGAAGTTAGACTAGTTTATGTGAACACTAAAGAGTAGATTGCATATATTTTCACTAAACCTTTGCCTAAGGAATCATTTAAATATTTTAGAGATAGATTGGGAGTTTTTGCCCCTCTGGTAGAGACTTGATTGATGTGGTTTGGCATCAGTTCGGTATGCATTATCAAAGATACTATTCAATCTGGCACTGATGTGAGGTTGTTACTCCTCAGGGGGAGTAGTCATCTTTGTGATTCAATGGTTTATGTTTTTGCTTTGATATTTCTGTCAAATTTATGGCATTGATGTCAAAGGGGGAGAGATATTGATGTGAAAAAGAAAAACTTAAGGAGTTGTATAGATTAGGGGGAGAGATATATGTAATTCAAATCTTTACAGAGATATCGTTCACAAGGGGAGTTTGGTCTTTGTTTTAGAACTTCATTTCTATATCTTTGAGTGGTAGATTGTTGGTTGTCTTCCATTGGGGGAGACTTGTTTGGCATTTCTTGGTACTTAGATGTTTTTCACATCTAGAGTTTCCATCAATGCTAAAGGGGGATATTGTTGGCCATTTGGAGGAATTGATTATGTGTTGCATTGATGTTTTGTTATTGATGTGAACACTAGTTGTTTGGATTCTTTACTGACATCCTTCTAGTTCTGGTAGGATGAGTGGTTTCTGGTTGGTTTGGATCTGGCATGATCCGGTAGGCTCCAGTATGGTTTGGTTATGAAATTGGCTTGATCGTGATACTCATGTTCATATTCAGTCAATTGGTTTTGGTCTGGTGATCGGATGATATCATGTTTGCTTAGAAGCTTGGCTTCTAGTTCCAGCGAGGGTTTTATCAGCAGAGCTTTTGATGAAGATCTTTGATGAATTGTATAAGTGGTGTTGGTACAACTTGTGGAGAAGTTTTAGGATGTTGATGGTGATCATGTTTGAGACTTGACAAATGGAGATCATTGCTTTAGCGTGTGGACCTATACTAGGTCCCGATTGATCTAGGTTATGGACCAGCTTAATGAAACGTGTGGATTGGACCTCTCGATGGATTTTCGGGGTGTCTTATGTGTTGGATATTATTTGTTTCATCTAAGGCTGACATTTTTTGTAATTATGTAATTGGCTTATTGACTGGTGGTCGACCTAATTGTTTGTGGTCGAGGGTTTGTATATATAGATGTAAGATCTCATTGTAGACAATATGGTTATGGTCAAGGGATGTAATGTGTGAATAATGTAATATCATCCAGGCAGAGGATTTGGTCAATCATTGGAGATCGAATTGGGTTTATGTAAGAGGATTTAATCCTCGGGTATTGAGCTTAACCGAAATGTACTCAGTCATAGGAGATGTTATCGTTTACAGTTCAACACTTCTCTAGATTGTAGTTTGGATTCTATGTAGTCAGTGAGACTCCTTTTGTGATGAGAAGTGCGCTCTAGGTTGTTGGCCCTCCTGCAAGTGCAGGCCCCTCATTTGTAATTCACATACTTACTGCAAAAGTATTATCTAATTGTGGGTAGGCTTCCCACAATGATTTTTCCCTTTACCGGATTTTCCACGTATAAATCTTGGTGTCATGTGGATGGTATTTATTCTGTGATTATGTTTTATGCTTAACCGGTTTAACTACTATTCTGGAATTAATGTTTTGGGTTCCGGTATTAAAGTTTTAATTTCTTAAGGTTCCAGTAATCTATGACAACTGATTCACCCCCCATCTCAATTGTCTTCTGGTTATTTGAATTGTCTAACAATTGGTATCAGAGATTTGGTCATCTCTGCAAAAAGATTAACCGCTTGAGGAAGATCCTATGGCCTCTCGATTGGATTGTACCTCATTTGTAATTCACATACTTACTGCAAAAGTATTATCTGACTGTGGCTAGGCTTCCCACCATGGTTTTTCCCTGTACCAGATTTTCCATGTATAAATATTGGTGTCATGTGGATGGTATTTATTCTGTGATTATTGTTTATGCTTAACTAGTTTAATTGCTATTTTGGTATTAATGTTTTGGGTTATGGTATTAAAGTTTTAATTTCTTAAGGTTCTGATAATCTGTGACAACTGATTCACCCCCCCTCTCGGTTGTATTCTGGTTATTTGAACTGTCTAACAAAAACATCGTCTCTTGGTTAAGATTTTGTATAAAAATATGGACTAATTTTTTTCATGTGACATGGGAATTTGCTAGCTAGATTCCTCCATCTCTATAATGAGACAAAGGATTCACCATTCTTTTGCTTCATGTTGCAAATATTAGTCATGGATATTTCATGTTTGATGTTATAATAAAAGTGTGCAATAGATTTCTCAACTATCTCTTATAATATTTTGATGTCATGTGGATGATGTAAAAACCATTCAATAGCTTGTCCACCTAGGCTACGTAGAAAGAGTTGCATAAGGTAAACCTCATTGTAAGAAACCTCTAAGAATGATATGTAAGATTCTTTGATGTGTTCTCTAGGATCACCTTTCCCTTTGTATTTTTTAAATTTGGACATCTTGAAATTGTGGGGAAATGGTGGTATAGGTATCTTTATATCAAATGGATAAGGACGAATGTCCTCAAATGTGTATGTCTTCTTGGTTCCACCTATCTACATGTTTTTGATCTATTTCTATAAGTTTTGCAATTGTTGAGGCAATATGTTTCTGGGTTGGGGTTCAATGTTGACATTTTACTTTTAGGATAAGTGTTGTTGTGTGATGTTCCTAGGAGTGGATTAACAAAGGAGTTGGTTCCTTGGTAGATTTGTTTTTTATTTTATGGTGGGGGGTTTTGGTTATGTACGAAATGGATTTAGTATTTGTTATGTGTCATAGTTTGATTTGGAAGGGGTATGCATGGTTTTGGTTGTATCCTAGGTTTTGTTGATGTGTCATTAGGTTTTAATTTTGATGAGAAGGGTGTATGTTTGGTAGAACATTGTTTTAGAGAATTGTGTTTTGAAAAATGTTCATGGTCTTTGGTTTGTAGGTACTACCAACTAAAAGTGTGTTTTGATGTTGAAGGCAAGGTCTAATGTGTTTGGGTTGATTTGATTGGTTTTGGTTTGGTGGTATTGTGTTTTTATTGGATGTTATTATGATTTGATTGGGAGGTATTATGTTTGGATTGGGAAGTGTTGTGTTTGTTTTAGGTGTTTATGATCAGTTGAAAATGGGATTTTAGAGTCATAAGTCAAATGAAGGTGATGAAGACACATTTGATTGGGCATTTTTTTGTTGTGGAGTTGAGTTGTTTGGTGTGAGTTTCAAGATTGAAGGACCTATGCTTGATCCAGAGTTGTTTTGTGGAGTCTCCTTAACATTTGAAAGGTAAAAGTATGGTGTTAAGTGAGCTCCATTGTTTGCTAGCAACATGAAGTATTGGTTCAAATATGTAGATAAATGTCCATCCATGACTTTAAAAATTATAGGGCCTTATGATGCTTCATCAATTTCATCTTGTGTTAAGTTTTATTGAATGTGTACCATAAAAAAGTTCAAAGAGTTGACTGTGGTGGGTATATTTGAGGTTTCCATGTCGATTTTGAAGATTCTTTTTTATAATACATGCTTGTAGTATTGATCATCAGGTCTAGTTATGTAGGGTCCATTTTCAATTTCTTGCTTTGGGATCTAGTTATAGTAGGCATATAAGAGACCTCCAAAATTATGATGTGAATGTGAACTAATGTTAAGGGTATGCAAATCAAGTTTCATCTAGGAAATGATTTTGGATATTTGGATGTCTTTGGATTTTTTTAAATATTTGAATGTTTTTATTTTTTGAATTTTTAAGATGATCACTAAGGTAGGATGAATAAAATTATCAAGGAGTGTGTCTAAACCTTGAGTGTGATAGTTCTGATACTTAATGTTTAGTACAAATTCCAAGCTAACAAGATGAGAGGGGGGGTGAATCATACAAACTTAATCTTCCATAAAAACAACAGATTCAACCTCGGTAACATATACTTCAGTAATATAACCAAAACTGCTAAACATGCAAACTCATAAGCATATAAACATCATAACACTCATAACACCAGATTTAACATGGAAACCCAAATAGGGAAAAACCACTATGGGATTTCGGACCCTCTAAGAAATATACTCTTCTAGAGTATGCTCAGTTAAAAGCAAATCCTGTTAAAGATTACAAACACATTGCTAGATGTGACCCGGTTAAGGGATTTCCCTCAGATCTGTTAAGATCTTCACCTTGTTAGAAGTGACCTTGTTAAATGATTTCAAACACTCAATCAGAATGTCACCTTGCTAGAGGGTTTTACAAATAAGATTGTTAAGTCCACTCGGTTAAGAGATTTTCCGTCACTTCACAAAATAAAAGTAATAAAAATCTATCTGCAACTTCACATCTAAAATACTAAAGCAGATTCTTATTTTCTTAATACAATCTAGTCATAGGACTTATCTTGTCCATTTGCTGGGCTCTATACTCTATTAATCAAACAGGTCTTCAAGCTTCTGTGCTCGGTAATCACTATGTAGCATCCCTGTGCATACACTTGCCCGCATACATTGTTTATCAACAGTTCCTTATTTATAAACAATTTGCCAACCACTTAATATCCTTGATCACATTTCCCATGATCAATCATAGCCATCAGATCTTCAAACTTGACCAGGTTCAATGTATCCTTCGATCTGAAAATGTTTTACCCCACCTTGGAACTTGCATACATTTCTTGGAACTTGTGCTAGGGTATTGCGGTTCAATCTGAGCTGCAGATCTTCCTACCGATTTTCCTTTGCCATAGATTCTTTAACAAACTTCATGCACGGCATACCAATCATTTAATCAGTTCCAGCTCATCAGCTTCCTTCATTAAATAATGCTTATATTCATTCAATACATTCTGTTACTACTCGGTTGCAACTTGGTAAATACTAAACTTCACTCCGTAGACATTCTGCCTTCATTAATCGATAGCGATAACCTTAGGGTTTACCGACTAGGTTCCTTAGGGTTTACCGACCAGGTTCTTTGCTCGGTAACATAGTATAGTATTAACCTTACGATCAACAACATATGTAGGATATAAAAACAATCTAAACATCATGATCTCATCATTGTCTAAATCGGTAATAATTTCCCATTGAATAACTTATTTCTCCCCTTATTCATCACAATCTTTCTATGTCTTTTACCGACATCTTTATACTCACCAAATCATACTTCTTAAGATATGGCAACATCATACTGAATTAGAAAATCAATTTCTTGACATCAATGACAAAATAATAATATTAAGATAGTAAACATCCTTAATCAGTTATATCCATAATCATCAACAACCTTCTTAATATCCTTATTGAAATGCCAACAATCTCCCTTTGTCTGTTATAATGCCAACAGAGTGATAATAATCAGGATGATGACAGATATATAAAACTTGCACCTAGACTGATGAGTACAAGCCTAATCGATAAAAGGATGTTGATAAACTAATCTAAGGCTAGAAAAATGGCCAAATCAATGATATGAAAGATGCAAGGTCCAAAAGTCAATAAACAGTCTCAAGTGAATGTAAATTAGATTGATTTTGAATTTTTAACCTAACATGAAAAATATAAGCTCTAGGAATGTATGACAAGTGTAGATGTAAAATGAATGTGCATTCTAGTAAGTCATAATTTTAATATGTAATGTCCCCAATTTTAGCCTCTAGGCTAATAGGAGGTATAAGGAGGGATTAATTAAACTAATTTCTTATAAAGTCATTAAAATAAATCATTTATTAAAAAGTGACTAAAGTATAAAAATAAAATAATAATTAATAGTCACTTATTAAAAATAAATAAAGTATACCTACCCCCTTCTAGAAGGTGTCTCATGACGGGTTATGAAAAGGGTTAAATAGAAGAGGGTAAGAGAAGGAAAGGAGACTTGGATTTGAGACTAAATAATTAAAGGGTTTTGTAGAACCTAAAGGGTGTATGCAGACTTAGGATCTTTGGGAACGATAACTCCCACTGATCGCATAACTGAGAGAGTGAAAGACCTCTTGAGGGGTTGCCTTTAGAGTGAGCGACACTCAGTCCTTCATATTGAGCATATTAAGTTTGATATCAGAATCTTTTATTTGTTGCTACAGTGTCGTGAACAGTGTCGCGCTACGGTAAATTTATGTCTCAATTTCACCATTTGATGATTGCAGATTAGATGTGAGGCCACAACGATACCTTTTGGAGTGCCTAAATTATTTATTAGAAGGGGCATATCAATGACATAGTTGTAGACCTAGGATACCATGCTTTGATTCATATCTCATCACTAGTGCCTCGATTTTGATAGTTGTTGGTTGCAGATTTCTTTGGAGACTAGGGCAACATTTTTAAGACCTCTCATTGGAGGTTTTGGTGTCTATTTAATTTCTTTGAAGAATCTGAATTATGACAGGTCCACCCTCCATTATAATGCATCAATTTCATCTTTGGGTGCATGTTGATTGATCAATATTGCTTAGGATGATTGGTGTTGTCCACTAGATGGAAATTGTATTTTCTAGAAGAGGATTTTCGATGTATGAAGCAGATTTCATTTGTGTTCTCAGACTTCAGACTTGTAGCAGTAGGGCGGCATCAAACAAGGACAATATTACACATTGGAGTGTACTTCTGGTTGGGCATTGATGGTATCTTCATCAATGATCTATCCCAAGTTCAATTGCTAATAAAAATCATTGTAATTTTCAGATTGAATGATGTTAGGACTGTAAATTTGCCTTCAAACTATCATTAAAATAGTCCCTATATGTGATTATTTGTTGCCTATGTAATGACTTTGAAAGCCTAAATGAGATAAGGAGTGAGGAGTTCGGAATTATATCTACATTTACATTGTCTGAGGATGTGTGCCAAATGTTTGTCAAATTGTCTCATGATTGTAAGTGTATTGCACATTCATCTTTACGCATTGATTTAAGGCCTAGAGAGTCTTTTAAACATTAAGATAATCATTTATGCATTGGAGTATTAATTCTCCAACTTTGGGGGCCATTTATAGTCATTCTAATAAGGATATATCAGACTGATTTGTAAGACCAGCAAGTTGGAAGACTGTATATAAAGTGTTTGACGATATTCCTTGTGTCTCACAAGCAAATTTTAGATATATAGGACCAAGGGATATTACAGTGGTATCAGAGCTTGTATCCTGCCATCATATGATTGATGAGCAAGGAGATAAGGTATTACAACAGGGAACAACGAAGGCAACAATTTCATATTCTGCAGGTTCCTGAAGTGGACACCTTAACTGAAGCATTGAGAGAGAAGGACAAAGAAAAGATGGCCAAAGAAGACAATGATACAAGAATGGAGCGCAAGTTTGACACTTTGATTGATATTGTATACACATAAACATGACTATGAGTGATTAAATAAATAGTTTATATTTATTTAATGTTTATTCTTCTATTAAATAGTTAATTTGAAAAGATGAATTTATTTAATTCATTTCGTGTCTTTCTATTAATTAATTTAATTAAAATATTTTATTAATTAATTCATCTATCCTATTCCTCTAATTAATTAAATATCTAATATTTAATTATTCTTCTGATCAATTAATTGAATATCTAAATATTTAATTATTTCCTCCAATCATTTGAATATCTAATATCTAATGATTATTCTTCTATCCTATAGTCTCAAATATTTAATAATTCTTAATTATTTAATCTCTTTTCCAACTCGCCTTCCATCTTCACTTCATCTTTCCTTTGCCAACTCATCAATCATGTGGCTAAAGATATTAATATTTCTTAAATATTAATTCATCATTTATCTTCAACCTTCGAATTTAATGAAATATTGTGTACATACACATATTTCTTAAATTTTCTTCTATATTCCCTCCAACATCCCTACATGTTAGGAAGGACTTGAGTCCACTTGTCCTCTCATGCCTAAATCTTCTCCAACCATCCCTAGATTCCCTCAGTCAACAACCCAAACAAGGTGAGATGAGTGACACTTGTCTTCTCCTTCCCCCTTTCTCTCAACCTTCACCTTTGCTCACAGCCATCCGAATCCGCAGATATGATCATGATCGTTGATCCGGGCCACATCATCTTATCTGTGAGTTTTAATCTTGAAGCAAATAGCATAATCATTTACCATAGTCATTTAGCATTGCATATCATAGTATCAATTATTAGTCCATTCTTCATATGTCATCTTGGAAGCTATCAGTGCTTGTCTGATAGCACACCATCTACAACCAGGAACAATGGAGTTAGGACACAATGAGACTTAAATCATGAAGGTAAAAATAGTGTTTTTATTTTAATATTCATTTCATGTAGTTTCATTGGTTGAGTTTGGATTTCCTATAGCATTTCCTTTGTATTTTGTGAAACTAACATGTTGCAAGTAGTATTTTGATGATGAAATTCAAGTCGACACATTTTGGCGCCCACCGTGGGACTCAGAGCCTCGCATATTCTTTCTAATATCCAGTCTAATTCTCGCAAAAAGCAAATTTAACGCATTTGTAATACAGATTCATGCCTATGTGAGTTCTGAAAGTGCCTTTATTTGATAGGTTTGTGCTTGTGTCCTGCAGGTTAGCACATTTGTCATTTAGGTTAGTGCTTTTGTTTGTAAATCAACGCATTTAATCTTCAGAACAGCATTTTTGTCCTTCAGGTTAGCTCATTTGTTAGTTTGGTTAACGCTTTTGTCAGAGAATTCTCACTTCTTAATCTGCAGAGCAGTGTTTTTGTGTTTCAGGTTAGCGCTTTTGTCCTTTAGGTTAGCACTTTAGAGGTGAAAGACAACACATTTGTTAGGATAGTGCTTTTATTTGTAACTAACAGAATTTTCTTGCAGGTCCGAATGTCCAAGAACTTAAATTTTTCAAACTACTGACATGCATGTGCAGGATTATTTTTAAAGCAAATTTCATACATTTCCTCACCTAGTTAATTAAGAGTTCTATTTTGGAAAGTAACACATCATGTCATGCTCATTTAGCTTAACTAAGGGGGATAAATTAACAGCACGCAACTTGCATTTTGAGTGACTTCTTTAAAATAGTTGCACATAGATTCTAGAAGGCTAAAATGAACTTGTGTTTTCTATGCTTGATGAAGTAGTAGGTAAGTATGCTCTCACCATCATACGGTGATCAGAAAACCAAAACTACTTTCTTTTATGTATAACCTTTAGAGGGCCTGCATT